>NC_057712.1:35557227-35571978 GCF_004010195.1 Chiloscyllium plagiosum
GATTGACATTAAACTGGAAAGAGTCCAGAAGAAATTTACAAGAGTGTTTCTTGGACTTGGATCTGAGATATAGGGAGAGATTGTACAATTCAGTCCGTTTTTTAAAAACGTAGCAAACATAACGGGATCTTACGGAAGCACATAAGATCATGGGAGGCATGGGTAGGGTGAATGCGCTCAATCTTCTTCCGAGGGCTGCGGAATCGAGGACACGAGTGTATTGGTTTATCGAGGCAACAAAATAAATAGGAAACTGAGGGGCAACGTTTTTGGCACAGAGGGTGCTACGCATATGGAATAAGCGGCCGGCAGAAGTGGTTGAGGCTGATAAATATCCCCATCCTAATGAATGGAACATACCTCCTCATCCAGAAACGTTGAGATCGATATTCCACCTCATCCTCGACATGATGCCCACAGAATGACAGATGCCATTTTGATTCACTACACGTGACATGAAGAAAAATATGAGCACACTAGATACGACAAAGGCAATGATTTCTGACACTATTCTAGCAAGAGGACTGAAGACCTATGCTGCACAACAAGCTGTGTTGCTGGGGAAGTTGTTTCATTCCAAATCAAACTCTGACATCTCCCTGACAAAGTGGAAAACTACTCAACTATGTCCAGTCCCCTAAGAGTGGAATAATCACAATCTGACCAATTACTAACACCCTCAAGCTCATCACGATAGTCAAATTGTTAGAGGCTCTTTCTGACAGAGCTGTCAAGCAGGACAGGAATAACCAGCTCAGTGCAGCCTCAATAAGTCACCATGTGGATATGGTGCTGTTGTGGAAACATTATTGAATAACTAGTCCAGACCAAGCTAATCCTCTGGCAGGTGGTGGAAGTTAAAACCAATGAATGAAGTATCGATATCGGAAATGTGGTACCAGTAAAAGTGATCTTGATGCCCCTGTCGATTGTAAAATCCAATTTGCTTCACTAACATATTTTCAGGAAGCAGATATCGCTGGCTTTCCTGGTCTGATCTAAAAGTGACTCCAAACGTGCAGACATGTGTTAACCTCTTCAATGATCTCTGAAACGGCCAAGCCAGACATTCTTTTGTATCAGCCAGCTCCGAGGTCTGAAAGGATAAATCCAGAAAGAATACACAGCACAAGCCTCAGCACCAGAAAAGGGAACAGGAAACACAGTCGTGTCGACCCTGCAGCAATCAACTTGCTAACATCTGAGAGCTGTGACAACACTTACAGAGCTTCCCCCAGACAACTCAAAAACATTGGGAACAGATTAAGCAATCAATGGTTAGCACTGCTGTCTCAAAGCACCAGGAATCCGGGTTCAATTCCAGCATTGGAGATTGTCAGCGTGCAGGTTGCATATTATTCTCAGTGTCTGCTTGTGTTTCATCAGTGTGCTCTGGTTTCCTTCCAAAGTCCAAGTATGTGCCTATTAGGAGAATTCATCATGCTAAAGTGCCCATAGCTTTCAGAAATGTTTCGGTTAGGTGCATTAGTCGGGGGTAGTTATCGTATAATGGGGCAGGGTAATGAGTGTCGATGGATTACTCATCAGAGAGAACTTGTTTGGCCAAAGGGCCTATTTCCGCACTGCAGGCGATCCATGACTGAGGCTTCCCCGTTCTAGTTAATGTTATCAATGCACTTTTTCTGCATACTGCATTGATAATGTATTGTGATAGACCATTAGAAAAATGCAAACTAGGAACTGCGGTCCATCGGGTTTTTTGCCCAATTCGATGGTTGATACCCTATCTTCAACCTATTATGAAGGTGTATGCGTGTCCTGTACCTTTAAGAGAGACTGAAATCTGGCACGGACTTAGAGAGACACAAAGCATATTGAAAGAAATTAAAGTGTAACATTTGACTGTGTAACCAATGGTGCTGCTGAGTTGCCATGACACAAAGACAAATTCACATTTGGCCAATCAGTTTAAATTTTGCTCCAGATACCAAATTTCAATCAAATTTGAATTTAGTACTTTCACAACAATAAACCAATGAAACAATCCGATGTTTGAGGTATAACACTGAGTACTTTAAACAGTTAGGAGAAGCATGGTCAAGGACAGCAGCAAATATGCACTGCTAGCTGCAGAGCTCTTTAAAAGGTACCTGACCTTATGAAGTTTGTGGATCAGAATATCGAAGCTCATCTAGAGAAAAATCTACAGAAGAAAATCTACAAAGGAGAATCGCCAAAACTGACTGGAATTGAAATGTGCTTTTCTTTTGTAAATCTTAATTGGATTTGTTTTCTTTAATTGGATCATTATTGTACATTGCGAGGTAAAAGATAAGTCGAAGAGAAATGAGTTGCAAATAGTTGTCCAATGTTCTCTTTTGTACTTAAGGAATAAAATCCTTAATTCTTTACTTTAAGTTGTGAAATCTTGTATTGCTCTTTGCCTCTCGACATTAAACAAATTACGATACAAAGTGAACTTCTCTGTGTGTTATGTTTAAATTAGCAGAGGGGATTGTCGCATGTCGTAACAGTTTGGAGGCTATCATCCACAACTTGAACAGGTTTAGGCAGATCCAGTCTAAGATTTCGACAAATTTGCATAGATTTTGGGAAGGAAAGGGGGTAGATCCACTTAAGCACGAGCAAGTCAGTGTCTTAGAATATTAAGTTAAGTATAGTTGAAAAAATGTGCTTACTTTCATTGACTTGTGGTTGGTTAACATAAATGTGAGAGAAATTACACTTAAAATTGCTGAAGAAATTCTGGTGTTTGAAGATGATTCTCAAACTTGCCTCGAAAGTTTAAAAGGAAAGAATAAAGCAATACAGTTAGAATTAGCAACGAAGTTAGATTTTCATTTTACAAAGGAAGAAAAAGAAGTAAAGCTGAAATTGTAACTCAAACACTCAGGTGTCAGAGAGTCAGGGAAACGTCACTTACAATTGAAGAAAATTGTGTTAGAAAAAGGAGAATCGCCAAAACTGACTGGAATTGAAATGTGCTTTTCTTTTGTAAATCTTAATTGGATTTGTTTTCTTTAATTGGATCATTATTTTACATTGCGAGGTAAAAGATAACTTGAAGAGAAATGAGTTGCAAATACTTGTCCAATGTTCTCTTTTGTACTTAAGGAATAAAATGCTTAATTCTTTACTTTAAATAGTGAAATCTTGTATTGCTCTTTGCCTCTCGACATTTAACAAATTACGATAAAAAGTGAACTTCTCTGTGTGTTAGGATTAAATTAGCATAAGGGATTGTCGCATGTCGTAACAGTTTGGAGGCTATCATCCATAACTTGAGCAGGTTTAGGCAGATCCAGTCTAAGATTTCGACAAATTTGCATAGATTTTGGGAATGAAAGGGGGTAGATCCACTTAAGCACGAGCAAGTCAGTGTATTAGAATATTAAGTTAAGTATAGTTGAAAAAAATGTGCTTACTTTCATTGACTTGTGGTTGGTTAATTCTGGTGTTTGAAGATGATTCTCAAACTTGCCTCGAAAGTTTAAAAGGAAAGAATAAAGCAATGCGTTTAGAATTAGCAAAGAAGTTAGATTTTCATTTTACAAAGGAAGAAAAAGAAGTAAAGCTGAAATTGTAACTCAAACACTCAGGTGTCAGAGAGTCAGGGAAACGTCACTTATAATTGAAGAAAATTGTGTTAGAAGATAAACAAATAGAGAAAAAGGGGTAAGAGAGAGGGAGACAGAAAGCAAAGTACGAGAGGAAAGAGAAAGAGATAGACAGAAAGAAAAAAAAAAGAAACAGAGCAGGTTCTTCGCTGAGCAAAAACAGAGAGAGAATTTGAACAGGTCAAGTTGTGACTTCGTCAGCAATGCTAAGTTAACTGAATAGAGGTTAAAAGAGATGGCAGTGGTATCTACAAACATATCAAACTCTGGCATATTTTGATGAGGAAGATGCTTAAACCTTCTTTATTTCATTTGAAAACATGGCAAGGTAGATGGAGTACTTTGAAGATTTATGGGGAATGCTAGTTCAGGAAAACCAGTCGGCAGAGCTAGTGAGGATTTTCAGCGCTATCAGATGAGGGATCAAAGATTATGAAGAGACGAAAGAGGTTATTTTAAGAGCTTATGAATTGGTACCAGAAATGTAAAGATAGCGGTTAAGAAACATAAAGAAGGAACCAAGTCAGATTAATTGAATTTGAAAGAATTCAACATACTCATTTTGATAGATGAGTGCGAGCCTGAACGATAGGTTAGAACTCTAAGGCTATAAGAGAGATTACTCTGCTGAAGCAGTTTGAACAAAAAACTCAATTCCAGAGAAAGTAAGAATTCACGTGGATGATCAGAACGTTCAGGACGTGAGAAGGGCGGCAGAATGAGCAAATGAATACATGTTGGTGCATAAGACAAACTTGTGGTCCGAATTTTGTCCTGTGAAGGATAGAAGTTGAGAGAAGCGGTTATGCTACACGATGAAATAAAGAGTACAGAAAACTGGGATGTGTTTACCACAAGTTTAGAAATCAGTGCCAGGAGTTTAAGACGGGCACTAGCAAAAGGTGTTTTCACTGCCAGTTGGTGGAACACATAAAATCACAGTGCTGATCATTGAAGAAAGGCTCTGTGGTAAAATATTTAGTTCAGAAAAAAACCTAATCCAGTGGTATTCGTGCAAGTAGTAAAGGATCCTGTGTAAGGATAGAAGTTGAGAGAAGGGGATATGCTACACGATGAAACAAAGAGTACAGAACACTGGGAAGTGTTTACCACAGGTTTAGAAATCAGTGCTAGGAGTTTAAGAAGGGCACGAGCAAAAGGTGTTTTCACTGCCAGTTGGTGGAACACATAAAATCACAGTGCTGATCATTGAAGGAAGACTCTGTGGGAAAATATTTAGTTAAGGAAAAATCCTAATCCAGTGGTATTCGTGCAAGTAGTAAAGGAAAATCCAACAAGAGCAGAGGAGCTGCAAAAGAATTCACAAACTAGACAGGTTTTGGTTATGTAGTTAGTACCTGATCTGTATAAATAACTCGCTTCTGTGGATAAAGTTTAAGCAGAAAGAACATGGGGAGAAGGGCAAGGAAGTAAAATTGTTTGAGTTACAGGATTTAACCAGGCTCTGTTTGTTAGAGATGAGCGAATTGGAACTCTTTCTGATCTGTTAACCGAGAATGTGGTGGATAGTAGGACAGAAATCTCGCGTTCCACTATGCAAAATCAGGTTGGAGTGCCAACTCAAGTCTCGGGACGTAATCGTGGAAGTGATTTCAGTTCCAGGAATCCAGTTTATTCTTGAGAATGATTGGGCAGGGTCCAACGTGGGTATGACACTCCTTGTTCTGAAAAAAAAACAAAGGAAGATCAAGAAACGGAGTAGGTCAAATAAAAATATCACAACACTTTCTCAGACTGCGTTGCACCAAGAAATCACTATCAGAAATCACAATTCGAAACCAAAAACTAAAGGGAAAGATGAAGGAGCTGAGCTTCAGTTAGCGGACACCTAGTTTGACGTAATGGTGCAGGAAGGAAAACAACCTGAACAGACGGAGGTTCAGGAAGTAGTGTTTAGTCCTGAAAGATTAAGGGCATCCTGAAGAGTACCTATGCCCGAAACGTCGATTCTCCTGCTCCTCGAATGCGCCCTGATCTGCTGTGCTTTTCCAGCACCACACGCTGAAAGGCGAAGGGAAGTGCAAAAGAGAAACAAGACAAAATAATACGTGGATGCATACTCGGGAAAGGAGTCAGAGAATAGTTCCTCGGAGTGTTGTCTGAAAGGTAGGAGCCTATGGCAGAAATAGATACCACGACATTTTAGTGCAGAGCACAACTGTGCTGAAGTGCAACAGATTACCTTGCTGGTAGCAAACAGACAGGAGGTGCTTCAGGTAAAACACCAACCACGACAGTACCCAAAGAGGGCACAGAGCGGAATGAAGCAGGTGGCATATAAAAACTCTGAGACTGAGCCGTTTTCCTGAGGGGTTGACATGCTAGTACTGTAACCAATCGTAGGCGATTCCTTCAAAGCCAAGTTTAGTGGCCCCTATCAAATTGAGAAAAACAAACGTTGAGCCAGGTGAACTATCTAGTAAAAATGCCAGATTGAAAACAAGAAAAAAACTGTATCGGGAATGTCATATGAATATGTTGAAACCAAGTTATACTGGAGAGAATGAACTGGAGGAATCGAATTCAGATGTTTTCGATTTTGATATGTCTCAAAATTTGTTTAAAAAATGGTGAAATTCTTGAGGAATTGTTCGTGAAATATCTATCTATATAGTATGGAACGCAGTAGAAAAGTGTGTTTCAGCTGTATGAGGGCATTGGTAAGAACAGTTGGAGGATACTAATGTTATTGCATTTGATTTAGACGTAGGGAGTACTGTTCCGATAAAACAACACCACAATCGGCATAATCCTTTCAACGTCAGACAAGTCCACAAGGAAGTGGAAGGCATGCTGAACGAGGATATCATCAAACCAAGCTAGAGCGAGTGGAGTTCACTGACAGTCATATTTCTCAAACTGGACAGGACTCAGGAATTTGGCATGGGTTATCGGAAGGTCAACGCCGTTGCAAAATCCGACTCATACCCTATACGGAGATCGGAGGAGTGTATCGAGAATGTTGAACAAGCCAGTTACAGCACAAATTTGAAATTCCTGCGTGGTTATGGGCATGTACCTTTATCACAGACAACGAAAGCTATTCAAAATGATGCGCTTTGGAATGAAGAATGCACCGGCCAAATTCCAAAAGCTCATGAAAAGAGTTGTGACTGGGACAATAAACTGTGCAGTCTATTTGGACAATGTGGTGATCTTTAGTAAGTTATGGACCGATCACATGGTACAGTTGGTAGAGCTTGTTGAACAAGTACGAGAAGCAAAACTGACAATAAACTTGAACAAAACTGAATTCGCAAAGCAGAGCTGACATTCTTGGGGCATAACATCGGTCATGGAAGGTTGACCCCACGGAACACAAAGGCGAAGGCCATCGAGGAATTCCCACGACCAACCTCAAAGAAAGAGGTACAGCGATTTCTGTAATTAACAAATTCTATTGGAAATTTGTTCCAGACTTCAGCAGTGCAGTGGCACCGTCAAACAATTTGCTGACGAAAAATACAAAGTTTCAGTAGACAGAGCAATGCGAGAAGGGATTCGACCCTTTGGAAGAAATATCATCCATCAATCCAGTTTTGTCTACACCAGACCTTCCAAAGTCTTTCAGAGATGCCATCGATGCTCGTAACATAGGATTTAGAGCTGTACTGCTGCAGGAAGATGATGAGGGGATTGAACTGCCTGTTGGTTACTATTTGAAGAAACTCAACATCCAACAAAGTGAATATTCCATGATGAAAAAAGAACTACTGAGTTTGGTACTGGTCTTGCAACATTTTTATGGGTATGTCATGGACAATGCATTGGAGACGGTTGTCGGAGATGGAGATTCTTTTGGATGTTTCTTTTTTTATGTAAGGGTGGAGGTTTTATGACGGAGTCGGTGAGCATTTTAACTTTAAGACAGACTGGAATCCTGCACGGACTGAGAAAGACACAGACTGTGCTGAAAAAATCTAAAAAGTAACATTTGACTGTGAAAACAAGAGCGCAACTGACTTCCTTTGATTCAAAAACAAATTTATATCCCGCCAATCTGCGGAAAATTATGCGCCACATACCATATTCCATTCAAGTTTGAAAATATTAATTTGACAACATCAAACAAATGAAATGATCCGATGGTATAGGTGTAAAACCAAATTCCTAGAAAGTCAGACAGGAATGTGCTATTTCAAGCGCATTCATACTTGACAAGAGCAGTATTCTAACCACTGAGCTACAGAGCCAGTACATTACCATGTGAGAGAGAAGGTCTCATGCATGGGAAACTGCCAGATAATAGATTAATTGTCAGCCTGTATAACATAAAGCAAGTCAGTGTAACAAAACACCGATGGAAGAATGGATCATGTCCGAAAAGAAGGCAGGATGCAATGCTAAATCATACTGTGTCCTGAGTAGTTTAGAAATGTGATTTACTTTTGTCCATTGTAATCTAATACTGTAGATTGGAAGGTGTAAGATACGTTTAAGAGAAAGAAGTTGCCAATAGTTTTGAGTTAACATTCTCTGTTGGACTTAAAGGATGTAGTTGTTAATTTTTACTTTAAATCGTGACTTTTGGGATAGTTATTTGACTCCCGAGTATTAATACATTACAGCACTGGATGAACGTTTTCTGTGTTGCTGTTTTAATTTAGGGGAGGGGTTCACATGTTCCGTAACAGTTTAGTGGCTTTTGTACACGATTTGAACAGGTTTAGACAAATACAGTCGGAGATTTGGAGAGTTGTGAATAGATGTGGTGCACTAAAAAAAACAAGTATATTTAAACACTAGCAGGTGCGTGTCCTCGATCTTTAAATAAAATGTAAGTGAAAACATTTGTTTCAATTCGGAGACTTGTGATTGGCTAAATTAAAGTGAGACAAATGGCTCTTAAAATTGCAAAAGAAGTTATGGGATTTGAAGATGATTTTCAAATTTGTCAAATAAGTTTTAAATGAATTTAAAAAACACACACACACTTCTAGAATTAGCAAATAAGTTAGATTTGGATTTAAACAAGTACACAAGTAAAGCCGAATTTGTATAGCAGTTACTCAAACACTTGTGTGTATCACAGAAAGAGACAATTGCAGTAGAAGTAGAAAAACCTAAATTGCAATTGAGGGAAATGGAGTTAGAAGGTAATCAAAGGGGGAGAGAAAGAGGAAGAGAGAGAGAGAAGAAAACAATGAATTCGAAGAAAAGAGAGAAGAAGCGGGAGAGGGAGGAAAAAGAGAGAGAGGAAAGATGGAGAGAGAGGAAAAGAGAGAGAAGGGTCTTAGCTGAGAGAGAGAATTTGAACTTCAGAATTTGCGAATTAGTCAGCAAAATCAAGTGAACAGGATGTCGAATAAAAGAAAAGGTAGTGACATCGACAAATATATCAAAATGCTGCGACATTTTCATGAAAAAGATGTTGAAAACGTCTTTATTTCATTGAAAAACAAAATGGCTGGGCAAATAGAATAGGTCAAGGATTCTGGATAATGTTAGCTCAGGCTAAACAGATAGCAGACCGAGTGAGGTATTTGTTGCACTGTCACATGAGGGGTCGAGAGATTATGAAGAGTTGAAACAGGCTATTTCAAGTGCTTATGAAATGGTACCAGAAGCATATAAATAGCGCTTCAGAAAAATTACGAAAGAACAGAGCCAGACGCATGCTGAGTATTAGCTAGAATAATTTCGAGAGATGTGTCGCTGTTATAACGACAGATAGGACTTTTGAGCATCTGAGAGAAATTATTCTTGTGGAGGAGTTGAAAACTCGCTTCCAAAGATGGTAAGAATTCACGTGGAAGAACAGGAATTTAAGGAAATGAGAAGGGCAGCAGAATTAACAGTTGAACACATATTGGTGCATAAGACAAACTTCCGTCCAGAATTTCGTCCTGTCACGGATAGAAGATGGGGGAACAGGGGATTCTGCACTCCGAAACAAAGAGTCGAGAACACTGGTAAGGGTTTACCACAGGCTTGAAAAGGGTGTGCAAGAATGTGGAAAGGAGGTGAAAGGAATCTGGTGTTTCTACTGTGGTAAAGAAGGACGCGTAAAGTCACAGTGCTCCTTGTGAAGGAAAGGCACTGCGGGAAAAGATGTGGTAAAAGATGGTAAGCCAGTAGTTTCAGTGAAAGTAGGAAAAGAAACACCAAGAAGAGCATAGAGGCTGCGGCAAGTGCACAGCCTCGACGGGGATTAGGTGTGGGGTTAGCAACTGATCTTTCGGAAGAATTCGCCTCTGTGGGTAAAGGTCATTCAGAAAGAACGGGGACGAAGACAAGAAGGCATAATTTTGAGAGACGCATGACCTAATCAGTCTTTGATATTAAGAGTTTAGCGAATTTGCACTCTTACTGATCTGTTCACCGAGATAGTGGTAATTTGTGGGAAAGATGGACGGAAATGTAACGTTCCACTATATAAGATTAGGTTCGAGTGTCAACTCAAGACTGAGGAAGGAACACTGGGAGTGATTGACAGAGTGTCAGTTCCAGCAATTCAGTTTATTGTTGGGAACGATTTTGCAGGTTCCAACTAAGAAGTGACACCACTTGTTGTGGAGAACCCAAGGAAGACTAAGAAGCCGAGAAGTGAAAACAGAAGTATCCTGGTATTTTTCCTGACTGTGTAGTAGCCAGATTCAACTTTCATAAGTTACAGCATGACGAAAACACGTAAGAGAATGATGAAGAGTTTGAGGTTTAGTTAGCGGACACCCTGTGTGACGTAATTTTGCAGGAAAAACCTGAACAATCAGAGAGTCAGACAGAGGTGTTTTGTCCTGAATGGCTAAGGGATTTGCAACAGCAAGACAAGGCGATAAAATATATATATGTGAATGGAAACTCAGAAAAGAAGGCAAAGTATATTCAAGAGTAGTCATGATTTGGAGATGCTGGTGTTGGACTGTGGTGTACAAAGTTAAAAATCACACAACACCAGGTTATCGTCCAACAGGTTTAGTTGGAAGCACACTAGCTTTCGGAGCGACGCTCCTGCATCACGTTGCAGGACTACCACCTGATGAAGGAGCGTCTGAAAGATAGAATCCTAAGACAGAAATGGAGACCACGGCAGTTCAGGGCAGAGGAGAAATGGGCCGATGTGCCCAAGATTGTGTTGACGGTCGCACACAGAAGGAGGTGTTCCAGGTAGCACATTAACTACTTGTAAATGGTGAACTCGGGGCACGAAAGACTCGGGTGAAGTGCAAAACCATTTTATTTTGGCCTGGAATGTGCGAGGATGTGGTCAAACTTTGCTGTAAGTGTCCAATGCTAGGTAAAGCCGCAGGTGTAATAAAACCAACAACCTTCATTTTTTGCAATTATCACATTTGAACGACTTTTCATGCGGGTTGTAATTGTTTGCAGAGGTGCCATCTGAACAACTACAAGAGGGAACTAATACTTGTTAACCATAACGGATGTTGAGCGTGTGGCGCTGGAAAAGTTCAGCAAGTCAGTCACCATCTGAGGGGCAGGTCAATCGACGATTCGTGCACAGACCCTTCATCTGGAGATATCTGCAGGCAATTTCATTATGGAGTAGCAAGGAAGAAAAGGTTGAGGAGAGGAGTTAGTAGCTTTCTTCACACAGTCTGGTCTATCCCGAGAGATTCATTCCAATAACGGGTCGAAATGTACACCCCAGCCGTTTACGGTGGTCATGGAGAGCTGACGTTTACAGCAGCACTTTAAACCAGTGCGTATCTCCCGAATCCCAGGGAGCTTTAGTTCCTTGAAGTCCTTGAAGATCAATTTTAGAGTATACTGTTAGGATTAAGAGAATGATTAGGATAAAGGTACACCATTCATATTGGTTGCCATGACAGACGACCAACAATAATCTACTCAGTTCACTCCCTTCGAGTTAATATTCGGGTATGACGTGAGAAGCGGTTTGAATTTAAGTAAAGAAAAATTGACGGGACCAAAGCAAGAGATTTCAAACTTAGATTATGTATCGGAGGTGAGGGAGAGATAAAATCGAATAGATGAGTTACCTAAACAGCACATAAAGAGGGCACAACATAGAATGAAGCATTTGCCAGATAAAATCACTGAGCTTTGGATTTTTATTTTTCGTAGGGGATGACGTGATAGCACTGTAACTAGTCATAGGAGATCCATTCAACGCCAGGTTTAGTGGTCCCTATCAAATTGAGAAAAAGTTGAGTCAGAGAGGTGCCATCTGAACAACTACAAGAGGGAACTAATACTTGTTAACCATAACGGATGTTGAGTGTGTGGTGCTGGAAAAGTTCAGCAAGTCCGTCACCATCTGAGGGGCAGGTCAATCGACGATTCGTGCACAGACCCTTCATCTGGAGTTTACCAGATATCTGCAGGCAATTCCATTATGGAGTATCAAGGAAAAAAGTTTAGTAGAGGAGTTAGTAGCTTTCTTCACACAGTCTGGTCTATCCCGAGAGATTCATTCCAATAATGGGTCGAAATGTACACCCCAACCGTTTACAGTGGTCATGGAGAGCTGACGTTTACAGCAGCACTTTAAAGCCAGTGCACATTTCCCGAATCCCAGGGAGCTTTAGTTCCTTGAAGTCCTTGAAGATCATTTTTAGAGTATACTGTTAGGATTAAGAGAATGATTAGGATAAAGGTACACCATTCATATTGGTTGCCATGGCAGACGACCAACAATAATCTACTCAGTTCACTCCTTTCGAGTTAATATTCGGGTATGACGTGAGAAGCGGTTTGAATTTAAGTAAAGAAAAATTGACGGGACCAAAACAAGAGATTTCAAACTTAGATTATGTATCGGAGGTGAGGGAGAGATAAAATCGAATAGGTGAGTTACCTAAACAGCACATAAAGAGGGCACAGCATAGAATGAAGAATTTGCCAGATAAAATCACTGAGCGTTGGATTTTTTTTCTGTAGGGGATGATAGCACTGTAACTAGTCATAGGAGATCCATTCAAAGCCAGGTTTAGTAGTCCCTATCAAATTGAGAAAAAGTTGAATCAGGTGAACGATCTCGTAAAGATGTCAGATAGGAAAATAAATGGTATTAGCTCTGTCATGTAAACTTGTTGAAACCGTATTATACGACAGAGAATGAACTGGAGAAACGGGAGTTCGTTACTACCATTCAGAGTGAGGAATCGAATCCCGATGGTGTGGATTTTGATGTGCCTCAAAATAGATTTGAAAAAATGAAGATGTCCTTGAGAAGTGGAATAGCTTGGTACGCTATCTCTCTGAAGAGCATAGAACGCAGTTCATAAGCTTTCTTATGCAGTCTAAGGAAATATGTAAGAATCAGATGGGGAGGACAAATGCTATTGTACATGAAGTGGAGGTATGGAATACCGGGGTCAAGACTGTGGTGCTGGAAAAACACAGAAAGTCAGGCAGCATTCGTGGAGCAGGAGAACCAAAGTTTCGGGCATAAGTCATTCATCAGGAATCCTGATGAAAACACTTATGTTCAAAACATTGATTCTCCTGTTCCTCATTGCTGCCCGACCTGCTGAGATGTTCCAGCACCACACTCTCGACTTTGACCTCGAGTATCTGCGGTTCTCAACTTCTCGTTCGGAATACCGCTCCATTAAAGCAACACCTCTCTATGCTTAATCCTTTCGAAGCCATACAGTTCCAGAAGGAGGGAGAGGCCATAATCGCGCGGATAGCATCGAACTGAGCATTTGTTTTAGTTCCCAAACCTGACGGGACTCAATGATTTTGCATAGATTATCACAAGGTCAACGACCATTACAAAATCGGACACAATTACAATTCCGAGACTGGAGAACTGTATCGAGAAAGTTGGACACACCAGTTACATCACCAAGTTGGAATAACTGCGAGGTTACTGGAATGTGCGTTCATCGAAGATGACAATAGAAATTTCTGCGATTATAACCACAAATGGGCTCTATCAATTCAACGTGATGCCCTTTGGAATGAAGAACGCACCCTCCACATTCTGAAGACTCATAAACACTGTCGTGACAGTGTTTTCAGACTGTGCAGTCTATCTGGACGATGCCATGATCTTTAGTGAGTCCTGGAAAGATCATTGAGTACCGTTGGAAAAGCTCTTTGAACGACTACAAGAAGCAAAACTGTTAATAAACTTAAAAAAAACTGATTTCGCTGAAGCAAAAGTGATGTTCTTGGGACACAACATTGGGCATGGAAGGTTAACCCTACGAAGGCCATTTAGAAATTTCCATGGCAAAAACGAGGGCTATTGTGAAATTTCCAACACCAAACCAGAAGATAGAGTTGCTTCAAGTTTTGGTACTAAGCTGATTCTATCAGAAGTGTGTTCCAAACTTCAGCAGTGTAGTGGCACCGTCAATCAATTACGTGACGAAGGACGCAACGTTTCGGTGGACAGAACAATAGCAGGGGTCCTTTGTCTATTTCGAAATAATATTATCCTCCAAACCAGTTTTAGCTGCACCAAATTTTCCAAAGCCTTTTAAATTTGCCATCGATGCTCGTGATGTAGGAGTCGAGCTGCACTGTTACAGAAATACGATGAGGGGATTGAATTACGAGTTGATTACTTTTCGAACAAACTAAATATCCACAGAGGAAATCCTCCATCACCGAAAAGGAACCAGTGAATTTGGGACTGACGTTGCAACATTTTAATGTGCAATGTCATGAAATATGTTTCGGAGACGGCTGTGTGCACGGATCACATTCCTCTTACATTCTGGGAAAGCTTTGAAGACAAAATTATGAAACTACTTTTTCGAAGTCTTATGTTACAGACTTTTAATGTATATATCATACATCTTGCAGGTCGTAACAACGTAATCGCAGATGTGTTATCGCAGTTTTGCCAGAAAAAGTATTGATAAAGTTGTTATCTATTCAATGTTATTTCTATGTGAGAAGAAGTTAATATGAACTTAGATTAAATTTATATGTACGTCATGATTATGTGGTTAAGGAATAGAGAAAAGCAGAAGCCATTATGATGGGTTTTTTTTTTAATGGATGGCAATGTTATGAAGTTCCACATGCGTTCTGTACCTTAAAAAGAGTTGAAAAGCTGACACGGACTTACAGAGGCTCAGAACGTCCTGAAAGGAGTTAAAATGTACAATTTGCCTGTGAAACCGACAGTGCAGTTGTGTTGCTATGGAAGCAAAAGAAATTCAAATTCAGTCAATCAGTTTAAATTATC
>NC_057712.1:35573554-35575227 GCF_004010195.1 Chiloscyllium plagiosum
TCTTCGTCCCAACCTGCCTATGCTGCCCAATTTTCACATTTAAACAATTCCCATTTGCCTGCGTTTGCCCCATTTCCCTCCATACCTGTCCCATTCGTGTATTTCTCCCAAATGCTACTTAAGTGACAAAATTGTACTTATCCCCACCACGACATCAGCCAGCCTGTCTCAGACAATCATCCCCTTTGTGTGAACAAATGCTCCCGGACTCTTTTGTATTTCTGTCCTCTCACGTTTAAGCTATGCCTTCTTCTTTTAGACTGCCAGATGGTCAGGACACATTGCGGTACTGAGTGTAGTTCTGGTCGTCATAGTATAGAGAGGACGCATTTGAACTGGAAAAAGGGCAAAGAATGACGACAATTCTACCTGGAATGGATGATTTGCGTTACAAGAAGAGGGTGGGATTACTTTCAATGGAACATAGGAGAATGAGGTGAGAACTTACAGAGATAGATAAGTTATTTTTCCCCAGGATAGATGCAGATTTTCGCCAGGATAGAGGATATTGCCTTTGATATTATTAAAGGAAATCATATTTATGCATCAAGTCTAGCTCAGTTTCTACTTAATTGCCCCTCACTCCCAGAGGACATGATAAAGGAGATTCAGTAACGATCGTAACACTGGATTTCATGTTATGCTGGTGAGATTTAAAAATGCGTCTCAAGAAGGAAGTTTAACATCCATGTCGAGGAAACATCAGCCCCAGCACTGATGAGGTAAGGGGTATTGAGGCAGGTGGAGTGATGCACTTGGGATGGACAAACAAGGCACTGAAATAAGTGATGAAGTCTCGGACACTACGAAACGCCCAAGGATCAGAAAGACCTTGATATATGTTTCTGCCAGTCCCTGAATATATAAGGACAGTTGGACAAGGAAGGGATATGGGAAGCATGCGTTTACTAGTCTGACATTCTCTTTGTGACCTGAGGTTTGCTTTCTCTCTCCCTCTCTTCCTTTCTGTCTGTCTGTCTCTCACTCTCTCTCTGTTGCTCTCGAGCTGTCTGTTGCTCTTTCCTTATTCTCTCACCCCCTCCCTCTGTCTGTCAGTGTTTCCTCGGTTTCTCACTATCTGTCCTTCTCTAATATCTCACTCTGTATCCTGTCTGACAGTTTTTCTCTTGTCCTTTCACTACATCTTACTGCATATGCTTCTCTCGTTCTGTGCCATCCTCTGACCGTCTTTCTCTCGTTCTGTCCGTCCCTCGTTCTCTCGATGTCTTCTTCTGTTCTTTGTCTTCTTACTGTCTCTGTCAAGTCTTCTCTCTATGTCTTTATACTTTTTCTCTCCATCTTCTCCATGGATCACTCTGCTCTATCCCAGTGATTGCGATGGGACGTGGGAGGATTTGGACTCAGTGCCACAGTGCGCTAGACAACTCACTTTTCACCCCGTCTCTTCTGGGTATTTATCCCAATGTCGTGAGGCGGTGAGTGGATGTGTCATGAAGCTTCTTTCTCATTGTGTGTGTGGCCGAGGATAGCTGCAGACTTCGATCTTGCTGTGCATTATAGCAGTTAGTCACAGGCCAGTCAGTCCTCACAGATTCATTTAACTCAGCCACAGGGAATGGGTCTTAGCGCAACAAAACATTTGCGCAGATACATTTGTACAGGCAAATATCTGGGGAAGAGTATAAACTTGGGAAGGTAGTAAAATAGGGGCA
>NC_057712.1:35575727-35577099 GCF_004010195.1 Chiloscyllium plagiosum
AATTGACAGAGCCCATTTGTGGTTACAATCGCACAAATTTCTATCACCATCTTTGATAAAGGTACATGCCAGTAACCACGTAGTCAGTCCAACTTGGTGATGTAATTGGTTTGTTCAACTTTCTCGGTACAGTTCTCCAATCTCGGAATTGAAATTGTGTCCGATTTTGTAATGGTCGTTGACCTTCTGATAATCTATGCAAAATCATTGAGTCCCGTCAGGTTTGGGAACTAAAACAAATGCTCAGTTCCATGCTATCTGCGCGATTATGGCTACCTCCTTCTGGACCTGTATGGCTTCGAAAGGATTAAGCGGATAGAGGTGTTGCTTTATTGGAGCGGTATTCCTAACGTGAAGTTGCGAACCGCAGATGCTCAAGGTCAGAGTCAAGAGTGTGGTGCTCGAACATCTCAGCATGTCGGGCAGCAATGAGGAACAGGAGAATCAATGTTTGAAACCTAAGCGTTTTCATCAGGATTCCTGATGAATGACTTATGCCCGAAACGTTGGTTCTCCTGCTCCACGAATGCTGCCTGACTTTCTGTGTTTTTCCAGCACCACAGTCTTGACCCCGGTATTCCATACCTCCACTTCATGTACAATAGCATTTGTCCTCCCCATCTGATTCTTACATATTTCCTTAGACTGCATGAGAAAGCTTTTGAACTGCATTCTATGCTCCTGAGAGAGATAGCGTACCAAACTATTCCACTTCTCAAGGACATCTTCATTTTTTCAAATCTATTTGGAGACACATCAAAATCCACATCGGGATTCGATTCCTCATTCTGAACGGCAGTAACAAACTCCCGTTTCTCAAGTTCATTCTCTGTAGTATAATACGGTTTCAACATGTTCACATGACATACCTAATACCATTTTTTTTCCTATCTGACATCTTTACAGGATAGTTCACCTGACTCAACCTTTTCTCAATTTGATAGGGACCACTAAGCCTGGCTTTGAATGGATCTCCTATGACTCGTTACAGTACTAACACGTCATCCCCTCGGGAAAAAATCCAACGCTCAGAGATTTTATCTGGCAGCTGCTCCATTCTTTGGTGTGCCCGCTTTACGTGTTGTTTAGCTAACTCACCTACTCGATTTAATCTCTCCCTCACCTCCGATCCATAATCTAAGCATGAAATCTCTTGCTTTGGATCTCTTACTTAAATCGAAACAGCCTCTCACGTCATACCCGAATATTAACTCGAAGGGAGTGAACTGAGTAGATTATTGTGGGTCGTCTCTCATAGCAAACAATATGAATGGTGTACCTTTATCCTAATCATTCTCTTAATCCTAACAGCATACTCTAAAAATGATTTTCAAGGTGTGATGCCACCTTGCTAAAGCTCCCTGCGATTCGG
>NC_057712.1:35577189-35588121 GCF_004010195.1 Chiloscyllium plagiosum
GACTTGCTGAACTTTTCCAGCACCACACGCTCAACATCCGTTATGGTTAACAAGTATTAGTTCCCTCTTGTAGTTGTTCAGATGGCACCTCTGCAAACAATTACAACCCGCATGAAAGGTCGTTCAAATGTGATCATTGTAAACAACGAAGGTTGTTGGTTTTATTACCACCTGCGGCTTACCTAGCATTGGACACTTTCAGCAAAGTTTGACCACATCCTTGCACATTCCAGGCCAAAAAAAAAGGTTTTGCACTTCACCCGAGTCTTTCGTGCCCCGAGTTCACCATTTACAAGTAGTTAATGTGCTACCTGGAACACTCCCTTCTGTGTGCTACCGGCAACACAATCTTGGGCACATCGGCCCATTTCTCCTCTGCACTGAACTAGTCCTGCCACCTGATGAAGGAGCGTCGCTCCGAAAGCTAGTGTGCTTCCAATTAAACCTGTTGGACGATAACCTGGTGTTGTGTGATTTTTAACTTTGTACACCGGAGTCCAACACCGGCATCTCCAAATCATGACTACTCTTGAACATACTTAGCCTTCTTTTCTGAGTTTCCATTCACAAAAGTATATTTTATTGCCTTGTCTTGCTGTTGCAAGTCCCTTAGCCATTCAGGACAAAACACTTCTGTCTGACTCTCTGATTGTTCAGGTTTTTCCTGCACTATTTCATCACACAGGGTGTCCGCGAACTGAAACTCAACATCTTCACCATTCTCTTACGTGTTTTCATCATGCTGTAACTTATGAAAGTTGAATCTGGTTACTATGCAGTCAGGGAAAATACCACGATACTCCCGTTTTCACTCCACAACTTCTTGGTCTTCCTTGGGCTTCTCCACAACAAGGCGTTCCCAACAATAAACTGAATTGCTGGAACTGACACTGTGTCAATCACTCTCTGTGTTCCTTCCTCAGTCTTGCGTTGACACTCCAATCCAACCTTATATGGTGGAACGCTAAATTTCTGTCCATCTTTCCCACAAATTACCACTATCTCGGTTACCAGATCAGAAAGAGTGTAAATTCGCTAAACTCTTTATATCAGCGACTGGTTAGATCACGTGTCTCTCAAAATTATGCCTTCTTGTCTTCGTCCCCGTTCTTTCTGAGTGACCTTTACCCACAGAGGCGAATTCTTCCTAGAGATCAGGTGCTAACCCCACACACAATCCTTGCCGAGGCTGTACACTTGCCGCAGCCTCTCTGCTCTTCTTGGGGTTTCTTTTCCTACTTTCACTGAAACCACTGGCTTACCATCTTTTCCCACATCTTTTCCCACAGTGAGTTTCCTTCACGAGGAGCACTGTGACTTTACGCATCCTTCTTTACCACAATAGAAACACCAGATTCCTTTCACCTCCTTTCCACATTCTTGGACATCCTTTTTAAGCCTGTGGTAAACTCTTACCAGTGTTCTCGACTCTTTGTTTCGGAGTGCAGAATCCCCTGTTCCCCCATCTTCTATCCGTGACAGGACGAAATTCTGGACAGAAGCTTGTCTTATGCACCAATATGTGTTCAACTGCTAATTCTGCTGCCCTTCTCATTTCCTGACATTTCTGTTCTTCCACGTGAATTCTTACCATATTTCGAACCGAGTTTTCAACATCTCCACAAGAATAATTTCTCTTAGAGGCTCAAAAGTCCTATCTATCGTTGTAACAGGGACCCATGTCTCGAAATTACTCTGATTAATACTCAGCATGCGTCTGGCTCGGTTCTTCCTTTATTTGTCTGAAGCGCTGTTCATATGCTTCTGGTACAATTTCAAAAGCACTTGAAATAGCCTGTTTCAACTCTTCATTATTGTAAGCATGAATTTGAACACGATCCGGGCTCCAACTATTTCATCAGGAACACTTCACTGACGATTGTAATTTTATTCCTATCTCAAATCATTTAGTTTTCCTGATTTAACACCTTTTTCAAATAGATTGAGTCATAGAGGACTGTCGAAAAGTACCTGTGCAATTAATTGAACATTTCCTTTTGGTTATTGATTTCACTGAATCGATTTCCACAACACTAATATCGTTATTGTTCATTATATTTTTAAGCATGTCAGTACTATCCCTGACTATTCGATCTAACAAGCGAACTTTCACTTATAGTCTGATACTTGATTCCTTGTTACAGTTTTACTCTTGCACTTTCCTATATCTGTCAAATCTTCTAATCTACCACCTATCAGTGTGCAACACTATGAATTTATTCTCAGTGTGGTGCCGCTATTTTAATTTAAAACATGGATTGTCATTGTTTTCGTTGAGTTTTGTTTTCTTACACTGCAGAAATTATCTCTGTGGCATATTCTGAAATATCTACTTTAACGTCCATTACTAAACAAAGAAGAACTAAGAACAACGAAAATTAACAGACCAGAAAGAGGCCGTTGCGCCCTCCAAGCCTGTGCTGATTCAAATACACTGTCTCAATAGATCACTCAATTCCTAAGAATCTGCATCCCTCTGCTCCACACCTCCTCATGCATCTGGTTAGAACTTCCTGAAATGAATCTACCGTGCCTGCCTCGACTATCTCTGCTGGCAACGCGTTCCAGGCACCTGGTACACTCTGAGTAAAATACTTTCCGCGTGTATCCTCTTAAACTTTTTACCTCTCACCTTGAATGTCTGATATCTCGTCAGTGAATCCCTCACCTGGGGAAAAAAACGACTTACCTCTATCCACCCTGCCTATATCCTTCATGATTTGTAGACCTCAATCAGGTCTCTCCGCCCGTCCCCCGCAATCTTCTTTTTTTCCAATGAAAACAATTCCAACTTTCTCTACCAGGCAAAATCGTCGTAAACCTTCTGTGCACCTTCTCGAAAATGTTCACATCCTGGTGGTAATGTGGCGACGAGAACTGGACACTGCATTCTAAACACGGCTAAACCAAGCTTTTGTACTATTTCAACATGACCTGCCAGGTCTTCTACTCAATGCCCAATCCGATGAAGGCATCCATACCATATGCCTTCTTGACCACTGTAGCCACCTGTGCAGCCAGCTTCAGGGTTCAATGGACCTAACTCCCAGATCTCCCTGATCATCAACTTTCCCCAAGGCTCTTTCGTTTTCAGTATAGTTTTTTCTAGAATTAGATTTCCCCAAATTCACCACCTCTCATTTGCCTGGATTAAACTCCATCTGCCAATTATGCACCCAACTCTCCAGTCTAAAGTATTTTCCTGTATTCTCTGACAGACCACTGTGCTTTCTGCTACTCCACCAATCTTCGATTCATCTGCAATCTGCAATCAAACAACAATGCTCTTATCCAGATCATTTTGTATATCACAAACAACAGTGGTCCTAGCACTGACCACTGTTGGAACACCATTGGCCAACTTCCTCCATTTCGAGAAACTCTCTTCAACTATTGCCCCATGTCTCCTGTTGCTCAACCCATTCTTCATCCACCAAGCTAGAACAACATGCACAACATGTGACTTCACTTTCTCCATTAGTTTACCATTGTCAACCTGATCAAACACCTTATGAAAGTCCATATATATGACATCTATAGCCTTTCCTTCATCTATCAATTTGATCACTTCCTCAACAACTCTATTAAATTGTTAAGGCACGATCTCCCCCACACAATGCCACATTTTTTTTATATCTTATAATCCCATTATTTTCCAAAGATAAATAGATTACGTTCCTCAATACATTCTCCAGCATCTTTCTCACCAGTGACTTCAAGCTCACTGATCTGTAGTTACCTGGAATATTCCTACTACCCTTCTGGTACAGGAAAACAACATGAGCAACCCTCCAGTCCTCCGGCACCTCATCTGTGTTTAAGGATGCTACAAACATATCTGTAAGGCCCCTCTCTCACCTCCTTCCTCAACGTGGGATAGATCTCAGCCAGTCCTGGCTGGTTGTCCACCTTAATATCCTTTACCCTACCCAATACATCTTCTCTCCTTATATCAATATGATCCAGAGTAAATAATCTTCTATCTCTAACCTCAACATTCCACATGTCCCTTTCTTCATTGAACACTGATGCAAAGTATTTAATTGAGAATCTCACCCATTTTCTTAGGTTCAACACACAACCTTGCTTCCTTTGTCCTTTAGTGAACCTACCCTTTCTCTAGTTTACCTTTGGTTTCCAATGTATTAAGAAAAAGATTTTGGGATTCTTCTTAATTCATGACTCATTTTAGCCCACTTGCTACCTCACTTCAGATTGGTTCTACTCTCGAAATAGTCCAACAAGGCCCGTTCATTTCTTAGCTGCCTGGACCTTATTTATGCTTCCCTTTTCCTCTTCGCTATTTGCATTTCTCCTGCCACCCACGGTTCATTAGATTACTTACAGGGCAGTCGCCTGAGGCGGGAATTGAACCCGGGTCTCTGGCGCTGTGAGGCAGCAGTGCTAACCACTGTGCCACCATGCCGCCCCATGCCACCATGCCGCCAAGGTTCATGAATCTTGCGTTTCCTATCCCTTGTTTTGAAAGGGACATGAATATCTTGCACTATCTTTAACCTATCTTTGAAAACCTCCCACATTTCAAATATGGACTTCCCTTCAAAAAGTTACTTCCAATCCACATTTCCCAGCTCCTGCCGAATTTTTGTAGAATTGGCCTTGGCCCAGTGTATTATTCTTCCCTTAGAAAAACTCTCATCTTTGTCTGGCAGTATTCTTGAACTTACAGAATTGTGGTCACTATTCCCAGAGAAATCCCCCCACTGCAACTTCTATCATTTGGCCTGGCTCTTTGCCTAACACCAGGCCCAATCTGGCTCCTTCACTCGTTGGACTATAGACATACTGCTCTGGAAACTCGTCCGGGATGTTCGTTTCAAATTGTGGTCCATCCAGACCGCAGACACTGTGTATCACCTCAATGTTGGGAAAATTAAAATCTCCCATCACCACCAATCTGTTGTTTCTACATCTTTCCATAATCTGTTTACAAATTTGTTCTTCTTCCTCCTGATTACGTTTGCGAAGCCTGTAGTGCAGCTCCAAAAATGAAACTGCACCCTTCGTATTTCTAAGCTCGACCCAAAATGCCTCACTGGCCAAGTCGTCCATAATGTCCTCCTTTAACACAGCCGTGATATCATCCCTAACAAGAAATGCAACTCCTCCCCGCATTTTTATGTCTTGGGTGTTTGAGAAAGTCATAGATAGGTTATTTAAACAGTATGTTAAATCAAGTGCGTGTTATCAATAATCCCAAGGAGCTTGAGAAACACGGCATCAGACCCTGTAAACCACGTCAACAGCATACTATCAAGAGAACAAGAATGACTGGGATAAAGGTATCCCATTCTTATTTTTCGTGTTGAGAGGTGCCCAAAAAAGTCTATTCAATGCAGTCCCTTTGAGTTAATATTTAGACATGAAGTAAGAGGGCTATTGAAATTAATTGAAGAATAATTGTCTGGACGAATTTGGAGACCTGGCACTTGGATTACGTGAGGGAGAAATTCAGTGAGTTTGCTCAACAGCATCTGAAGATAGCACAGTGTAGAATGAAACAGGTGAAAGACAGATCCTCTCTGTATGCTACCAGAATCACGATCTGGTGCAATTCTTGTCTGCCTTAACTTGCCGTAGTTCCCATTTCTTCTTACGTTTCTACCTTTCCGATAATAACCCTGAGGAATATTCACTGCCTCCTTTACTGAGACTGCATCAAAATATGTTTTGGTTCTGTTCGCTGAGCTGGGAATTTGTGTTGCAGACGTTTCGTCCCCTGTCTAGGTGACATCCTCAGTGCTTGGGAGCCTCCTGTGAAGCGCTTCTGTGATGTTTCCACCGGCATTTATACTGGTTTGAGTCTGCCGCTTCCGGTTGTCAGTTCCAGCTGTCCGTTGCAGTGGTCGGTATATTGGGTCCAGGTTGATGTGCTTATTGATTGAATCTATGGATGGGTGTCATGCCTCAAAGAATTCCCTGGCTGTTCTCTGTTTGGCTTGTCCTATCGTCGTAGTGTTGTCCCAGTCGAACTTATGTTGCTTGTCATCTGCGTGTGTGGCTACTAAGGATAGCTGGTCGTGTCGTTTGGTGGCTAGTTGGTGTTCATGGATACAGATCGTTAGCTGTCTTCCGGTTTGTCCTACGTAGTGTTTTGTGCAGTCCTTGCATGAGATTTTGTACACTATATTGGTTTTTCTCATGATGGGTATCGGGTCCTTCGTTTTTATGAAATGTTGTCTGAGAGTGGCTGTTGGTTTGTGTGCTGTTATGAGTCCTAGTGGTCGTAATAGTCTGGTTGTAAGTTCGGAGATGCAGTTGATGTATGGTAGTGTGGCTGGTCCTCGTTCCGTTGTCTTCCCCTTAGGCATCTGTTGACGAAATTGTGCGGGTATCAGTTGTTGGAGAATACATTGTATAGGTGTTATTCTTCCTCTTTTTGCAGTGCTGGAGTACTGCATTGTCTTGTGGCCCTTTTGAACAGTATATTGATGCAACTTCTTTTGTGTGTGTTGGGGTGGTGACTTTCGTAGTTCAGGACTTGGTCTGTTTATGTGGCTTTCCTGTATACAAGTCCTGAACTACGAAAGCAACTATCCCATCAAGACAATGTTCAAAAGTGCCACTACACAATGCAGTTCACCAGAACTGCAAAAAGAGGAAGAAGAACACATATACAATGGATTCGCCAAAAACGGTTACCCGCGCAATTTCATCAACAGATGCCTAAGGGGAAGACAACGGAACGAGGATATGCCACAACCCAAAGGACTAGCCACACTACCATACATCAAGTGCATCTCCGAACTGACAGCCAGACGGAAGGAACAAGTATCATTTACGCAAAAAGTTAAGTTTTACTGGCATAGAGCAGCAAGAACAGATTTCAGTATAAGGTGTACGGCATCATGTCAATCTTTGATGTTGATATATGAGGAAATACGTATCTCTGAAGGTTTATTGACACAGAAAAGAAGTGCGTTTACGTGGAATTTATGGTGACAATTTTTTTCCTCTGTTATGTAGAGTGAGGAGACTGTATCAAGTGAACATTGGAGAAGTGATTGTCGGCGCATTATAAGATCGCTCGGATGCGGGAATATCGTTGTTCTTGTTCAGCAGCACGAGGACTGCTGCCTGCTGCGATATAAAAACACAATGCAAAATCATGCAAATAAGCTACTATATGAAGCAAAACCTGGGATTTTCACTGATTGTGTGGTAACACGGTCACTAAGTCACCGCTTCAGACATGAGGAGTAATCAACGAATACAGATAGCGAAATGAAGTAGAATTATTAAAAACAACATTTGATCGAATGGTTTGGACAAAATAGGAACGTTTGGAGGATAACGTGGATATTTCTAGCTCAGAATAATGAACGGAGTTCCAACTGAATGTGAAAAACTGAAGCAATTCTATCAAAGGTTTGACCAGCATGACGGATTTGACTGTCTTCCTGACTGTTACTATGTTACAAATGAAGGGAAATGATGACCATCACACTTTCAAGCAGATCAGAATAAGGCAAAATTTCAGCAAGTCGTATTACGAGTCTGTTATCGAAAGGAGATGTTGTGGCTCACACAAGACATTCCAGTAGGAGACAATCGAGGCTGAAAAATAACTGAAATTAAGTACAAACGTGTTTTACTGGTTTGGACTGCATCACGATGTAGTCAAAAGTGTGGTGCTGGAAAATCATTAATGGTAATGCAGCATGCGTGGAGCAGGCGAATGGATGTTTTGGGTATAAGCGCTTCATCAGGAAACATCAAATCTCCTGCTCCTACGATGCTGCACGACCAGCATTGACTTTCCAGCACCACACACTCGACTCTGATCTTCGGCATCAGCCGTACACACTTTCCCTTGTATTAGATTGTAATTGAATTTTGCTCGTCGTGTCATAAAAGTCAAGTCGTGAAA
Source organism: Chiloscyllium plagiosum (assembly GCF_004010195.1). Classification (NCBI taxonomy): domain Eukaryota; kingdom Metazoa; phylum Chordata; class Chondrichthyes; order Orectolobiformes; family Hemiscylliidae; genus Chiloscyllium; species Chiloscyllium plagiosum. The sequence continues at coordinate 35,585,081 of NC_057712.1, forward strand.
AAATGCTGCAAGGGATAAAACGTGCGCTTTTAATTTGCATTCCTTCATTTGAGGTACCTTTTACAAGCTTCTTAATTTATTGCGTACAATCTTTATTTAAAAGAAAATAAATGGGAGTAGAATGTGTTAACAATGATGGATGTGTCCACGAGGAAAGCCATAAGCAGTTTCACAGCTGATATCATAGGGGAGGAGTTACTCAAATTTGTCAAGGTATACGGAACATCCACAGCTATGCAACTTAATTAAGGGTCAAAGTTAACTCAAAATTATCAACGAAGTTGTGGACATCCTCGAAATAAAATAATCAAAGGCACTGCAACCATCCATAATCGCTGGGAGCGTTAGAAAGGTAGCACCAGACCTGAGATGTAAAAGGGCTCACAGCCAAGACTACGCAGATGACTGGCAATTCATTTCGTATTTTCTGCCATCAGAGATGGAACAAATGAAATGACCAAATTCATTCCAACTGAATTAGTTTTGAGTATGAAGTGAGCGGAGGATTAAACGTGTTTCAGGGGAAATTGGTGAATCAAAATTCAGAAATCACATTTGGGCGATGTGTCAAATTTTAGGGAACGATTAAACAGCGTGGGGGATTTGGCTGGACGTGGTTTGAAAATATCAGAGGATGTAATGAGCCAGGAAGAGACAAGGAATGAAAAGCTCGCAATTCTGCGAATGGAGATAAAGTTATTGTGTCAGGTTCAGTGATAGATAAACCTTTAAAAGTTGATTTAGTGGACCTTATCAAGTCGTAATGAAGTTGAGTGATGTGAACCAATTGATAAGGTGTCCAGACAGAAAAGCATTATGCATAGCAAGCCACCTGAACACGATTAGAAGATATTTTGACTGGGAAGGAAAATAGAAAGAGAATGTCTTTATAACTGGTTATAACACAGAGTGAAGAGACAAGCTCAGAGGATTCTGAATTAGACATGCTTCAAATCCGATTGGGCAACGAGTCAATCATTTTTTTTTTAAAAATGGGACAAGTTATTGAGTTACATTCCAATGGAACATAGAAATGACCTGACACCGTTCTTGCAATCACATGGGGAGGTAGGTCAAAATAAACGGAGAAGTAATTATGTAATTGTGCATGATAGAGATATAAGAAATGCTGTTCAAATTAAGCAACGTCCTTTCAGACTTTAACTCTAAATTTGCCATGTGTTCATAAAGAAATAGAAAATATGCTAAAGACAAACATAATTGAAGTGTACTAAAGTGACTAGATTTCAGATGTATTAATATTTCCAAATCCAGACTGTAGGCAACAGATATCTGTGAACTATCGTGATGTTAAAGTTGTTACGAAGTCTGATTCATAGTCGATTCCACATTTGGAAAACTCTGTAGAAAATGTGGGAAAAGCAACTTACATTTATCATTTGGATTCCTCAGTGCACACCGGGTTGTATCGTTATCCAAAAGAGTGAAAATAATTTTGTTTCTTGTAACACGGAAAATACTGTACCAATTTAGTATGACGAATGTGTCAGCCATATTTCAAAGACTAACCAATCAAGTCATTTTTGGATTACCAATTATGCAGTACGTTTGGAAGATCTGGTGAGTTTTCATCTCACATCGAAGGAAAATTTGACGAAAGCATCAGATTTATTCAACTGACAACGGAAGACAGACTTCGTAATAAGGGGAAAATTTGCACTTCAGATGCTGGAGAGTAGAGGCAAGATTAGAGTGGTGTTGGAAATGCACAGCAGGTCAGGTCACATCCGAGTTGCTGGAAAATCGACGTTACGGGCCGGAGCCCTGCATTAGCCCTTCATTCCTGATCAAGGTCTCCTGCCAAAGCTGCATATTAAACCTGGCTAAAGTTCAATTCGCCAAATCCCAAGTGAACTTCATGTGCCGTGCTAATGGATATGGGCAAATGACCCCACGATTAAAAAAGAAAACAGAGATTATTGAATGTTGGTCGTGCTATCGACGAAGAGAACATTACTATGATCCTGGTGCTGATTTTTTTTTCAACTCAGAAATTAGTACCATATTGTTATCTATGTCTGCTCCATTCACTAAATTACGAAAGAACAGCAGGAGGATTCAGTCGGCAGCAGACTACCAAAAGGCATTTGACTGCCGGAAAACTGTGCGAACATATTACCGAATTTCGCTACACTATTAAATGTTCAATAGATGCAAGTAATGTGAGTGCTGGATCTCTACACTGAAAGGAAGATGATGAGAAAACGGAAAGCTTGATCGGATATTTCTCTGAGAAATTAACATTTATCGACAGAAATATTCGACAATTGAGAAGAAGGTTTTGAGCTTGGTGGATGCTTGACACTATTTCAACATTTATGTTGCCAGTAATGTGTTTCCTGCTCATCGGATGATGCCTGACCTTCTGTGCTTTCCTAGCAGCACAGTTGCGACTCTAACCTCCAGCATCTGCAGTCCTCACTTTGTCCTGATAAATGGAAATGTCCAGTCGCAGAAGTAACCGTATTGAAAGAGCATTTAATACTGCATATATGCATGGTTATGATCAAAGTAGTGTATATGTATTTAAGTGTATACAGAGGGTGAGAGAAAGGGTTTTCAAACTGAGGCCATATTTATAGACAGATGGTTCTTTTTTGAGGCAAAAGATGCAAAGATGCGGCCCTTTATTTCGGGGTTCCCCTTGGTTTTTGCACGATGTTCGTAAATGCAGAGGTGCCAAAATATCTTGAAGTAGCTACTTTGAACAATAACAGAGGATTTGCCAGTTTTCGCAGTTCCGGTTTTTATTCTATTTTAATTTGTTTTATCAGACAGTTCGGAACTACTGGTCGAAGAGAAGCTGATACTGTGAGAAATGTTTCCATGCTCCAACTGATGTTTCTTGCCGTACTCTTCTCTTTGTAATCTCTCCCGCTTGCAAGAAATTGAATTTGAATATTTCATTTTCCAATGAGGTATACCTTTGGACTTTTTGGGTATTGGAGCAGCTCCTTCGTTATGTTGTGACATTGAATCAGTTGGGTCTCTAAGTAGTTCGGTTATTCCAAATTATTATT
>NC_057712.1:35592986-35599615 GCF_004010195.1 Chiloscyllium plagiosum
CCGCCGAAGCGCAACCCACCCATACATTTACCCCTTACCTAACACTACGGGCAATTTAGCATGGCCAATTCACCTGACCTACACATCTTTGGACTGTGGGAGGAAACCAGAGCACCCGGAGGAAACCCACGCAGACACGGGGAGAACGTGCAAACTCCACACATCAGGCGCCTGAGGCGGGAATTGAACCCGGGTCTCTGACGCTGTGAGGCAGCAGTGCTAACCACTGTGCCACCGTGCCGCCCACAAATGTTGCATCCTTTTAAGTTTCAAATTTTACATGTTATGGCTGTTGAAAAGTAGAATAACAGATGCGTTATCGTGGATTGAATAGAAATGGCATGCATATGATGGAACCGGATGAGACCAATGCTATATAGTTGTGCAGAATATGACCTCGGAAAGATCACCAAGGCGGCCTCCGTGTGGAACCGCTGGAGATGGCGGAGATGTTAAACAAGTACATTGCATCAATGTTTACTCAAGAAAAGGACGTGGAAGAGATAGACTGTAGGGAAATAGATGGTGACAGCTTGAAAAAATGCCCATGTTACAAAAGAGGAATTGCTGGATATTTTGAAAGACGGAAAAGTGGATACATCCCGCAAGACATGGTCAGCTGTACCTTAGAACTCCGTAGGAAGCTTGGGAAGTGATTGCTGGGCCTCTCATGAGATATTTGAATCATCACTAGTCACAGGTGAGGTTATGACAGACTGGAGGTTCGCTAACCTGGTGCCACTGTTTAAGCAGGCTGTTAAGGATATGCCACGGAACGATAGACAAGTGTGCCTGACGTCGATTGAAGGCGAGTTTTTGGAAGGAAGCCTGTGGGACAGGATGTACATATATTTGAAAATGCAACGACTGATTGGTGTTAGTCAATAAGGCTTTGTACGTGGGTAATCATGTCTGACAAAACTGGTTGTCTTTTGAAGAAATAAAAAAGATGTCTGATGAGGGCAGAGCGGTGGACGTGATCTATATGGACTTCAATAACGCATTCAACAAAATTTCTCAAGGGACACTGGTAAGCAAAATTCCATCTCATTGAAAACAGGGAGAACTAGCCATTTGGATACAAGCTCAAAGGTAAAATACAGAGGGTGGTGGCGGAAGGTTTTTTTTTCAGACTGGAGGCCTGTGACCAGTGCAGTGCCACAAGGATCGTTTCTGGATCCATTACTTTTCGTCATTGGGATAAATGATTTTGATATGAGCACAAGAGGTACAGTTAGTAAGTTTGCAGATCACACCAAAATTGGAGTTTTAGTGGACAGCGAAGCATGTTATTTCAGATTACAACGTGATGGGCCAATGGGTTGAGAAGTTGCACTTGTACATTAATTAAGATAAATGTAAGGTGAAATATTTCGTTAAAGTAGATCTTAGCAGGACTTATACACTTAGTGGTAAGGTTCTAGGGAGTGTTGCTGAGCCAAGAGACCTTGGAGTGCAGGTGTATAGCTCCTTGAAAATGGAGCTACAAAAACACAGGATAGGGAAGAAGGTATTTGGCATGCTTTCCTTTATTGGTCAGAGTTATGGAGTTGGGAGGTCATGTTTCGGCTTGAATAAAATATTGGTTAGTCCGCAGTTCTGGTCTTCTTCCTACAGATGAATGTTTTGTACTTGAAACGGTTAAGAATAAAATTACAAGAATGTTGAGGGAGTTGGAGGATTTCAGAATCAGGAAGCGGTTTAATAGGGTGGGCCTGTTTCCCTTGGAGCGTAGGAGGGTGAAATGTGACCTTACAGAGATTTATAAAATTGTGAGCGAGATGGATCGGATAAGTAGACAATGTCACTTCCCTGGCGGGGTAGTTTAGAACTAGAGTGTATAGGTTTAGTTTGAGCGAGGATAGATATAAAGGATACTTCAGGGGCAACGTTTTCACGCAGAGGGTGGTACGTGTATGGCGTGAGCTGCAAGAGGTAGTGCTGGAGGCGAATACGATTGCAACATTCAAGACGCATCTTGATGGGTATATGGGTAGGATGGGTTTAGAGGGGTGTGTGTCGGTGCTGGCAGGTGAGAATGAATTGCGCTGAGATATGTGGTCGGCATGTACGAGTTGGATGGAATGGACTGTTTCCATGCTGTACATCTCTTGAACTCTATGACAGCATAATTTAGATGAATGTCGAGATGCGAGGGGTGCTGGAAAAGCGCAATAGGTCAAGACGCATCCGAGGAGCAAACAAATCAACGTTTCGGGCAGGAGCTCTTCATCAGATTAATATTCTATATATTTCATAGTAATGCTTTTCAGAATTAGAGAAGTAAAGTACACCATATTTTTATTGAAGATTCTTTACTTACGTATTTTTTTAAAAGTAAGTAATCTTTCCAATGCAAAATAATTCGTGGAACAAAATATACTAAGCGGGCACTTTCAAAAAGTGTAGTCGCAAATACGAGTAGCACTTCTTTTAGTTATTGCGATTGAAAGCTGGGTTTGGAGAGATGTAGGTCGGTGCTGGCAGGTGAGAATGAATTGCTTTGAGATATGTGGTCGGCATGGACGAGTTGGATGGAATGGACTGTTTCCATGCTGTACATCTCTTGAACTCTATGACAGTATAATTTAGATGAATGTCGAGATGAGAGGGGTGCTGGAAAAGCGCAATAGGTCAAGACGCATCCGAGGAGCAAACAAATCAACGTTTCGGGCAGGAGCTCTTCATCAGATTAATATTCTATATATTTCATAGTAATGCTTTTCAGAATTAGAGAAGTAAAGTACACCATATTTTTATTGAAGATTCTTTACTTACGTATTTTTTTAAAAGTAAGTAATCTTTCCAATGCAAAATAATTCGTGGAACAAAATATACTAAGCGGGCACTTTCAAAAAGTGTTGTCACAAATACGAGTAGCACTTCTTTTAGTCATTGCGATTGAAAAATTAAAATGCTCTAATCTGACTAATAATTAAACTTTACCATGAAGGTGACCTTGCAATACCTGCATTTTACATGTATTATAGTCGATAATTTGAACAGATATTTGCCAGAATTCACAATGGGAATATACACCATCTGACTTTAATTAGCATCAATACATGATACTGATGATTCAGAAATTTGAAAGGCAGGTCGAGGAATTTTGGCCACAGTTCAGGCATTGTCTCCCGAAATGTCTCCCAGCTCGTTCCATTTATCAGGTCTGTTTCCATCGCCACTAATGTTCGTACATTTCCATGACGCTTCGTATCCACATTCACAAACTCTGTATAAAGAAGTTTCTCCTCTTATCACTCCGAGCTCTTATCGTGACGGTCTTGAAATTGGAACTGCTAGCTAACTTATTATGAACTAATGTACAAAAATATCTTTTATTTTTCCTGCCCTGCACAGTTTGCGATGATTTTGAGCAACTAAGTAAGTCCACAAAATAGAATTTCGGTTCCAAGAAAAATAGGCCCAATTTCTCTCTTCCTTCCAATTTATATCGTTCATTCCAGATTTCATTCCAGTTACTTATAATGTTACTGGTATTCTTCGACAAAGTCATGCATTGTTTGTGTGTGTGTATATATATATATATATGTCCCCATGTGAATATAGCTGTGGATATGTGCATCTCTGTTTTGGTCCTTCGGTGTGCACTTGTAACAGTATGTATACTGAACCAACCACCATATTTCGACTCAAATTACAGAATGAGATGTAATTAATCCCCACGAGGTTGAGAAAACATGCAACATTTCTAAGCGGTCCAGTATCAAATGAGTAAGATTCTATTTTATTGTTGGAATGGGAGAGTGAACAGCTAACATTCATAGACTGAAACAAAAATAATTATGGCCATTTGTTGTGATTTTTGAACAGACACTTATTTAGTTTTCTTCTCAGAGTATAAATGCCATTTGTTTTTCATGTCTGATTTGCCTTCGTTTTGATCAATACACAATTATCGTTCTTGGAAAAAGCATAGTTTGCTTGAAATGCGCAGTAGTTCTTATGAGCAAGCAGCATCAACATAGAGTAGTAGAATTGGCCTGAATATATAAACTTTCACTCATCGTGTTCACGCATGAGTAGGTCAGGTGCAAGAGTCAGGGGTAAATGCAGAGTAATAGTGTTGGGGATTGGATCAGTGTGTGCTACTCTGCAGAGGATCAGTGTGGATATATTGGCCAAATGTCCTGTTTCCACGATGGAGGGATTTTATGATTCTGTGATTTCTTCATAAGGAGGATGGTTATTGTATGGCCAAGGATGTCTCCCATCATGCTTTGGGCATACTGAACGGGGAGGGTCAGCAGCCAACTGTCGTGGTTCACATTGGTACTAATCGCATAGGTAGAAAGAGAGGAAAGATTTTGCAAGGGATGTTCAGGGATCTAGGCTTGCGTTGAAACGCAAAATCTCCACTGTTGTAATCTTGGGAATACAACTCTTGCCACGTGGAATGGAGAAAGGTAAAAGGACGATAGTACAGTTGAATATGTGCCGTAACATCTAGTTCAGGAGGAGTGTTTCTGATTTTTGGATCAATTGGGTCTCTTCCATGGCAGATGGGACCTGTCAATAAAGAACCGGTTGAATTTTTAGTGGAGGTGCACTAATATACTTGCAGGGAGGTTTGATTCTGCAACTCGGGTAGATTTAAAGCAATGAGACAGGAGGCTGGGAATCAAAGCAACAGGTCAGAAAGTGAGCAGAAAGTAGAGTTTAATAGGATCAACAGACAGCGCCAGTCGAATGACAATGGTGAGGGAAGGAATCATTAATAAAATGTGATTTTAAAATTGGAGTAAATGGTAGAGCTGAGGCTCAATTTTCTCAGCGATTAACAAATAAGAATGAAAAATGTGGAAGATGCGAGAGAGGAGGTGCGTGAGATCAGGAAGCCAGTGCACAAGAAAATATTGATTTGGAAAGACGAATCACGAGAGCTTATTGAACAACCTTGTACCTAAAAGCACGCAGTATTTATAATAAAATTGATGAGCTAAGCGCACAACTAGAGAAAATTAATTATGACCTGGTGGGGATTACCGTAACTTTACAGGCAGATCAGGTTGGAGCAGTTAACTGTCCAAGGACAAGTATTCCTGAAGGACAGAGAAGGCGGAACAGGTGGTGGAATTGTTGTATAGTTTAAGAATGATATCAAGGCTGTATTACGAAATGAGATTGGTACGCCAGAACAAAATAAAAATCAGAAAATAAAAAGAAAGGGAAGAAACCTCTTGGTAAGAGTAATTTTCAGCCACCTCCCTCCCAAAATACTCCTCATGTGGGTAATAATGAGGCCATACGACAAGGTCACAAGGTGCTATGAAAATCCATATTGACTCAATTAATCAATTTAACAAGGGAGGTCTGGTAGAAAACAAAATCATAAAGATTATGAGGGGTTGTTTGTAATTCCAGCGAAAATGAAGAAATGTAAGAAGGGGGATAACTTGCCGAGGGTGTCTGAGGAAATAGGCAAGCTTATCCAATTGAAAGAGGAGACATACAAAATGGCCAAAAACAGCGTGAAACGAGAAGATTGGGAAGAATTTTAAAGATCAAAAGAAAGCCATATAAAGAGCTCGACAGAAAATTAAAACAGACTTTTCGGAAAAATTAAAACTAACACAACATATAAAGACAGACAGCAAACGTTTCTATCAAGGTATAAAACGAAAAAGAGTGGCTAAAATAAACGTTGGTCCTTCAGAGGATGAGAAGGGACATTTAGTTATCGGATATGATGAAATGGTCGAGGCATTGAGCGGGTATTTTGTATCGTTTTTCACAGTTGATGATTCTAATAACTTGATAATAACTAACAAAGTAAGGAAGGAAGGTGAGGACCTGGAAAAAATCATTATCACGGAAGAGCTAATGTTGGGGTAAGGTAATGAAACTAAGAATAAACAAGTCCCCTATCCATGACGGAATACATCCCTGAGTACGAAAAGAAATGGCAGAGGATATCGCAGATGTACTGGCGGTAATATTCTAAACTTCGTTGGACTCTGGTGCAGTCGCATATGATTGGAAAACAGCAAACATTACACTCTGTTTAAAAAAGGCAGGTAGACAAAGGTGAGGAATTATATAACAATTAGCACAATTCCTCGATAATGAGGAAGAGGCTTGAGTCTAATGTCAATCAAGAAATAACAATGTATCTTGAAAGAAATTGTCCTGTTGGACAGACACCGCATGGGTTCATGAAGGGCAGATCGTAGTTTACAAATGTCTTGGAATTCTATAAAGGCATTGCGAGGAACATGAACAACTGGAACAAGTGAATGTTCCGAGATTTCAAAATGTATTTGACATGATGTCAAATAAGAGGCTGCAGCATAGGATGAGAATACATGGCAATACGTGAAAGAGTATTAGAGTAGACAGAGGATTGTTTGATTAGTAGGAAGCAAAGTGTGGGCACAGATGAGTACTCTTCTGGCTGTCAATTGGTGATTTGGAGTTGGGGACGACGAGTTATGTGAAAGTTTGCAGGTGGCAGTAAGGAGAGCGCAAAGAAGTGTTTGCAGAACATTGTGAAACTCTAGAAGATCATATATACGTTGAATGATTCGGCAAAAGTCTGGCAAAAGCAATGCAATGTTCTAAAATGTTTAATCATTCATTTTGGTAGGAGTCACTGTGAAAAAGATTAT
>NC_057712.1:35600115-35601717 GCF_004010195.1 Chiloscyllium plagiosum
GGTGGAGGCTGGTACAATTGCAATATTTAAGAGGCATTTGGATGGGTATATGAATAGGAAGGGTTTGGAGGGATATGGGCCAAGTGCTGGCAGGTGGGACTAGATTGCGTTGGGATATCTGGTCGGCATGGACGGGTTGGACCGAAAGGTCTGTTTCCGTGCTGTACATCTCTATGTCTCTATAAAAGATCAAAAACTCTATGAGAAAGAAAGTTTTCACTCATCAAACTGTTAATATCTGGGATAGGGTGTCTGAGATTGAGGTAAGCCAGTTTCATTGAAGGCATTCAGAAAGGAGATACCAGTAAAGGATGCATTGCAAAGTTATGGAGGGAAAGGCACTGACTGAAATGCCCCATTTGGAGAGGTAGTGTAAATACGATGGGCCGATAGAACGTCTTGTGCACCATAACAACTCCATCAAACAAGGCAGATTACAGTTGTCCCCTTCTCAGTTCAGCACTAACTTGTTACCGTGGGCTGGGGTCAAGCTGGTCTTGGATTCCGAATGCATGTGCTCCACACTTTGTGTACATATAGGATCCAGTCCTCTGTCGGCTTCGCCAGTGGGGATTCACTCTGCCCACCCCATCACTTTGTGGAATGTGTGAAGCCACTAAAACCAAGACTCTGTCCGGTCTGTCCTCAGCAATTCATATTCAGTGACTTGGCTTCTGCTCCTCCCTCTATTGACCACAGCTAGGAAACAGGTGACCAGCTTTCTGTTTCTCACCTAGCTGTGGGCTCTTGCTATGCTGAAATTGACTGCTACACTCCACTATAAACAGTACATCATTTATGGAAAGCGTTTGAGACATCTTCAAGGATGTTATCCTGCACGTCAGAATACCACATCCCTCTTTACAACCTGCCACATTGACCAGTGCTAAGACATACGGGCGGTGCGGTATAACTCCCATCCAGTGTGAAATGCTCAATTGAAGATTGGTCAATTGTGGCGATCTTCCTTCTCTTTCACAATCTCAGTCTCCCCACTTTACGGTCAATGAAATAAATATCCCTTGACACAAATTGAAACCAATCTTTGTGTGATAACTGTCCTGTGCCACACCTCAGTGGGATGTTTTGCGTCATTAATGATACAATACAATGCAAATTATTGTTGAACTGCAGCCACTGTAGTAAGGTAGGGAAATCTATTATCCAACACTGGACATCACTGAGTGAAATGATTACTGAAGGTAACATTGGGAAGACATTGGGGTGAGGCCACATCTATTCCTCTCGACCTGTTGTGGCTTATGAGGGAAGGGAAGTTTGGGCACCGTTCAGAACTCTGTGGGAAGCTAGAGAAGTGATTGCTGGGCCTCTTAATGAGATATTTGTATCATCGATAGTCACTGGTGAGGTGCCGGAAGACTGGAGGTTGGCTGTTTAAGAAGGGTGGTAGAGACAAGCCAGGGAACTATAGACCGGTGAGCCTGACCTCAGTGGTGGTCAAATTGTTGGCGGGAATCCTGAGGGACAGGATGTACATGTATTTGGAAAGGCAAGGACTGATTAGGGATAGTCAACATGGCTTTGTGTGTGGGAAATCATGTCTCACAAACTTGATTGAGTTTTTTGAAGAAGTAACAAAGA
>NC_057712.1:35602272-35606716 GCF_004010195.1 Chiloscyllium plagiosum
ATGTTGCCAGGGTTGGAGGATTTGAGCTATAGGGAGAGGCTGAACAGGCTGGGGCTGTTTTCCCTGGAGCATCGGAGGCTGAGGGGTGACCTTATAGTGGTTTACAAAATTATGAGGGGCATGGATAGGATAAATAGACAAAGTCTTTTCCCTGGGGTGGGGGAGACCAGAACGCGAGGGCATAGGTTTAGAGTGAGAGGGGAAAGATATAAAAGAGACCCAACTTTTTCACACAGAGGGTGGTACGTGTATGGAATGAGCTGCCAGAGGAAATGGTGGAGTCTGGTACAATTGCAACATTTAAGAGGCATTTGGATGGGTATATGAGTAGGAAGGGTTTGGAGGGATATGGGACGGGTGCTGGCAGGTGGGACTAGATTGGGTTGGGGTATCTGGTCGGCATGGACAGGTTGGACCAAAGAGTCTGTTTCCATGCTGTACATCTCTATGACTCTATGACTCTGTTGGAGTCACCATTCACTGCTGGTCACTATACCTGGGCCCAGAATTAGTGTGCTGTTCTCTGAACATGAAGCTCTGGCCCAAACAGCTTCTGGGCAGATTTATTGGCAGCTCCTTGGCAACACAGCTGCTATTATTTACACATGCAGGCTACACTCATTGGAAAGAAGCGACAGGCAACTGAGCCCCTCACTGTGTAGCTTAGGAAAGGAAAACACGTGCATTCATATAGATCCTTTCACAACAATCCGTCCTAAAATATTTCACAGCTGGCAATGAACTTTGGAGGCATAGTTGCATTGAAAGGCAGAAAATGTCGGCAGCTGAATGTAACACAGCAAAATCCCAGAAGCGGCAATGTGGTAAAGAGAAAATCATTTGCCTATCGTATTGGAGACAAAAAACCTGCAGATGCTGGAATCCAAGGTAAACAAGCAGGAGGCTGCAAGAACACAGCAAGTCAGGCAGCATCAGGAGGTGGAAAAGTCAACATTTCAGGTGTAACCCCTTCTTCAGGACTGGGTTATACCTGAAACATTGATTTCTTCAGTGCCTATAGTATTGGCCACCATGGAGAATACCCCTGCTCTTCTCTGAGATAGGCCCATGGGTTCTACTTTACATCCACTGGAGAGGGCAAATGGGGCCTCAGTTCATTGTCTCATCTGAAAGTTGGCACCTCCCAATGGTGTAATGCTCCCTCGGTACTGCACCAGGAATAGCCATCTGGATGACAGGCTCAAGTCTCTGGAATGGGGTGGAACCCAGGGTTGAAAGCGGCACCCAGTGGTTGATAGCTGGCACTGTGGGCATCCCAGGCAAAGCTGGCATTTATCCCGAAACCAAGATGCCCTTGAAATGGTATTAAAGTGGGCCTTGTGTATAGGCCTGTGTGGTGAAGGTATTCCCACAGTGATAGTAGAGAAGATGCTCCGGGATTCTGACCCAATGACACTGAAAGACGGTGATTTACTGACGCGTTGTGAAGATGTGTGTGACTTGGAGGCTAACACGGTTTGTTCCCATTGCATCTGCTTCCCTCCTTCTAGATGGTGGAGGCTGTAGGTTTGGGGCTTGCTGCCAATTGACTAGATCAGCAGCACTGTGAAGGGGTAAGCAGCATTTGGCAGAAGGGGAGCTGGAACTTGGATTCAGTTGCTTCACACCCACAGTCCCCCGGGATTGAAAGGAAAGGAACGCAATGTGTGGAACAGATGGCATGTGGCAGATGGTCAACTGATCTTTGCAAATTCTCTTGTTGTTGGGAACAAGAGATTCTTTGTGCGGGAGATGTTTCTTCCCAGAACCTCTGCCCCATTGCCCATCCTGGAACAGCCATTGTCCAAGCACCTCTGGCCTTTTCCCAAACAGGAAGAGGTTCCTTTTGGTCCATCAGACTCCACTTCCTCCATGCTAAGACAGTCCCCTTCGGGAACAGAAAGATGGCATGATTCTGAGCAAACAGAACATTTCCTCACTCTCAAATGCCTACAAAAAGATGTCATGCCGTACTAAACTAAATGAAAAGTCGTGCTGTGTTGACATAGATGGGCGATGGCTCCAAGTACAGACTTTAAATGGACAAACAGGGGCCTGAAATATCCTAGAGGAGAATCAAGAGGTTTGACAGCAGGAAATTCAAACTGCATTTCTACAAGTAATGAAGGAAGGTTGGAAAAGGCAGGAAATAAAAGGAAAATTAGGCAGTGTGGTGGTCAGAAATTCAGGAAAGTTAGGCAGTGTGGTGGTTGGAAATTCAGGAAAATTAGGGAGTATGGTAGTCGGAATATTAGGCAGTATGGTGGATGAAAACTTGGAAAAACTAGACTATAATGAGGCTAGAACCCTCCTCTTTAACATTTCAATATAAACCATTAAGTAAAAATCATCCAATATACCGTCTGGAAATAAAATTCACTTTGACATACAAAGATTTGCAAGACTTGAGGAAATATCCCTCAGGGAGAAAGTGAGGACTGCAGATGCTGGAGATCAGAGCTGAAAATGTGTTGCTGGAAAAGCGCAGCAGGTCAAGCAGGCCAAGGAGCAGGAGAATCGACGTTTCGGGCATGAGCCCTTCCTCCTGGAGAAAGGCTCATGCCCGAAACGTCGATTCTCCTGCTCCTTGGATGCTGCCTGACCTGCTGCGCTTTTCCAGCAACACATTTTCAGAAATATCCCTCAGGTTTGGGATGGACTAAGAAATAACAAAATCATAAATCTTCACAGAGTAGGTGGTTTACCCAGTTCAACAGAAGGAACTTCATTGGAGAGATGACAGAAAGTCTCTCTCTTCAAGATACTGTCTAAATGTGGGTAGGGTGCAGCAGGCTGCTGAGATTTGGCTGCCGGTTTTAAGGACTGGAACTGCAAGTGGAATATTTCAGAAAAGCACTCAGTGAAGACACAAAGGAAAACATTGGGGGTGGATGGGGGTGGTGGTTGTTGATTCTATCTCCCTCGGCTCCCTTCACCCTCACCAAGGTCAAACTGTCCCCTTTAATGGAGTAACAGTAAACCTGAGTGTTGGTGAGCTGCCCTGCTGGTGTGTCTGTGAAAACATGAACTTAGAAAATCTGTTTGTGATTAAGACTCACCTGAGCATCCAGCTGCTAACTGAATTTATGCAATTAAAAATGGTTTTGTTTAATATACACAAATGTCGAAAAATTGTTTCCAGCAGCACCTGCACTTCAGGTGAAGTGAGACTCTTCAGGATGTCCTGTGGCTGTGAAAAGTGCGACAGAAATTCAATATGTTATTTCTTTAAAGGCTGCAAGAGGCTAAGTGAGGAAAGTTTTAACCGCTTGGTGAATTAATGGCACCCCATTTGTTAATAGGCCATTCAACCCAACTGATCCATACTGGCACTCAATCTCCACGGGAGCTTTCACACTCTGTTCTTTATCTAGCTATAAACATTAGTAACTTTCTCTCTCACCTACCTATCTCACTCATCTCATTGCATTCACCTGAGCCACTCCCTGTGGGAATAATGCCCACAATCCTGCTACTCAGAGTAAAGAAGCACTCCTGAGATACGCTCTCCCCTAAAGAAGCACCTCTACTGATCATTGTCTAATATTTATGCCGTCCCTAGTTCTGCTATCTCCCAGGGTTATACTTTAGCCTACCCCACCAAATGCTTTCATTAGATTAAAACCCTATTAGGTCATCCATATCTACCCATTTCTCTGCAAGGTAACCGAGGACTAACTAAATTAAGAGAAGAATTCAAAAAATATCTTCCTTTACAAGGACCTGAGGTGTAACTTTTTCACACAGAGGGTGGGGTGTGTCTGGCATGCACTGCCAGACTGGTACAATTACAACATCTAAAGGCATCTGGATGGGTAAATGAATAGGAAGGGTTTAGAGGGATTTGGGCCAAATGCTGGCAAGGTCTGGTCGGTGTGGAGGAGTTGGATCGAAGGATCTATTTCTATGCTCCATGGCTCTATGACTCAATGTAATTAGAAGATGACTCCCTGCAAATTGTGTCAGTGCTTCGAAGCCCTGGTAGTTGTGAAAAGCACCATAACTGTTGGGGGGGACAGCGTTGCAGGTGTAAGCTGCAGTGAAGGGGTCTGTGGCTCTAAGACTCAGAAGGGAAAGGGGGAGAGGAGGAGAGCGCTAGTTATAGGGGACTCTCTAGTTAGAGGGACGGACAGGCGGTTCTGTGGACATGGGCGAGACTCACGGATGGTTTGTTGCCTCCCGGGTGCTAGGATCCGAGACGTCTCAGACCGTGTCTTCAGAATCCTTAAGGGGAGGGTGTGCAGCCAGAAGTCGTGGTGCACATTGGCACCAACGACATAGGTAGGAAGAGGGATGGGGAGGTCATTCAAGAGCTCAAGGAGTTAGGCAGGAAGCTAAAAGCTAGGACGGACAGAATCGTCATCTCTGGGTTGTTCCTGGTGCCACGTGACAGTGAGGCAAAGAAGAGGGAGAGAGTGCAGTTGAACACGTGGCTGCAAGGATG
>NC_057712.1:35609674-35635128 GCF_004010195.1 Chiloscyllium plagiosum
AGAGGGTGCAGAGAAGGTTTACCAGGATGTTGCCTGGAATGGAGAGGAAGTCGTACGAGGATAGGTTGAGAGTTCTCGGCCTTTTCTCGTTGGAACGGCGAAGGATGAGGGGTGACTTGATAGAGGTTTATAAGATGATCAGAGGAATAGATAGAGTAGACAGTCAGAGACTTTTTCCCCGGGTACAACAGAGTGTTACAAGGGGACATAAATTTAAGGTGAAGGGTGGAAGGTATAGGGGAGATGTCAGGGGTGGGTTCTTTACCCAGAGAGTGGTGGGGGCATGGAATGCGCTGCCCGTGGGAGTGGTAGAGTCGGAATCATTGGCGACCTTTAAGCGGCATTTGGATAGGTACATGGATGGGTACTTAATCTAGGTTAGAAGTTCGGCACAACATCGTGGGCCGAAGGGCCTGTTCTGTGCTGTATTGTTCTATGTTCTATGTTCTATGTTCTATGTTCTAAGCCTTTCTTTTTAACAGTCCGTGATTGTGATGCCATTGAATAAGAAAGGGCAAATGATATTCTCTTGCAGGAGATGGTCACTGAATAGTGTGAATGCTGCTTGCTACTTTTCAGCCCAAGCCTGCATATTGTCCAAGATTTGCAGCATTTGAACACAGACTGCTTCAGTATCTGAGGAGTGGTGAATGGTGCTGAACATTGTGCAATCATCAATGAACATCCACACTTCTAACCTTATGACCGGGGGAAGGACGTTGATGAAGCAGCTGAAGATGGTTGGGCCTAGGACACTACCCTGAGGAACTCCTGCAGAGATGTTCTGGATGACCTACTGACCTTTGACATCCACAACCAGCTTCCTATGTGACATCAACCAGCAGCGAGTTTACCCCCGGATTCCCATTGATTTGCTGGGGCTCCTTGATGCCACACTCGGTTGAATGCAGCCTTGATGTCAAGGGCCATCACTCTCCCCTCCCTTCCCCTCTGGAATTCAGCTCTTTTCTCCACGTTTGGACCAAGGCTGTAAATGAGATGAGGAGCTGAGTGACCCTGGTGGAACCCAAACTGGGCGTCGCTGAGCAGGTTATTGCTGAGCAGGTGCTGCACATCATCACCGTTAATGAGACCTTCCATCACTTCACTGATGATCGAGAGTAGACCGATGGGGAAGTCATTGGCCAGATTGCATTTGTCCTGCTTTTTATGTAGAGGACACAGGTGGGAAACTTTCCATATTGTTGGGTAGATGCCAGTGTTTCTTGGCTGGGGGCTTGTCAAATTCTGGACTATAAGTCTTCAGTACTATAGCCAGAATGTTGTCAGGGCCCATAGCCTTTGTGGTATCCAGTGTCTTCAGCTGTTTTCTGATATCATGTGGAGTGAATTGAATTGGTTGAAGACTGGCATCTATCATAGAGTCATACTCATTCCATCACTTTGCTGGTGATCAAGAGTGGACTGATGGGGCAGTAATTGCCTGGGTTGGATTTGTCCTGTTTTTTTATGTACAGGACAAACCTGGGTAATTTCCACATTGTCTGGTTGATGCCAATGTTGTAACTGTACTGGAACAGCTTGGCTCGGGGAGTGACAAGTTCTGGAGCACAAGTCCTCAGTACTATTGCTGGGATGTTGTCAGGGTCCGTGGCCTTTGCAATATTCAGTGCCTCTAACTGTTCCTTGGTATCGCGTGCAGTGAATCGGATTGGCTGAAGACTGGTATCTGTAATGTTGGGGACCACTGGAGGAGGCCGAGATGGATTATCTACTTGGCACTTTTGGCTGAAGGTTGCAGTGAAAGCTTCAGCCTTGTCTTTTGTATTGTTGTGTTGGGCTCTTCCATCATTGAGGATAGGGAAAATTGTGGCGCCTCCTTCTCTGTGACTTGTTTAATTGTCCAACACTATTCATGACTGCATGTGGCAGGACTGCAGAGCTGTTGTTTGTGGGATCACTTAGCTCTGTCTATCAGAGCTGTCTATCTTGCTGACACACCCTTAGTCCTGTTTGGTAGCTTCACCAGGTTGACACCTCATTTTTAGGTATGCTGGATGCATTCCTGACACCCCCTGGCTGGATGGTCATGGCTGAGTGGGGGATATGCCGGATCATGAGGTTACAGATTGTGCTGGAGTACAGTTCTGTTGATGGCCCACAGTGCCTCATGAAAGCCCAGACTTGAGTTGCTGGATCTGTTTGAAATCTGTTCCATTTAGCACGGTGATGGTGCCACACAACACGATCGAGGGTATTCTCATTGTGAAGGTGGGACTTGACTTCCACTAGGACTGTGTGGGTGAAGATACTGTCATAGACAGATGCGTCTGCAGCTGGCAGATTGGTGACAATGAGGTCAAGTATGTTTTCTCCCCTCTTAGTTCCCTCACCACCTGCTGCAGAGCCAGTCTAGCAGCTGTGTCCTTTAGGACCCGACCAGCTCAATCAGTAAAGCTGCTGCCGAGCCACTCTTTGTGGTGGGCATGGAAATCCCCCACCCAGAGTACATTTTGTGCCCTTGTCACCCTCAGTGCTTCCTCCAAATGTTGTTCAACATGGAAGAGTACTAATTCATCAGCTGAAGGAGAATGGTACATGGTAACCAGTAGGAGTCAAGGATTCCCAGGGTAATTCTATCCTGAGTGTATACACTGTGCCTACACCACTACTGGGTCTGTCCTGTCGCACTCAGATGTTGATAGTGGTATCTGGGACATTGGCTGTAAGGTGTGATTCAATGAATATTACTATGTCAGGCTGTTGCTTGGCTAGTCTGTGAGACAGCTGTTCCAGATGTTAGTAAGGAGGTCTTTGCAGGGTCAGCTGGGCTGGTTCCATGTTGTCTTTCCTGATGCCTTGGTTGATGCCAGGTGAGTCTGTCCAATTTCATATCTTAGAGACTTTGCAGCAATTGATATGTTCGAATAGCTTGCTAGGTCATTTCAGAGGACAGTTAAGAGTCAACCACATTGTTGTGGGCCTGGAGATACATGTAGGCCAGACCAGGTGAGGATGGCAGATTTCCTTCCGTGAAGGACATTCGTGAACTGCATGGGACTTTTGGATAATCGGCAATGGTGTAATCGTCCGCAGTAGATGATTAATTCCACAAATTGTTTATTGAACCAAATTCCACCATTCCAGTGGTAATACCACTCGGCCACTACCTTCAATCTTGTTGCTGAAGCATTATTGTAATACTATTGCTATAATTGCTAAGGCATATTGCTGCAAGAGCTTCAATCTTTTGCAATGATCTGCTGCGCTCTTCAATCATTCAGGAAAGGAATTTGAGTGACTTTTTCAGGAAATAGATGAGCATGAGGATGGAAATGCTGCTGCTGCTGATGACCCACAGTGCATCAAGGATGCTGGTTTGTACTGAATAGGCTGGGGCTATTTTCCTGTAGCATCGGAGGCTGAGGGGAAATCTCATTGAGGTTTATAAAATCATGAGGAGCATGGATTAGGTAAATGGTTAAGGTCTTTTTCCCAGGGTAGGGGGGTCGAAAACTGGAGGTCATAGGTTTAAGGTGAGAAGGGAAAGTTTAAAAGGGACCTGAGGGCCAACCTTTTCAGAGAGTGGTGTGTGTATGGAATGAGCTGCCAGAGGAAGTGAAGGCTGGCACAATTACAGCATTTAAAATGCATCTGGATAGGTACATGAATAGGAAGGGTTTAGAGGGATATGAGCCAAGTGCTGGCAAATGGGACTAGATTAATTTAGGATATCTGGTCGGTATGGACGAGTTGGACTGAAGGGTTTGTTTCTGTGCTGTACATCTTTATGACTCTATATCCTTGAATCTGCTTCTTTTGCAAAACAAATTAAAACTGCGCTCCCTGGTTCTTGATCTATTTACAAGTGTGAACAATTTCTCCCTATCCATGCTGTCCAGACCACCAGGAGTTTGAAAAATTCTACCAGATTTTTTTTAGCCTTTTCCTCTCCAATGAAAACAGTCCCAACATTTTCAACCTTTCCACATAACCGAGTATCTTATCCCTACAACCATTCTTATAAACCTGTTTGGCATTCTGTCCAATGTATTCATATCATTCCAATAATGTGGCGTGAGAATTGTACAAAGTACTACAGCCAAACTTCTAACCAGTTCAACATAATCTCCCTACACTTGTACTCTACGTCCCTATTTATGAAGCCTACAGTACAGTATGCTTTATTAACACGCTCTCGTCACCTCTCCTCACACCTTTAATAACTTTTGTACCTGTATACCCAGGTCTCTCAGCTCCTATATACCTTTTAGAATCATATCCTTTATTTTGTGTTATCTCTCCATAGTCTTTGTTCCAAAGTGCATCACCTAACACTTCTGCACATTGAACGTAATCTGTCCTCTATCTGACCATTCCACTGTGGTGTCAACATTTTTCTGAAGTTCGATAAAGTCCTTCTCATGGTTTACAATTCTTACAAATTTTGTCTGAAAACTTTGAAATTGTCCCTACACACTAAGATCTAGATCATTAATAACCTCTCTGCTTTCTGTCTATGAACTAATCTTGTGTCCATGCTAAAATATCACGCCAACGCCATTAATCCTTATTTGGTTATATTGAATAAACCCAAGTAAATTACATCTACTGCTTCCTCTTTTCTACTCTACAAGTTACAACATCAAAATAAACTAAAAAAAAAATTGTTGGACTCAACTTAGTAAAACCCTTCAGTAAAACCATATTGGTTTGTCCGTAACATTCTTAGTGTGTGGTTAAAACGTGCTTCATAATAGATTCCAACATTTTCCCAATGACTGGTGTCAGGATATATGGCCTGTGGTTCTATTTTCTCTGCAGTAGCATTACACTTGTTAACTTCCAAAATGCTGGGATTATTCCAGAATCTAAAGAATTTGAAATATCGCAGCCAGCGTATTCACCATCTCTGCAGTTAGCTCTTAGAGGCCAAGGCTATAGGTACATCAGGTCCTGGGGATTTGATGAATTTTAGTCCCTCACTCTTCTCCAATACTACTTTTCTGTGAATGTTGGTTACTTTGATTTTCTCACTTTTATTAACCTCTTGGCTAACCTCATTTTAGAGTCATATTCATGATGTCCTACAGTACAGAAGAGGACCTTTGGCCCATCGAGTCCGCTTGACCTATCTACATTAATCCCATTTTCCAGAACTTGGCCTATAATCTTGAATGTTTCAAATGTTCATCCACTTACTTTATGTCATCATCAATCCTGCCACTCCCTTTTGCTTTTCTGTTAAATATCTTGAACTATCTTTTTTTAAAATATGTAACTCTGGTGTTGGGCCAAAGGGCTTGTTTCCACACTGTAGGGAATCTAATTTAATCTAATCTATCCAATGAAGCCAATGATGTGTTCAATGGCAGTCCATCTGGAGCTTTGTGGGCAATGGAGAGTTTATAGAGATCAGTGTTATAGGCAGGTCATGTTTGACAGATGTTAGATTTCTTTGAAGTTGTATTGTGCAGGGTGGATAAAGGGACATCAGCAGAAGTAGTATACTTGGATCTCCAAAAGGCATTTGTTAAGGTGCCACATAAAAGGTTTCTCTGCTTAATAAGAATTTGTGAAATATTTTCATGTGAATAATTGATTGTTTTGTAACAGGATCAGATTTGGGTTATTTTCAAGGTGGCAAACTGACTCTTACGGAGTCCCAAAGGGATTGGTGACGGGGTGTCAGATATCTATGATCTATATTAATGACTTGGATGAGGGAGCTGACTGTGATGTAGTCAGATCTGCAGTTGATATGCAATGAATGCAAGTTGGAAATACAAAGATTCTACAAAGAGACATCGAGAGGTTAAGTAAGTGGGCAAAATTTGGAAGATGAAATATAATGTGGAGAATATGAGATTGTCCACTCTTGCAGGCAGAATGGAAAAACAAAACGTTATTTAAAAAGCAACAGTTGCAAAATATGCCATACAGAGGAAAGTGGGTGTCCTTGTACATGAATCACCAACTGTTAGTGTAGAGATACATCAAGCAAATAGGAAAACAAAGGGAATGTGGTCCTTTGTTGCAAAGGAGATGTGACATAAAAGTAGGGATATCTTGCTACAGCTGTACGGGATATTGATGAAACCACGTTGAGTAGTGTGAACAGTTTTGGTCTCTTTGAGGAGGAATATACTTGCATCGGAGGATACTCAGAGAAAGTTCAGGAAGGCAGATTCATGGGATAAAAGAGACCGTCTTATGAGGAAAGGTAAGGCTAAGCAGTTTGTACTTACACTCATGGAAAACATTAATCCTGGAGTTCAGTTACTAGTGGAGAACCGCAAGGATCTGTTTTGGGGCCACTGCTGTTTGTCATTTTTATAAACAACCTGGGTGAGGGCGTAGAAGGATGGGTTAGATCAACAAAATTTAACTTTTTATTTCATTTGACACCCTTCGTAACATTTTCCATGATGTTCTCATTACATCCTGAGGTCACTGCCAGAAAGCCCTTGTGCCTGGGTTAATGTGAACTACCTCACTTAGCCTTGTTGTAAACGTGTGGAGTAATATAGGGCTCATGGTAATGTGCCTCCAGTTATCCATGTCTCTCAGGTGTTCCTCAACATCAGTCCTCAGAACGCGCACCATCCAACTTTTCTTTAAAGCGTCTGAAATTGTATTAGTTTTTAACCATAGAGCCAAGATCCCCGAGACATGAGGTCTCACTGTCTCAGAAGTCCTGGATATCCTCCAGTGCCATCCTGTCAGGTTCTGGTGTACTTTTGGAATATATCCCCACTATGGCTGTATTAACCTCTTCTTCTTCTATGGATTACATCAATTGCTCTTCATCCTGTTTTCCAGAATACTTTGTAAATTTACAAAGGTTAGCCCTATTGTTTGGCACTGATAATTTTATAATGTAAGTTTTCTGAAGCTCTTCCACTGAGAGGGGACATAAAATTATGGCCAGTGTCCCATAATTTACCGTGGAAACTGGCTTCTTTGATGTTTGGAGAGTAACTGTGTCTCTGAGAATCTTGATTTTGTAACTGTTTCCAGCATCCCATGTCCTCTGACATCCATTCTTCCAGCTCGGTTTGTTCTTCTGTCAATGGTCCTGGGCTCACTTTTTGGGGGATTCATTGCTGTTTGTTGAAAAGTCAGTAATATTTTCTGCAAGACCCAATCCAAGTGCCCTGCCATCCTTTCTTGTTTAATGCTTCTTTGGCTTGAGTCAATTGGTTGGAAATATCCTGATGTTTGGGGGTACAGGCTGGAGGTTGGGTAACCCTTTTAGTTTGTTATGAGGATATCATGAGGGGTTCATCATCCTATGGAGCAATCTCTAGGTCATCATCATCATCATCAGGAACATGTGGCACTGTCGGTGGAGCCGCTGCGTGGGTGCTCTATAATATCCTTCCCTTTTCCGAAATTTGTTGGGTGTTTTTGTTGTAAGGATGCCCACAATATTTTTATTGAGAAACGAACATCCCATAAGTTATTGTTCCAGCTGATAAAGAAGATTTGTTTCCTTGTCTAATCATTTATACTTCCTCCTCTCTGGTTTAGCCTTGGTTCTTAGTGGTTCCAAGCACTTTTCATTCTGTAGCTGGAGGTGCCTATGTCTCCTGCTGGTCTAAGCCAATTTTCGATGTAAATCTAAGTTCACATTTGGAGCATGCATAGACTCCCTTAAACTAGTCTTCCACCATGACTTAGTGACAAGCTATCACGTAGTATTCTCCACATTAACTCGACTTAGAACACCTGGTTCAAAATGTCTTATTTTGGTGTTTGTCTGCCATGAAAATTATCCACTGTCAAAAGGAGGGAGTTGAATGACTACAAAACAATAGGATAATGTACCATGACTTATTTTATTGCAGTCCTATTGCGTTGGTTCAATAAGGATAGATTAGATTACTTAGTGTGGAAACAGGCCCTTCGGCCCAACAAGTCCACACCGACCCGCCGAAGAGCAACCAACCCAGATCCTTCAACTAACACTACAGGCAATTTAGCATAGCCAATTCACCTAACCTGCACATCTTTGGACTGTGGGAGGAAACCGGAGCACCCAGAGACACGGGGAGGATGTGCAAACTCCACACAGACAGTTGCCCGAGGCAGGTCCCTGGCACTGTGAGACAGCAGTGCTAACCACTGTGCCACTGTGCCACCCAGGTTCTGCATATGCTATCATGTCATCAGTTTTATTATTAATGATATGGGCAGTCTTACCATTTGAGGCTTTTACACCCCTTTGTACGTAACATCTATAATAGAAGGTTTGTGACTTATTGTATTATCGGTATGTGGAGAGTAGTCTTTTCAATAGTAAGTTTCCCTTCCTCAACCGGTCTTCCTGGAGTCAGTCAGACAGCATAGTGCATCAGGCTTGGAATCCTGGCCAAAGCACTCCTGAGGGTATGGCTGAGATTAAACAAATTCCGAGACTCAGTGGGATTGTGTATTCAAAAAATACATGGTCTCCTTTTCCCAGGGTGAGATAAACAAGCCTTTGGTGTTACTAACAGTGTGTGGAGATAGAGAAACTAATCCAGCCTGGCAGCTATAGCTGGAGCTCCTCAGCGAGTTTTGAGAAGATTTGGCATTCCGACTGGAATTCTATCAACAGACACATCGAGTTAGACCCCATCTACCGCCTCCTGAGAAAAAGAACAGGAAATGACATCACAAACCCAAATAAACCCAAACATATAAAGAGAAAGCAGGAATCATCAGCAGTGCTTTGCCCAGAGGCCCACTGAAGATGTTACCTAGTAGGGTGACGAAACGTCTGGAAATGAACCTTCCAGCTCAGCGAGCAAACCTACATCCTGCAGCTCCTCAGTTATGCCCAAATTAGACAGCTCCACAAGGCTCTGCCTGTATTAACTTCTGAAATCTTAATACAATGAGCAGAGCCGACTCCTACGTAGTACTCTAGCTGGAAGGATGGAGAGAAGAGGCAGGTTCCCCCAACATAGATTTATTCATGGGGTTCTGTCAGGTTTTGATGACTATGTCCAAAAGGAATCTCTACCATTTGTTATCGACCAGACCCAGACCCCTCAATACCTATTAAAAAGGTAGCCTAGACCCTAACGTTTCTTATTTTAAAGTAGATGTGAAGTGCTGTGTTCCAGATGCAATGTGACTGGTCAAACTACTTCATGTTAAGCAAAGCACAATTTACTTAAACACTATTGTTAAAATACAAACAAAAGAACGAGGAATTTAGAATAACTTAGCTATTGGAAAATGTTAATAGATACAATAACTATTACTAATTAACTGTTCCAATATAGTTATACCCCATAAACACACCCATTGGCAAAAAGGCAAATTCAGACACAGATTCTTAAATGCAGTTCTCCAATTCAGGAGGAAAAAACATCAAGAGAAGGTTCAAGAGAATAGCAGCTGGCAATTATTCACGTTTGCTTCCAACTCTTTTTAAGATCGCAAAGGCTTCTGATGCTACTGAAAAAAACCCAAAGCCCAGAGAAGTTGATCTGTGAGAGCTGGCCACACCCAGGCTGCTTCCATTGTTCCAAGTTAAAAAAAAACCCAACACCTCACACGTTATTCACCTAAGTAATTTCAGTAGCTGGTTTGGCATCTCTCCTTACAATCTCTCTTCAAATGGAATCAGGACAAAGTAACCTTTTAAAGTGACAGCATCATCATATTTTGTAACTCCAGTAGCAAGTCATAACCATTCAGATTCCGAACTGTCCCAGCCACCATTCACAGGTTGATGAATCTAACAGTGATAGGCTTTTGTAATTGTGTGGTCGGGTTAGACAACCACCTAGTGTACAGTGACACCTGAGATACACACTTATGGCAACTGGAAGCCCTCTTACAGAAAATATAGTTAGCTGACCCACTGGTCAATCTCAAGTCAAAAAGTGTGGTGCTGGGAAAGCACAGCCAGTCAGGCAGCATCCGAGGAGCAGGAGAAGCGACGTTTCGGGCATAAGCCCTTCATCACATTCTTGAAGAGTACATGCCCGAAACGTCGACCCTCCTGCTCCTCGGATGCTGCCTGACTGGCTGTGCTTTCCCAGCATCTGCAGGCCTCACTTTCTGCCAGTGGTCAATCTCACAAACAGTGAGTTTGGTCAAGCCCAAGTGACCCATCTAGGTAGAAGCTATGCTACAGTTCCCTATTCCCATGATAAAGCAGGAAATCATGCGGTTCTTAGGAATGTGTGGATTTCATTGAAAGTTTGTCCCAGTAACTGTGGGGTTTATGGCCAGTCAGTTCCCTATTCACAGGGGGCTTCACTTCACTCAAACTGTCCCCTTGAGTTGTGGAGTCCTCCAGAGAGAGAGAGAGAGAGAGAGAGAGAGCCCTGGGAGACAGAGCCTGCAAATTCTATGTGCAAGGATTGGGAGGGGAAGTGGTGGCGGGGTGGGGAAGGCGGAGTGGTGGTGGAATTGATCAGGGCTAGCCATGCCTTATCCTCCTGGGTCTTAGTGCACATCCTGGGTATACTGACAACACAGTATCTGCAATTTTTAGAAAACTCAGAGCTTCTCGCAAGTCTATTCCCATGTGATCAATTACCACGTAAAATCAATTAAAGATAGCACTTCTGTTTGAACATTGATTTGCATCAAAGGTACAGGTCATTCAGCCCATCTAATTCAGGCCAGGGTTTCTGCTCTAAACAAGCCACCACCCATCCCTCTTCAGTGTATCCTTTCTCCCTCATGCCTCTATCACCCCGTAACCTTCTCGGCAAATTTTGGAAGCCTGGGAGTGGCTGAGAAACGCCACCCACAGTTGAATTTCTGACCCCACACAAGTCCTGCATCCAAACACTGAGCCTGTCGGAATATCCACTGATGTTTGACAGCATCTGCTCATGGTGTTAATACATGTGGTAGGGGTGAGGGAGGGAATATTCCAATTCTTGATCATTATTAGTAACATCAAGAACAATCCTGTCAGTGTATAAAGTGTGATTTACACTTACTCAGTCAGCAATGGGACAAGGGTGCTTTTGGAAATACAGTGTGATATTATCTTGGCATGAAATAGACCTGTAGTGCTCCTTGCTGGATAAGTCAGTCAGTGCAGCAATGGTGTCCTCTTTAAAAACTTGAATTTATATAGTGCCTTTCATTACCCTAGGCCATCTAACTGGGTTTTATGGCAGTCACTGCTGTAGGTAGGAAATGCAGTGGTCAGTTTGAGTATTGCGAGGACCACACAAACAACAAGATGAACATGAAAATTGAATCTAAATTTTAGATGTTATTTGAGTGTAATGAGACAACAGGTAAATGCAAGAGTAGACCATTCCGCCCATCAAACCTATTCATTCTAGTTGTAGTTTATGTTCAAGTTCAGTTCCAGTTTCCTGCCTGATCCCCATCTTTCTTAATTTCCTAAAAGCCCAAAAATTGATTGATCTTACTCTTGGTTATATTTAACAACTGAGCATCCTGAGTCCTCTGGAGGTTACAGATTTCCAATGATTCATAATCATTTGAAATGTCTCCTCACCTCAGTGTTAAATGGCTGACCCTTTTACCTAAGGCTATACTTGGAACAATTCTGCCATTTGAACAGGGTGCTCAGGCTAACACTAATATTCTGATTTATTTACCAGCAGAACATTACATTGAAGCAAGGAGGTGCTGCAAGTGACTGAAACTGTGACACAGCAGTAAAGAAACAGGCCTGTCTCTTCTTGACTCCTGTTAACGTTCTCTGTTTCTCTTCCCACAGATGCTGCCAGACCTGCTGAGATTTCCCAGCATTCTCAGTGTTTGATTTACGTCCTGTTGTTGGCTTGTTAAGCAATGAGATCATCACTCTGTAAATACGGTGCATTTCTGCTGGTTCAAAGTGTGACTGCATCTGCCTCTAGTATTTACAATATAGATAGTACAGCAGTTACTTGTTGATGAATAATTCAGGGAACATAATTTTTAAAAAGTTAGTGTCAGGATGTGTCAGAATTATGAATGAACCTGACAAGTTTACTCGTGTCCCTTTTCAATGCCCCATCCTTGTCTGGAACCCAAATATAACACCAGTCCCACAATAGCTGACTGACCCTCTGCCCTCTGAAATGACTTGGCAGTCTTGTCCGTTGTATTAAAAAGGCTGCCCTTCGCAGAGAAACCGGTCAAGAAATGCCAGCCTCACCACTGATGCCTGCATCACAAGAGCAAATAAAGAGAATATTCACTGAACAATCAGTGCCATTGAACCTAACAGTGGGGACAGGTTGAATCCAGGGTTGATGGAATTATCTGGGGAAGCACTCCTGGCTCTATATCTATCGGAGAAAGGTATCAGGGAATGTCAGGTCCTTAATGTAGGGGATGCTTGAATTCCCAATGATGTGAGAATTCCAGCAGACAGCTTGGCAAGCCCAGTTATTATGTCTTTTTAAATATGTATTCTTCTTAGTTCAATGGGATATGGGCCTTGCTATGGGCCATGATGCAGGCAGGTGGGACTGGATTAATTTGGGATTACGTTCGGCATGGACTGGTTGAACCGAAGGGTCTGTTTCTGTGTTGTACGACTCTATGACTCCAAGTTGTCGAGGTCAGCATTTGTTTATCTCCTCAATTGCCCTTCGCTGTCAGCCTTGCTACAAAATTCCACAGGAGTGTTGAACCAAATTATCGTGGGCCTGTCACAAGCCATCGTGACCAGACTAGGTAGGGATGTGAAATTTCCCTCTCCAAAGGATATTGATGAGCAGGATGGGTTTTTACAATAACCCATGATTATTTTGTGGTCACCCCCATGACGGAGACCAGCAATCAATTCCAGATTTTATTAGCTGAATTTAAAACCCACTAGCTCACATGCTGGTATCTGAATCCATATCCCCAGGGGATCACGAATCTAACGACTTTAATGTAGGCTGGGGTTCCTGAGGGGCTTGGAATACTGATATGAGGGACCGGTTGATGTTCCTGTGCCCTCACTCATTGCTAAGGAATACTGCCTCAATGGAGAAAGTGAGGTCTGCAGATGCTGGAGATCAGAGCTGAAAATGTGTTGCTGGAAAGCGCAGCAGGTCAGGCAGCATCCAGGGAACAGGAGAATCAACGTTATGCCCGAAACGTCGATTCTCCTGTTCCCTGGATGCTGCCTGACCTGCTGCGCTTTTCCAGCAACACATTTCCAGATACTGCCTCAATGGCCAGTTAAAGAAAGGTTGGACAGTGCTGCTGATAGTACTGACCCCAGCACTGTTCGACAGCCTCATTAGGAAATGGTACAGAGTGCGGTCAAACAACACAACATGGAGCTAACACAGATTTCCAAAGAGCTGGAAGGGCCATGGGGATGCAGGAGATGTGGCTACCATTGCAAGTTTACATCTCCACAACTCCATCTAGAGAGGGGTCCAGCCCTGACTGCTACAGTCTGCTACAGGGAGCTTGCTGCCGTTAAACTGGAGTTGGTAGGGAGGGGTGGACAATTCTCACTCTTCACCACAGCTGGGGAAGTTCAGCCTTTTTGGAAGTTTGTACCTTTTACAACAGGCAAGTTCCGCTGAGCACCAGCTGGTGGGGCTGTGGAGCCATAAAAAGGTTCTCTCACCGACAACTTCACAAAGATATTGTTGGAACGTGGTCCCTCTGTAGAACATAAGGACTCTTGAGCATCAATTCAACTTTAGGTTTGGTCTTGAGACTACTCTAGAGTGTGTTGGAGATCTTACAGTCTGCTTCTGCATGGGCACCCAGTCTCACTGCACTTGGCCTGGGAAGTGTACCAGCCTGAGCAGAAAGGACTTACATTTATATAGTGCCTTTCACACCCTGGGGCAGTCCCAAAGCCCTGCTGAGGTGCTTCTCAAAATGCCCTTCTTTCCTTATGCCCGAAACGTCGATTCTCCTGCTCCTCGGATGCTGCCTGACCTGCTGCGCTTTTCCAGCAACACATTTTTCAGCTCTGATCTCCAGCATCTGCAGTCCTCACTTTCTCCTAGTGCTTCTCAAAATGTCTTGATTACCGAAATGTGGTGGCCAATTTAGACACAGCAAGCAACAGGATAGCCACCAGACTGACTGCTTTAGGGATGTTGGATCTTCAATGCCTGTCTGTGAGGGCACACGGGAGTTTGATTGAGCAGCAGTCTCTCACGCGGAGGATGGGTTTTTGGGAGCTTGCTCTGTGTTAGTTGGCTGCCACTAAAATTGCTGCACTTCAGAAAAAGCAAATGGGCTATGAGGTATATGGAGACTATGAAAGGTGCTATTGAAATGTAAGTCCTGTCCTCCCTCCATTTCTGTCCAGAAGTGACAGACTGATTCCTGAGACAGACAGACTGCAGGGGGCTGTATTCTAGAGGGTGGTGAAGCTGCTAACCCACCATTCAGGGATGAGTTACAGATAAAGACCACTCAGCCTTCAGAATGTGGCTCTTTCCTATAGAATGTAACAACGACTGGAAACATATTACCTGTTAATGTTCCCCTATTAACTTTTCGTTTTAAATTAATTCAGCAGGCCAAGTGATCACTCAGTGAATGTTATTCTGCAGCTTTTAATTGACAACTTGGCCAAATTGAAAAACAATACAGTGAAGTCCCACAAAGATGTGAAATCATTATCTGGACCGACAATCCCTGTGCAGCACTTTGGGTGTGCTGCACTGCCAAAGACACCGTCTCCCATATCAGATGATAAACTGAGGCCTCACCTATCCCTCTCAGGTGGCTGAGGGGGCCCCTGTGAAAGAACAAAGAAAAAGAAAAAGAAAAATGCTGGAAATAAGAAACAAAAATAGACAATTCCAGAGAAACTCAGCAGGTCTGGCAGTGTCTGTGGAGAGAAAGCAAAGTTCTGAAGAAGGGTCACTGGATGGAGATTAATTTAGATAAATGTGAGCTGTTGCATTTTGGTGCAGCAAATCAGGTGAGGACTTATACACTTAATGGTAAAGTGCTGAACAAAGAGACCTTGGAGTGCAGGTTCATAGCTCCTTGAAAGTGGAGTCGCAGCAAGACTGGATAGTGAAGAAGGCGTTTGGGTCACTTGCCTTTATTGGTCAGTATATCGAGTATAGGAAGTGGGAAGTCATAGACACATAGAGATGTGCAGCATGGAAACAGACCCTTCGGTCCAACCCATCCATGCCAACCAGATATCCCAACCCAATCTAGTCCCACCTGCCAGCACCCGGCCCATATCCCTCCAAACCCTTCCTATTCATATACCCATCCAAATGCCTCTTAAATGTTGCAATTGTACCAGCCTCCACCACATCCTCTGGCAGCTCATTCCATACACGTACCACCCTCTGCGTGAAAAAGTTGCTCCTTAGGTCTCTTTTATATCTTTCTCTTCTCACCCTAAACCTATGCCCTCTAGTTCTGGACTCCCCAACCTCAGGGAAAAGACTTTGTCTATTTATCCAATGTATGCCCTTCATAATTTTGTAAACCTCTATAAGGTCACCCCTCAGCCTCCGACGCTCCCAGGAAAACAGTCCCAGCCTGTTCAGCCTCTCCCTTATACCTCAGATCCTCCAACCCTGGCAACATCCTTTTCTGAACCCTTTCAAGTTTCACAACATCTTTCCGATAGGAAGGAGACCAGAATTGCACACAGTATTCCAACAGTGGCCTAACCAATGTCCTGTACAGCCTCAACATGACCTCCCAACTCCTGTACTCAATACTCTGACCAATAAAGGAAAGCATACCAAACAACTATCCTGTCTACCTGCGACTCCACTTTCAAGGAGCTATGAACCTGCTTTCCCAAGCAAAGACACAATCTTGGTTAGAGTCAGGAATGGAAATAATGAAACAAGTCCCAACTGGGTGCTCAGAGGATTAGACTGTGGGTTAGGATAGCAACATTGGCTATGAAAGCCTGCCTGTCTCCTGTCACTATCAGCACAGCAAGGGAGACATAGACACAGACCCTTCACTTCTACTGCATCGAATGGTTATCATTCTCTGTAAAGAGTGAAGGAGTTCTCTCCTGCACTACGGCAAAATTCTCAGACTGTTTGTCTGATATCCAGTGTTGTTAAAAATTGTGAACAGTAGTTATACTGTTTTCGGCCCCCACTCCAAACTCTATCCACCAGCCACCCACTTTGTCCCTATCCTTGGCAACTGCTAATGCTGAACCAGATTGTACACAATCCTGCTGTTGATAAGAAAACCTTACCATTTTTTATCCACATCATTGTGAGGACAGCTTTCCTTCAGTCCTGGAACATACCCAGATTTCCATTTGCCCCAGCTGATCAACTGCTGCAGTCCTCACCTAATTCTACCTTGAGTTTTGCTCATTCCAGCAGTACATCCCTGACCAGCCTCCCACCTTGTGCTCTCTGTGAACATGAGCTCATATAAAGCTCTGCTGCCACATGGTCTTTATTTGGATCAAACCCTGCCTATCTCCATCACCCTAATGCTTGACAGCCTACACTGTACCCATTCAGCAAGACCAGTTTTTCACATTCTCAGCCTGTTTTCAAATTCCTCTCACCTGTCTCTGTCTTCTCCACCAGACTCACAACCCTCTGAGATTACTCATCTCGTTCTGGCCTCTTCCACATCCCTGATTGTAGTCACTCCGCTAATGGCAGCTCTACCTGGCGAAGGCTGTGCCAGAAACTCTGGAATTCCCTCCCTCAAGTTCTCGGTCTCTTTGTCTTTCTCTCCACTTTTCAATCCTCTTCTCTTTGATCAAGCTTTCAGTCAGCTGACCTCAAATCGTTCCTTATGTGTAGCATAAAGGGTTAATTATACCTGTCCCCTAAGAATAGTTAATGAGCATGTACCAAAGAGACACTCAGTCTGAATGTCAGTCTGGTTTTTTATATATTAGCTAACTTGATGGAACTGGCCTTCAGTTTGGGTTCCACCATGAGTCTAGGAGAAATCCTCTCCCAGTTTTCTTTTGATCTGTTGTTCGACACCAAATTGTTCAGTAACTGAAAGTTCTTTGACCTCTTGTTCCATAATCAGCTTCACCAGTGGTTTCTTGACTTTAATTTTTGTCTTTTTCAGGCAAAGATTCAGGTTAAAATATACATTCCTGCTCAAGTGTGAGATGTCCCGTTTGTGAAACGCACACGAGTTCTCTACTGACGGACACCCCTCATGTTGCAGAATTGCTTAGAGTATATATTCAGCTCCTGGATCAGATAGCTACACTGCTGTTGGCTGTAAGCACTGGTTCTTCACTCATGGTACACTATCTGATAACATAGTGACACTCACCCCGGCATAAAGCTTAAAATTACTGAGATACACATTGACACAAATTAAGATAAAGTGTGGTCTCCATCACCTATTTCCCCTGGGAATACATTTGGCTTTTCTGCTAATGTAATCTGTTTTACCTCCTTTGCAGCATATTTGACTTCTTGTTGCTCTGTAACTGTCCTATTTTGGCATTTTCTGAAAGTGGTGTATTGTTTTATAGATAAAGCATTCTCTTTTTAATAG
Organism: Chiloscyllium plagiosum; assembly: GCF_004010195.1. Taxonomy (NCBI): domain Eukaryota; kingdom Metazoa; phylum Chordata; class Chondrichthyes; order Orectolobiformes; family Hemiscylliidae; genus Chiloscyllium; species Chiloscyllium plagiosum. The sequence continues at coordinate 35,627,066 of NC_057712.1, forward strand.
CTGGGCACTGCTTATGCCTGTGTGGTTTCCTTCCTCTACAATGACTGTTAGTATCTGGTATCTGTCCTGCTTTCTGTACAGGCTTCTCACCTGTATCTTTAGGGGGTCTGCATTTTAAAAATTGAATGGTTCTTGCTGATCTCCTGTGATTAGGTCAATCCTCTCCTTTTAGCATTAATCTTTGCTGCTTCCAAATTTCTATTTCATGCACAATCTAAGTGTCTTCCTGTGAAGTCCTTTTGATAGTAATAAGTCTGACAGATTCATCAACAATGCAGCATCCTCTGAGTTCAGACTTTAAAGGTCTACAGTCACATTTTTTCACTAACCCTGTGGAAGTCATTGATGAAATTGTCTATGGATGTACCTGGATGCTGAACTTTTCAATCAAATCTTGTTCTTTTAGAATTTCATTTGTTCTGGAGTTAAAATAATTGTCAAAGACTTTCAATAACTCTTCAAAGGACATGTTGCTTAGTTTACCCCACACCAAGCTATAATATCACTAGCTACATTTTCAATTGTATACAAAAGAGTGGGAATTGGTTTAGCTCAGTTGGCTGGATTGTTGGTTTACAGTAGTAGTATAATGCTAACAGTGTGGGTTCAATTCCCATCACTGGTTTGAGGTTACCATGAAGGACTCAACTTCTTCCCTTTCCTGAAGTCTGATGGCCCTCAGGTTAAATCACCGCCTGTCACTTCTCTCTAATAACAGAGCAGCCCCTATGGTCTGGTGAGACACCAACAAAAGGGTATTTCCTCATGCAGTTATCTAGTTTGGAAGCAATTCCATATCTTAAAAATTATTTTCTTCAAGGTGTCCAATTCTGTGTTCTTTTTGGCCCATCCCTGAATGTAAATCTCCTGGCAATGTTTTATCTGTTGTCATGCCTTTTTAATGTAATTATTTATCTGCGTTGTGTTGAAGGATTTTAATTCTGCAGGACAGCAGTGCTGTTACGGTGTATTTCTGTACTGGAGACTTTCCTTACCCTACACAACTAAATCCCCATCTTTGACGAGTAAAGTGGAGAATTGCCATGCCTCTGCAAGTTTGTGAATGATTCTTTCCCTTTTGTGAATAAAGTGGATAATTTCCACTCTTACTGTGGTTTCACCGGATGAATCTTGCTAATTGCAGATTTAATGAATGATTCCCATTTCCTTATTGGCTTTACTGAAGAAATACCACTGCCTTCAGCTTTATTAAACTGCTCAATTCTCATGCTGTCTTCACTCAATTAATCAGGCTGTATCAGATGAATCCTATTTCCTTGACAAATTTCCCTTGACAATTCCCGCTGTCTGTGGTGCTACTAATAATCCCCTTTGCTTCAGGATTTTTTTAGAATGAGTACATTTTTCAAATAAATGCTTCCGACCTCGGCCAGGACCTCTCACTGTTGCTCAGTGATCTTCTAACTTTCTCCTTTCATTGTTTGCTTCGGTTTCTAATTTGCCGCCTTCAGCTTTAAGGCTGACAATCCTGGGTCTGTAATTTTGTTTTAAATTCCTCTATGGCTCTTTATTTCCCTTACTGTACCTGTACAGCTTGGTACCCGTTCAGTTTGATGAGTTAGTTTGGTTGCTTCTAGTTTTCCCAACCTGTAATTTACACCTTTTTAAAAGTTTTCTATAGCACACTAAGGATTTACCTTTTTAAAAGTTTTCTATAGCACACTAAGGATTTGAACATAACTCACTGAGTCTTTCATGCATGTTTGCTCTCAGTCTGAACCTTGACTTGGGACTGTTCTAACAGATCACTAGTACCTAATGCAATCTAAGTATAACTAGTGTTTCAGCTCCATGGAGTTTCTAGTTCTCATTTATTGCTGTGTATCTCTTACCAGGTTTGAAATGCTTTTTACCATTGACCATAGGTTCTGCATCTTAAAATTTTGCCAAGAGGTTCTCTTCTACAAGATTCACAAATGTTCAGCTCCTTCAGATGCTCAGTTTCTGGTCGTGGAGCCTTCATAAAGCTGTGTCTGAAGAACATTCACATCTCCGCACCCGACAGCATTTTGTAGATCCCTACCAAGGAAGAATGGTACCTGATGGATCTTACACCATAGGCTGTTGGTGAGGGTTCATCTTATAACATGGCGGCAAGTGATGGTATTCTCTACATCGGAGAGACCAAACTTAGGGAACGGTTTGCCAAGCATCGCAGCCGGGCCTGCAGGGGCTGACCGGACCTCCCAGTCACCGCCCGTTTTAATTCCTATTCCCACTCGCTTTCTGACATGACCATCCTTGGCCTCCTCCATTGCCACAATGAACCACACCAGAAATTGGAGGAACAACACCTCATCTTCTGCCTGGGCAGCCTACAGCCCGGAGGACTCAGCATTGAGTTCTCCAATTTCAAACAACCTCCTTTCCCAAGCCCCGACTCACTTCCCAGCCCCTCCCCCTCCCTTCCACTCCTCCCTGCCACCAACCGGATGCATTCTTCCCACTGACTGACCAGGTTGTACCCTCCATCTGTCTTCACCTATCCCCACTTCACCACCCTGCCCCCACCACCCCCTCTATCTGCAGTTCCCACCCATAGCCCTGAAAAAGGGTTACACCTGAATTGTTGACTTCCGTACCTCCTGATGCTGCCTGGCTTGCTGAGTTCGTCCAGCCTGCTGCCTGCCAGCTTTTGGTAAACAGCAGCTAAATGAGTTCTGCATCACTTGGCTCCATGTTGTAAGATGAATCCTCACCACAGCTTGTGGCGTAAGATCCATCTGGTAGATTTGCTGTCACCATTCTTTCTTGTTTGGGATCTACAGACTGGTGTGATAGATGATATCCGGCTGACAGTCTAATGACACTTGGCTCTTGTTTTCAGCAAGGAGTAGTTTTTGCATAATAGCAACTAGGTATAAGTTATGTTGATATGATAAGTATTGTTACTGACACTGAGGGAGAAATCAAGGTTAGCTCTTACTTCTTTGAGATCCAATGTCGTTTTCCCACCCGGGTTCATTTGACATCGATGTATTGGATGGTGCTTGAAGCACACCTCAGCATTAACCCTTTCAGACCCTTACACCCTTATGTAATAGCCTCACCTGACTGTGGACCTCATCTTCTCACATTCTGTGATGTAGAGTCAGCCTTTGTTCTTACACTGCGATTCTGCGGTGAACCACATGATTGGGGAGAAAAACACAAGAGTCAAAAATGAACTCATCAGGTTTCAAATGAAACACGCTGGAAGTTTCTGAAAGCAAACAGCAACTTCGGCAACGTGAGGTCGTTTGGAATAAAATGGCAGGGTCTTGCTTCTGCAGCTCTGCAGTCCTGCCCACCACCTCCAGCTTCCAATCTGCCCAGGCCTCATCACTGCCTTGTCAGAGGATAAAAGTGCCCCACGTCAAGAGCTGCCTCATTCTTTGCTTTAATTCGCTGCATTTCAAAGCTCCCTGTTCCCTTTCACAGCGTGAGTCATTTTTCAAAAGCAGGACTGTTTTTCCCAAGCAACACAACGTCCCTCAGCTTCCCTCTAAAGAAGGAGCAAATCGATTGGACTTGTTTGCTGAGACGTGTTGAGAAGGGTTCAACACTTGGGCAAATTGAGCTTTTTGTTCACAACACATGTGGGATCTGTCTGTCCTCTCAGGTAGAAATAAAAGCAAAAGCACTGAAACAGGGTTCATCGATTTCCTGGTGGGATCTTGCTCTGCACAGACCGCTTGCTGTCTTTCCTACGTTGCGACAACAACAACAATACTCCAGAAGTGCCTGGAAAACACTTCAGAATGTTCTGAGCAAGTGGAAAGGCGCTACAGAAATGCAAATCTTTCCTTGAAGTTAAAAAGAAAACACAAGCCTTTAAGAGCGCCATTCTCTGATCGATCATCTGCTTATACAGATCACCCCTGCCATCCACGCCCTCCACCCCCCCCCCACACCTCCTCACTGCACTTTCAGCAATGGCCAACAAACTCTGGGAAAGCTGCCAATCAAATCACTCCAAATATAAATCACAAATTGCTAGCGGTCAGGTACAAATAATTATTCAGGCTAATGGAATGTTGGTTTTACCTTGACAGTGGCCAGGGTACAAGGGACTGGAAATGATGCTCCAGTACACTCATACAGAGATTTGGTCAGTGTCCCTGGAGGTTAGTTTGATCCTGGAAACTGTACCTCAGGAAGGATATCTTCACCTTGCAGAGAGAGCAGTGAAGATCAAATGGTGCTGCCTTTACATAATTACACAATTATAAAATAATCTGATTAACTCTGTCAGAAAGGGGTGTAGATGATGGGGAATATTATTAAACTGAATATTTTAAATTCCAATGTAATTTGTCACTGGTTAGGTCTCAGGTAGAGTGTGGAGAAAGTGAGGTCTGCAGATGCTGGCTATCAGAGCTGGAAATGTGTTGCTGGAAAAGCGCAGCAGGTCAGGCAGCATCCATTCCTGAAGAAGGGCTTATGCCCAAAACGTCGATTCTCCTGTTCCCTGGATGCTGCCTGACCTGCTGCGCTTTTCCAGCAACACATTTCCAGCCCAGGTAGAGTGTAGTAGTTTACACTTTACAAAGAATGCCAAGCCCTCAGGGAAGGTCCTGACCAGACTCACCAGACTGATACCAAGGGGGAAAGATATCTCTCTCTAATGAGAGAGCAGCCCTATGATCTGGTAAGACTATAGCGACTTGACATCTTCAGCTGCTTCATCAATGACCTTCCCTCCATTATAAGGTGAGAAGTGAGGATGTTTGCTGATGCTTGAACAATGTTCAGCACCATTCATGACTCTGCAGATATTGAAGCAGTCTGTGTCAAATGCAGCAGGACTTGGACAATACCTAGGCTTGGAGTGATAAGCAGAAACTTTATTCACACCACACAAATGTCAGGCGATGACCGTCTTCAATAAGAGAGAATTAGTCCATCTCCCCTCAATGTTCAGTGGCATCACTGAATCACCCACTCTCGACATTCTGGGGGTTACTTTAATCAGAAACTGAACACGACTAGGCAAATAAACATTGTGGCTCCAAGACCGAGTCAAATGGTGGGATTTCTGTGACAAGTGACTCACCCCCTGACTCCCCAAAGGCTGTCCACCATCTAGAACGCATAAGGCAGGAGCATTAAAGCCACACAGTGTATTCCATCAACAAGATACATTACAGTAATTCACCGAGAGTCCTTCAACAGCACTTTCTAAACCCACAAACCTTACCCCCTTAAAAGAACGAGGCAGCAAAGTCATGAATGCACCAATATGGACTGCAGGGATACAAGAAGACAGTTTAGCAATGAGAGCTGTATCATAATTACTCAACAAACCACTATTGCCTGCTTCCTGTGAATGAATAAAAAAGATTTGAAAGCACGGATGAGAATTCGTGACTAGACTCTGGAATGATGAAAGAAATCAATTCAATCTAAAATTTCATAAAAATGTGGACCGCAATGTGAAGTCACCTGCAGGGTAACAGGAAGAAAGCAATGGTATAAGATTAAACCAACACTCCTTCAATTAGCTGACACAGGAAATGATGGATGAATGGCTCTATTTTATGACAGCAGTTGGAACAGACCAAATTAACTGTATGAACTAATATTGTAAACATGTCCCCTCCTTCTCTACATTTTTTTTTTACCCTTAACAGAACTGAATGAAATGTTTTCAGTTGTCCTGATACAGGCAATTCCTCTCTGAGCTGTTGCCCTGTGGAACCCATTATCAAACTGAATTACAAAACATTAAAATGATGGGCTGAGCTGGGAAAGGCTCTAAAGTGTGATTGACAATACTACAATGACCATAGGTTTGAATCTCTCTTCCAGATCCCTCTCTGACCCAGAATTTAACACCCACGGGTCACCCAGAGCCACGCTCCTCCTTAGCTGCACATCCTGCCTTTAGGTAGAGTCCTCACTGTCAGATAGTTCCTTACGGTGACTCACAGAGAATGGTAATAGGCTGGAGAAACAGTCAGCTGAAAGAACTGTGGGTACTGGAAAATCAGAATCCAAAATGCTAATTACTGGAGCCAGTTCTGAAGAAGGCTCAGTGGACTTGAAACGTTAACTCTGCTCTCTCTCCGCAGAAGCTGCCAAACCTGCTGAGTTCATCCAGCAATTTCTAATTTTGTTTCTCATAGAGTCACAGAGATGTTCAGCACGGAAACAGACCCTTCGGTTCAACTTGTCCATGCTGACCAGATATCCCAACCCAATCTAGTCCCACCTGCCAGCACCCGGCCCATATCCCTCCAAACCCTTTGCTAAAGTTGAAAGCTTTAGTGTTTCAGGATGGCTTTAAAAGTTGGGCAAGATGGGAAGAGAGAGATAGCAGGAAGAGAGAGATAGCAAGGGAGGGGGGGGAGAGAGAGAGAGAAGGAAAGAGAAAGATAAAGACAGGGAGAGCAAGACAGTGTGCTATCTTCCTTATCTAACTTTTATAAGAACTACACAATGCAGTGTTTGCCAATGAAATCACTGACTACCCACCACAATGGCTTCAGCAACACTTCCAGCATTAATTTCAGTGGAAAATGCCTCACACACACACACATGATGAAGGTAAAATGTTTGTTTTCATTTAACAAACAGCTCCCACCATTCAGAGCGTGGTCACAGCAATGATCCACTCACACTCTCTGTTTTAAAAATCATTATTTTACCAACAGACCCCAAGGATGGTGTTTGTGCGAACAATTAGTGTAAATATATTCGGATTATAGTCACAACCACACTGCCCATTGTAGATATTCTTTAAATCAACCTTTTCAGATATATGATAATACATTGCTGAAATAGGTGGAACTTGAATGTGTCCACACTGTCCCAGAGATAGGAACACTACCACTGTGCCACAAGAGCCCTCAGTTACTCATTCTATACCTAGTAACATGAAGTGCAATTCTCCACATCTGGATTCTCAATTCACCACTCCGAGATTCCCAAATCTCCAAACCTGGAAGCCCACTTCTCTACATCTACATTATCGAATTTCCACACTTGGATTCCCAGCTTGTCAAAGACGGCTGCTGGATGGTGTGTTGTACAGCCCTGATGTAGATACAGGCTTGGGGCAATTCTAGTCCTGCAGTTAAAACCAATTTGCCCCCCACGGATTAGATGAATGTTGGCAAACCCAAAAAGGTTACTGCATGTGAAAGCACATCACAGGTCAGTGTGAAGAGTACAGTACAATGGGCCGTGGGACTCACGGGAGTAACGAAGTGACCAGGGTTGGTAACCGTAATAACCGGTGATCCTCAGGATACGCTCCTCAATGGAACTGAGGCCAGCTGAGGAGATACTGCTCAAATCCTCAAATGATCTGGACGCTTTCCCATCCTCCTTGATGCACTCATCCACGACCAGGTATTTGAGCTGGCGAAGCTGAGGGCTGACATCTGATAATCTGCGGGGACTCACATCAGGAGACCTGCGCATAATCCTGCAGGAAAAGACCAAGTTTTTTTATTGCAAAAATATACTTTATTCATAAAAGTAAATCTTTGTGTACCTACACAGTTCATGAAGCATTCAGAGCTATACCGTCTTTACTTATAGAGTAGAAAGCAAACACAGAGACTCTGCTTCCTCTGTACTTACTTTGTACTTACAATTAACCAATAGGCATTTATGGGAGGCTTTGGGAGGCTCCAATGAATGAATGGACTCTGGCTATACTTCCAGCTCCTCGGATGCTGCCTGAACTGCTGTGCTTTTCCAGCACCACTCTAGTCTAGCATCTGGTTTCCAGCATCTGCAGTCATTGTTTTTATCTCGTTATACTTTGGCAGGCTGACCTTACACAGTGGTCTTTCCCCACTGTGCCTTGGCGGCAGCTGCCCTAAGCATTTAGTGAATCCCTCAGCACATAGTCCTGGTCTTCGAACTGTGCCAGTCTCATTCGGGGTCAACCCTTTCAACTGGAAGACCATCACGTTTCGGGCAGACTAAAGAGCATCTTTCACCGAGTTGATGGTCCTCCAGGCACAGCGGGTGCTTGTCTCGGAGTGCGTCCCGGGGATCAGACCAGAGATCACAGAGTCCTGTGTCACGGAGCTTCTCAGGATGAACCT
>NC_057712.1:35635628-35636216 GCF_004010195.1 Chiloscyllium plagiosum
GAGAAAGCCAGATGTAGGAAATCCAGACAAGCATGGAAGTTTTCTTGGACTAGTAACAAAAAGCGCAAGGGAAGTTAAACAACTGCCTCACAGTGTACAAGATGATCAGAGGTTGATTAAGGAGGCAGTGCCAGATCTGCTTAAAAAATACACATGCAAGGGTAAAGTTTATTCACATAGGCCAGAAGTAATAGGTAAGGAAATTACAATATTAAAGAACACAGGATCCTCTCAGTCTGTAATGCTGAAGGATGAGGATGTATGTACTCCTGAGGGACTTTTGCCAGAAAAGGTACTGGTAACAGGAATTCATGGTGAGACAGGAAGTGCTCAGTTATGTAAAGTGAGGCTAGAGAGTCCAGAGGAGAGTGAAGAATTCGCAGTAGGATACTGGACAAACTCTTAGCTCCAGGAACACAATTTGTCCTTGCAAATGATAGAGCTGATTCACCGGTAAGTGTGCTGCCTACTCTAATTGAAAAGCCAGTGGAGACGGAGGCAACTGAAGACATGGAGAATGTTTATCCAGAAATTTTCCCTGATTGTGTGATCACAAGATCACAGAGGCACAAGCTGATGCAGGAGGGA
>NC_057712.1:35636890-35655702 GCF_004010195.1 Chiloscyllium plagiosum
TTCCCTGATTGTGTGATCACAAGATCACAGAGGCACAAGCTGATGCAGGAGGGATCAAAAGGCACAAATAAGGAAGCTGACCTCGTGTTATCCGAGACTTTTTTTGATCAGGTAAGTGGCACCGAGAAACAGCAAATGGTTAAACATGCAAGTATCTTTAGCTCTGCTAAGCTGATTGAATTACATCAAAAAGATGAGAACTTAAAACAATTATATCAAAAGGCTATCACAGAGAAGGAAAGTGAATGCATTCCTGTGTTATTACTTAACAAATGATGTCATAATGAATAAATGGAGACCATGAAAACTTTCAAGCAGATGAGAAATGGACAGAGATTCATCAAATTGTTTTGTCAGTAGGGTATAGAAAAGAGGTGCTGTGAGTGGTACATGAGCTACCACTTGGAGGTCATTTAGGGGTGAGGAAAACACAGGCTAAAATACAAAGACATTTTTACTGGCCTGGACTACACAAGGATGTAGTTGAATTTTGCCAGACGTATCATACATGTCAGCTAATCAGAAAACCACAGGCAGTAATAAAACCTGCACCTTTAATAACATTCCAGCATTTGAGGAACCTTTCACAAGAGTCTTGATTGATTGCGTGGGTCCCCTACCTCAAACAAACCAGAATCACAGGGAGCATTAAAGAGATGGCATCAAACACTAAAGACCATGATAAGGGCTTATGGTCAGGAGTGTCCAGATGATCGGGATAAGGGAGTTTGTTTGTACTGTTTGTGATCAGAGATGCACCGAATAAATCAACCAAATTCAGTCCATTTTAATTAGTTTTCGGGCATGAAATAAGAGGACAATTAAAATTGATTAAGGAGAAATTAATAAGTCAGGATTCAGAGACCACCCACTATGTGTCAAATTTTAGAGAATGATTAACTAGAGCTGGAGAGTTGGCTAGACAGCCTTTAAAACTATCACAGCAAACAATGAAACAGAAAGTGGATAAGAAATTCACAATTTTGCAATTGGGGTAAGGTAATGGTGTTACTTCCAGTAACAGGTGAGCCTTTAAAAGCAAGGTTCAGTGGACCATATCAAATGGAAAGGAAATTGAATGAGCTGAACTACTTGATAAGGACTCCAGACAGGAAGAAATCTCAGAGTGTGTCATGTGAATATGCACAAAAGGTGTTTTGATAGGGAAGGAAAGCAAGAGGAGAAGGTGTTAATGATTCCAGCACAGAAGGAAGAACCAGGTTCAGAGGATTCTGAATTGGACATTCCTCAAATCAAACTGGACAATGAGGATGTTGTCAAAAATTGGGATTTTTATTGAGTTACCTTCCACAAGAAAATTGAAATGACCTGAAAGAGTTATTACTATCACATGGGGAGATATGCAGAAATAAATTGGGAAGTATTAACCTAACTGTGCATGATGTAGATATAGGAGATGCTGTTCCAATTAAGCAACATCCTTATAGGCATAACCCTCTAAAAATGGCACAGGTTCGGAAGGAGATAGAGCGCATGCTCCAAGATGGCATAATCAAAGGGAGTTACAGTGACTGGACTCACCCACAGTTATGGTGCCAAAGCCAGATGGTACCCAACGGCTATGTGTGGACTATTGCAAAGTCAATACCATTACAAGGACTGATGCATATCCAATTCCACAGTTGGAGGACTCTGTCGAAAAAGTGGGACAAGCAACTCACATTTCTAAGTTGGACTTGCTCAGAGGCTACTGGCAAATACCTGTCAGAGAGAGCAAAGGCAATGTCAGCTTTCATAACGCCAAATGGACTATATCAGTTCAAAGTTTCATACCATTTGGAATGAAAAACACTCCATGCACATTTCAGATACTGACTAATAAGGTCATTGCAGGATTACCCAACTGTGTGGTGTATATTGATGACCTGGTGAATTTTAGTCACTCACGGAAGGAACACTTACAGCATTTATCGGACTTGTTCGATTGCCTTTAGAAAGCAGGCCTGGTGGTAAACCTAGCTAAAAGTGAATTTGCCAAAGCCCAAGTCACCTTCCTGGGCCATGTTATTGGACATGGTCAAATGGCCCCACGCGATGCAAGAACAAATCTAATTGGGGAATTTCCCACACCGTTGACAAAAAAAGCAGTACTATGGATCCTGGGGTTGAGTGGATTTTACCAGAAGTTTGTGCCAAACCTTAGCAGTATGGCTGCTCCATTTACCGAATTGTTAAAAAAGGGCAAGACGTTTCAGTGGATAGCGAACTGTCAAAAGGCATTTGACAGCCTAAAAACTGTATTAACCGCTGCCCCAGTATTAGCCACACTGGATTACACAAAGCCTTTCAAGGTGGCTATCAATGCCAGTGGTGTGGGTGTCAGTGCAGTGCTCCTGCAGGAGGATGACAAGGGAATAGAAAGACACATCGGGTATTTTTCCAGGAAGTTGAAAGTTCACCAACAGAAATATTCAACAGTGGAGAAACAGACTTTAAGCTTGGTGTTGGCATTACAACATTTCAGTGTTTATATTACCAGCAATGCATCTGAGACAATCATATGCACTGATCATACCCCATTGACATTTGGGAAAAGGTTTAAGGACAAAAATGCCAGACTGTTTAGATGGAGCTTGTTGTAGCAGCCATTCAATTTGACAATTGTGCATGTGGCAGGTCGCAAATCCGTGATTGCTGACGCGTTATCGACTCTCGAATGTGATATGGAGGCGCTCAGTGGTGGGTGTACCGTGGCCTGAATTTGCAAGTGATTGTGCATGTTTGCATGGTTATAGTTAGTATGGTGTATATGTGTGTTTAGATTACTAACCGGATTGTTGAAAGGGTTAAAAATGAAGCCATCTTTTGGTATTGATGGCTTTTTTTAAAGGGGGAAGGTGTCACAAAGCTAGTCTTTTTTGCTAAAAGCTGTTCCTTGGCTCAAGGATATTCTGTCCTTGATTTTTTTTCAGAGGGGTAATAAATCAGGCCAGGTTGCGATCAGTCTGGTTTGGTACAGAGACAAAAAGGATTTTGAGAGGCCTTTTGTTTATGTGTAAACAGATGAGACTTCAGGCCAAAGTGGTCACGCTTTAGAAATGACCTGTGTAAAGAGAGGGGAGTGGTCAGCTCTTTAGCTAGCTGAGCTGAGCAGGTTTAGTTCAGGCTTGAACTGGGAAGTTCAACAGGGAGCTGTGTGGAAATTCTCTCTCTCTTTTCTGCTCTTCAACTTCAACCTGTAAGCATGTGATCCATTTAAACTGGGTTTTAAAGGGAGTTTGCTTATTGGGACTGTTCTGTGTATCTGGAACAGCATAATTAAGTCTAGCTGGACTTAATCTAGGTTGAGTTCTGTAGGGGTTCTTAATTCTGTTCTTTGTGTTTCATTATGTAATTTTGTGAATAAATTTTTTGTCTGTTTTAAAATCTAGTAGTCAACCTAGCTATCTTACTCTGGGTAATTTTGACGCTCACCGAAACGAATTGCAAAGTTAGATCTTTGGCTTCCTGCTTAAGAATGCTTTGAGTGGTCTGGCCTAGTCCATAACCCCTTTCTCCAAATCTTGACATCTTTGCTAAAGTACAGTGTTTGGAATCAGGCGTAATACTATACTCTAAATAGGATTTGCTTGCCTCAATTATTACACTTTGGGCGTTATTTAAATGTCAATCTCTGTGCTATTGCAATTTTGAGCTCTTTCACATACCCGATTTTAATTGCTTCATGAATAGTGACCATGTCTTCAGCTCCTGTACTTATTAAGTATGGAAAGGCCCTCCCTAAATTTCTCCATCTCTGTCTCCACCTTAAACTTACCTCTTTGACCACATTTTTGGTCATCTGGGTTATCATCTCCTTATGTAACTGGGGAGGAGGAGGGTGAATTAACAGGTTGTGTGCCCAGGGACATTTTAGTTCACAGTAGTACCAGCTCTATATTCTTGCAAACTCTTTGAATGTGATTCCCCACCCTCCCAGGAAGAGGGAGACTGGTGAATTTGCTCTTGTGTTCGCTGTGAAAGTACTCTTATGATTCATATGTTTTAGGAATTTAGTTTTTGTTTTGAAGAAATTACATTTCCAAAATGCAAGACTACTGCAAACTCTGGACTGCAGAAGTTCCCAGATCGTCTAGGGGACTCAGATCTTTGCATGCGTCCTGTCAAAGTCCGAGTTAAGAAATGAGAAAACAGTCGATGACAGTGACTCCTTTCTGAAACTGAGAATGGCTGCATTTTTCTTCATAACTGTTTCAGGGGGGCCTTGGTCTTTCTATGCATAATTCTGTATTCCAAAGACTGCAGGACTGTGAGCAAGCCACAAGGTGTCAGTCTATCCTTGAGATTAATGTAAAAAGTTCAGTCAAGGAACTGGAAACAGAAACAAAAACAAAAGTTGCTAGAAAAGCTCAGCAGGTCTGGCAGCAACTGTGCAGAGGAATCATTTAATCCTGTCCAGTGACCCTTCCTCAGAAGGAATCAAACTGATTTTAACTAAATCTACTAACAAAGATTCCCCTCTTCACAATATAAAACTGAAGGAACAGCATCTGTGACATTTGAGGTAGAGTTCATGAACACAACAGAAAGAAAATTAAATAATTGCTTGAAGAGGAAGAGATATTATCTAAAGATTTGTCAATTGAACAATGAAATGGTACTAGACAACCTTAATCCAAACCCTTATTTGGATGAGTCACCTATACCTGCGTTTTGGTTTTTGCTGCTGTTTACCTATTATTTACTTATCGAAGCTATTTAACTACGTGATCTGTCTGTATTGCTTGCAAGACAAAGCTTTTCACTGTGCCTCAGTACATGCCAATCAATTCAATTCAATTCAATAAGTCTTTGCGGCTTGAAGATTTTATGATTCTTTGAATTTCCTTTGAATTGTTTCAGTGACCTTCCCTTCCTGAGATTGGAAGTGGAGATGTTTGCTGGTCCTGGGCAACGCACAGCTCCACTCACAACTTCTCAGAAAATGTTCTTATGCAGCAGGTTCTCAACAATATTCACCTTTTAATAAGAGGCAAATAACATTTATATACAATGATTGCCAAGCAATGACTGTCTCCAACTGTTGCCCCTTGACATTCAATGGCGTTATCATCACTAAATCCCCCACAAATCTCCTGGGAGTTACCATTGATCAGAACCAGCCCAATAAATACTGTGACTACAAGAACAGGTCAGGGGCTAGAAATTCTGAGTCACTCACCTCCTGAATCCCCAAAGTCTGTTTGTCATCTACAAGGTAGGATGATCCCAGTTAATCGTGACATTGGACAAGTCTAATCCCAGTGTGAAAATTGGCTGGTTAGGTCACAATTTTAATTGTGCAATTTGTTTGCCACGGTGGTTAGTCACTGAACATAGTCACACGAGGCTACCAATGTACATTCAACAAAAGGACACATGTTTATTTATATATCTACACACACCTTCATGTTAAAAATTTTGTATAAAACATATGTTGTGATTGCAACAAGGTCAGCCAGCTGGACATCATAGAATGTGAGTTCCTTGATTGGAGCTGTTAATTTGGTCGAATCAAGGAGCCTTGGCTGACAGATAAGAGCAGGAGTCTCAGGCCATCTTGCTCACTCTGAGAGCTGGCTCTGAGGGAGCTGGATCAGTGTCGAGAACTCTCCATATGTAAATAAAGGGTGACTTGGTGATGGGATACCAACTTCTGTAGGACAATTTGGATTGATCTTATCATAAACAGCAAAAAGAAAGAGTCCTCCTTTTCTCAGAAATATCTTTACAGATACTCAACCTATTATATTCACTCCTTCATTTCTTATCCAACTAATGAAGTCGCAAGAATATCCTTTTGGTGACTTTCTGAATATTTATGAGATGGGATTCTCTCCATCCCTCACCCCCTCCCCCAGATAGCTACTCAAGCAGGTTAAAGTTTCTCACTGAATGCAAAGGAAAGCTCAAGGCTTTGTCCAGCTACTAAAACAGTTTAACATTCCTTTCCATCTGTAATGACCTGGAGACTGCCAAAACTAAAACTGCCCTCTACTGGTATGGGTATGTTGTTTCTGAATCAAACTTTCCTCTGGCATTTCTTTACATAAGTCGTAAAAGTTCATTTTAGCAAATACTTCAGCAATTGCCTCATCAGGAAGCATGTCTAATCATTTAGCTTAAGTCACATGATTTTTTAGAAATTCTATTTTGACCTGCTTTTAAGGAATCCAGTTTCTAACCCTTAAGAATCAAGTCACCTTCACATAACTAAAAACCCAAACCCATCTATCTCTACTTGGGAATCCAAGTTTCCTAATAATAATAAATAAAATGCTCTCTTTCAGAGATATTTTCATTTTCTATCAAAATTTCCTCTTATCTGCTCGACAGTAAGAATAGAGTTACATGAAACTAACATATAGATAGTAGAAAGAACTTTCATAACAATCATATTCTGCACAATTTCATGTTGGTCAAGGCATTTGTTTTCCTCCATATATTCTCTTGACAAGGTATTCATATAATAATGTCTTTTCCAGTGCTATGAGTCAAGTTATAGGTGTAGCTTTGAACTTTAAGAAAACAGCCTCAAATTTGATTTATTCCAGGAAAGTGAAAGCATGATCTGTAAAGGTAACAATCCCTGCAGAGTTTTTGTATCTGTTATTGGATCTTGCCAATACCCTTTGAATAAATCAATTTTTGATTGTGCAAATTTGATCAATTCATGCTTGCCCAATCCTCTCAATATAGCTCTACAATCCAGGAATGCGATATGAGTCTGCTTTTGTCACAACATTGCCTTTGTGATAATCAATAATTATTTATCATTGTGATCTATCTGATTTTAGCACAGTCACAATAGGTGAGCTCCAACCACCAAGATTTACTTTAATAGTCACATTGTTTATCATGAATTTGACCCTCACTGGAGCTAACATTTCTAGGTTGAGGCTGTAAGGATATTGTTTTATGGGTAACACATTCCCTATATTAATGTCACCAATATCATAAAGAATTTAGCAATCTATAATAGCTGTTGTAAGTTACTCCAATAGTTCTCTGGGAGTTAGCATAATATTCCATCTAAATTTTTAAGCATTTCCATATTATCCAAATTAATTACTAAAGGATCAGCTTTTGAATTTTCAACATCTGATTCATTCTGCACTCAGTCTGACATCTGTATTTCACTCTGAATTTTTTTCAATATCGTGAATACAAATTTCATCTGACTACCCTCCCTGCCATTGGAGCACTTTGACATATTAACATGACATGCTCACTGACTTTTCCTCTCTCTGTAGTACACACTACATCGTCCATGAAATAGAGACTTTATTTTAATTTGATAGGGTCCAAAGAACTTTGCTTTTAAATTCTCACAGTTGGGTAATAGTATTTTAACCTTGTCTCCAGTGACAAAATTCTGAGTTTGGCCCTTCTTTCAGCTATTCTAATTTTCTTTTTATTGAGAACATTTGATTATGATTAGATTAGATATGATTAGAGTAGATTTCCCTACAGTGTGGAAACAGGCCCTTCAGCCCAACAAGTCCACGCCGACCCTCCGAAGAGCACCCACCTCTGGCCCATTTCCTAACAGTATGGACAGTTCAGCATGACCAATTCACCTGATCTGCATATCTTTGGACAGTGGGATGAAACTGGAGCACCTGGAGCAAACCCACCCAGACACAGGGAGAATGTGCAAACTCCACACAGACAGTTGCCCGAAGCTGGAATTGAACCTGGGTCCCTGGTGCTGTAAGGCAGTAGTGCTAACCACTGAGCCACTGTTCCACTCCACTCCCTTTGATTAGTTTTTTTTCTCTCAGAAATAAGATATATAGATCATATGTCTAGTTCCTGAGCTTTGCTTTATAATTTTTTCTTTCAGTTAATTTAACAGATTCTCTTACCTCATGTCCATATATCAATACAAAAGGACCGAAGCCTGTGGATTCATTCGGTGACATCCCTAATGGCAAACAGTAATAAGAAAATTCCTTTCTCCTAATCATTGGGATATTCCAGACAATAAGTTTGAATTGTGGCACTTAATGCAAACTATTCAATGAGTCTTGAAATTGTGGATAAAATGAAGGCATCTTTTGTTTTATTCCCAAATTATTCATTATTTCTTTGAATATTTGTAACATGAAATTTGAACCTTGATCTGATTGTATTTCTTTGTCTAAACTGTATCTTTTACAGAACATTCAGCTAACATTTCCATTGCTACTTTTGCTGTAATTTGTCTTAGAGGCACTGGGTCAGGAAATATAGTTGAAACATCCATAATTGTTAAAAGATACTGATATCCATTTCTGGTTTTAGATAGGCACCCTACACAATATATTAGGACACTGCTACATGATTCTCCTAAAGCTGGTGTCTGATAGTAGGTAGGGAAATGTTGGTTTATATTCAGAAGATACGGTGGAGTGGAGGGATAAAGGAGTAAACGATAGGTAGGAATAGAGCCCAAAGAGGGAGAACAGTTGGACAGATAAAAGAGTGAGTAATGATCTGGTTGAGTGGGTGAATAGCTGTTAATGAGGATTCTTAATGGCTAACAATAGGTTGTGAGCAATAGCTGACTATGTGGGGGTTAGGGTAAGGACATAGGAGAGCTCAAGCCCTAAAGTTATTGAACTCGATATTGAGTCCAAATGGCCACAGGGTCACGAAGCAGAAAATGAGGTGTTGTTCTTCCAATTTGCACTGAGCTTTGTTGGAGCACTGCAGCGAGCCTGAGACAGAGATGTTGGCCAGGGAACACGGTGGGGGTGTTGAAGTGGCGGGTAACTGGAAGCTCAGGGCCTTTTTTGTGATCAGAGCATAGATAGTCTGTGAAATGGTCACCCAGCTTACGCTTTGTTTCCCCAGTGTCGAGGAGACCAAGTTGTGAGCAGTGAATGCAGTAGACTAAATTGAGTGAAGTGCAGGTAAAGCGCTGCTTCAACTGGAAGGTGTGTTTGGGCTCTTGGAGACCGAGGAGGGAGGAAGTAAACACACAGGTGGCACACCTTCTGCTGTTGTGGGGGATGGTGTCATGGGGGGTGGGGTATGTTGGGAGTGAAGGAGGAGTGGTCCTGGGAATTCTGGAGGGAACAGTCCTTGCAGAAGGCAGACAAGGGAGGGAGGAGAATATGTGTCTGGTGGTGGTATCACACTGAATGTGAAGGAAATAGTGGCTAACGATCCTCTGGATGTGGATGTTGGTAGGATGGTAGGTGAGAACAACGGGGACCCTGTTGTTGTGGGAAGGAAAAGAGGGGGTGAGGACCGAAGTGCAGGAGATGGGTCAGATCCAGCTGTGGACTCTGTCAACAACGGTGCTGGGGAATCCTCGGTTGAAGAAGGCCGTGGACATTTCAGAGCCCCTGTTGTCAAAGTTGGCATCATCAGAACAGTTAGAGGGAGGAACTGGGAGAATGGAATAGAGTCCTTATGACAAGCAGGTCCCATGTCCTTACCCCAAGCCTTGTTATCACATAGTCTGCTGTTACACACAACCCACTAACAGTCCCCATTAATGGCTATTCATCCACCTAGTCAGATCGTTATTCACTCCTTTGTGGGTTCAACTGTCTCTTTGCGTTCTATCCCCACCTAGAGTTCACTCCTTACCACCACCCTCCCCTCGCACCCCCACCGTTCACATCCCCCCACCCCCACCACCCTATCTTCTGCATATAAACTGACACTTTCCTCACAACCACCAGGTCTGAGGAAGGATGACACCAGACGCGAAACATTAACTCTGATTTCTCTCCGCAAACGCTGCCTGACCTGTTGAGCTTTTCTAGAAATTTCTGTTTTTGTTTCTGACTTACAGTCCTCCTGGTTTTTATTCGGATCTTTGTCATTGACTTCTCCATTGAGTGTCTAATCCCATGAGCTGAAGATCCATGAAGTGATTGATAGTTTCAAACTCATTTTTTCAGACATAACTTAGGAGCAATTCCCTGATAACCTCGAGCTGCTGAGTTCAAGCTAGTCAATTTAACGATAGCTTGAAGTTTTGGATCTAGGATTTATGTCACCAACCATAGGGGAGGAGGCTACCCAGGAATGTTCGCATCCTCCAGCGAGCCTGCTTAATTTGAATAAGCCTTATCTATGCTAGGAATGTCTCAGTTATTATAAGAGTCTGCGATTTTTCTCTTCAGAAAGTACTCTTCCCCACTTAAGTACATACATAAGAGTTCAGAGTTCATATAGAAAAACTTAATAAAATTGGAAAAGTATTAAATTGTTTCATTCAACAGAAGTTAACAAGTAATACACCATAAGTGAGCTAGGTTTGTCAAAGCTATAGGAAGGTGGAAGATCAAATCCAACCGAGTTCAGCTTTCCAATTATTTCCAATTATTCAAGTACATCTCACAATGACTACGAAGAGAATACCCAACAACATTTAAAGCAAAGCTTTCCCTTAAATCTCCAAATGTGTAAGATACTTTCCCCGGTGGGCGAAAGTACCTTTTGAGACATACTTTCTGAGGATTTCTTATAGTTCTGGAATTTCAGTGAAAGAATCTTATTTAAAAAATATTATTTAAAACCTTGCTGCTTTACAAATGTACTTCCACCTTCTTCCATGTGATACTCTATCAATTAACCTTATTTCTTAGTCGTTCAGTGAAGATTCATTTTTGAAGCTGTGAACTTTTTCAACGTCAACTTATTTGTAATATTGTGTACTTCTTTAACTTATCCCCTTTTCTTTAACAGAGTCATAGAGATGTACAGCACAGAAACAGACGTTTGGTCCAACTCGTCCATGCTGACCAGATATCCCAACCTAATCAAGTCCCATTTGCCAGCACCCAGCCCATATCCCTCTAAACCCTTCCTAGTCATATACCCATCCAGATGCCTTTTAAATGCTGTAATTGTACCAGCCTCCACCACTTCCTCTGGCAGCTCATTCCACACACGCACCATCCTCTGAGTGAAACAGTTGCCCCTTAGGTCTCTTTTAAGTTTTTCTCCTCTCATCCTAAACGTATGCCCTCTAGTTTCCCCAATCCCAGGGAAAAGATCATGTCCGTTTATCCTATCCATGCCCCTCATGATTTAATAATCTTCTAAAAGGTCACCCCTCAGCATCTGATGCTCCAGGGAAAACAGCCCCAGCCTAATCAGCCTCTCCCTATAGCTCAAATCCTCCAACCCTGGCAACATCCTTGTAAATCTTTTCTGAATCCTTTCAAGTTTCACAACATCCTTCCAATAAGAAGGAGACCAGAATTGTACGCAATATTCCCAAAGTGCCCTAACCAATGTCCTGTACAGCTGCAATATGACGTCCCAACTCCTGTACTCAATACTCTGATCAATAAAGGAAAGCATACCAAACACCTTCTTCACTATCCTATCTACCTGAGACTCTACTTTCATGGAGCTATGAAGCTGCATTCCAAGATCTCTTTGTTCAGCAACACTCCTAGGACCTTACCATTAAGTGTATAAATGCTGCTAAGATTTCCCAAAATGCAGCACCTCACATTTATCTGAATTAAACTCCAACTGCCACTTCTCAGCCCATTGGCCCATCTGATCAAGATCCTGTTGTAATCTGAGGTAACCCTCTTCGCTGTCCACTACACCTCCAATTTTGGTGTCATCTGCAAACTTATGAATTATACCTCATATGTTCACATCCCAATCATTTATATAAATAATGAAAAGTAGTGGACCCAGCACCGATCCTTGTGGCACTCCACTGGTCACAGGCCTCCAGTCCGAAAAACAATCCCCCACCACCACCCTCTGTCTTCTACCTTTGAGCCAGTTCAGTATCCAAATGGGTAGTCCTCCCTGTATTCCATGAGATCTAACCTTGCTAACCAGTGTACCATGGGGAAGCCTGTCAAACACCTTACTGAAGTCCATACAGATCACATCCACCTCTCTGCCCTCATCAATCCTCTTTGTTACTTCATCAAAAGACTCAATCAAGATTTGAAAAGAATCCTTTGTCCAAGGTCCATCAGGAATTATGTTTCATTTTTGCATCTGGATATTCCTTTCATATCTCCCTTAATTTTTCAATTGTGAAATAATTTTTTAATCAACATTTATCAGTAAAGATGTTTCATTTCTCCATCTTTATGAATGTTATGTTCATCTGATTTCTTGTGGTTATATTTAGGATAAGGATTTTTGCCATTCTCATCAAATGGATGGTTCAAGTATTTTGTTCTGTAATTAACATTCATTTTTCACACTCATGATGTAGCCGTGTGAATCTGCAGGCTCCCTTTTTCCTGAGTGAATAATCTATCATTTGTTTGTGCTGAACACTAATTTACTTAGTAGCATTTACGTTATCATCTCCATATTCCCTTTCAGGTGTATCCATTTTCATGCTAGTTGCAATGGAGTTTTATACAATTAACTCTTGGATGAATCTTTTTTTATTGGAGTGCAGGTGCCAGGAACGTGGAGTCCCAGGTAGACAGGAAAGATGAAGAAGGTGTTTGGTACACATCCCTCTATTGGTCAGTGCATTTAAGTATAGGAATTGGGATGTCAATTTGAGGCTGTACAGGACATTGGTTAGGCCACTGTTGGAATATTGCGTGCAATTCTGGTCTTCCTATCGCAAACAGGTTGTGAAACTTGAAAGGGTCCAGAAAAGATTTACAAATATTTTGGCAGGGTTGGAGGACTTGAGCTACAGGGAGAAACTGAATAGGCCAGGGCTGTTTTCCCTGGAGCATCGGAGGCTGAGGGGTGACCTTATAGAAGTTTATAAAATCATGAGGGGCGTGGATAGGATAAACAGGCAAGGTCTTTTCCCTGGGGTGGGGGAGTCCAGAACTAGAGGGCATAGGTTTAGGGTGAGAGGGGGAAAGATATAAAAGAGACCTAAGGGGCAACTTTTTCACTCAGAGGGTGGTGCGTTTTTGGAATGAGCTGCCAGAGGAAGTGATGGAGGCTGTTACAATTACAGCATTTAAAAGGCATCTGGATGGGTATATGAATAGGAAGGGTTTGGAGGGATATGGCCAATTGTTGGCAAATGGGACTAGATCAATTTAGGATATCTGGCTGGTACGACTGAGTTGGACCAAAGGGTCTGTTTCCATGCTGTACATCTCTATGACTCTATGATTGTGTTTTTTTTAGTATCTATGTATATTCTACATAACTAGTCACATCTATTTCACAAGAAAACTATATGTCGAACAAGATGCAATTATATCTCACCACGACACAGTCAGGAGACAATCCAGAATATTCCTCTTCGAACATCTCGGTATCTCTCCTGTCATGAGTTGTTTCAACATCCTCAATGAGGCCAGCATTTTGAACTTGCCAGGTCATTCCCAAAAATAAAACTAATACCATCCACAGGGATTTGTTGCGCTATTCTCAGTACAACATCTCCATTTATTCAGTCACTCTTTAACACAACTGTATGCAATGGGACCAGTTGTGTACCTGAGGAATAGTACCTGAGGACTAGAGGATAGCAAATGTGGTTCCCTTGTTCAAAAAGGGTAGTAGAGACAACCCTGGTAATTACAGACCAGTGAGTCTCACTTCAGTTGTTGGTAAAGTGTTGGAAAAAGTTATAAAAGATAGGATTTATAACCATCTAGAAAAGAATAATCTGATCAGGGACAGTCAGCACAGTTTTGTGAAGGGTAGTTCGTGCCTAATGAATCTTATTGAGTTTTTTGACCAAGTGACCAAACAGGTAGATGAGAGTAAACCGGTTGATGTGGTGGATATGGATTTCAGCAAGGTGTTCAATAAGGTTCCCCACAGTAGGCTATTATACAAAATGCGGAGGAATGGGATTATGGGAGACATAGCAGTTTGGATCAGTAATTGGCTTGCTGAAAGAAAACAGAGGGTTGTAGTTGATGGAACATGTTCATCTTGGTGTCCAGTTACTAGTGGTGTACCGCAAGGGTTGGTGTTGAGTCCACTGCTGTTCGTCATTGTTATAAGTGACCTGGATGAGGGCTTAGAAGGGTGGGTTAGTAAATTTGCGGACGACACTAAGGTCGGTGGAGTTGTGGATAGTGACAAAGGATGTAGTAGGTTGCAGAGAGACATAGATAGGATGCAGAGCGGGGCTGAGAGGTGGCAAATGGAGTTTAATGTGGACAAGTGTGAGGTGATTCACTTTGGACGGAGTAATCGGAATGCAAAGTACTGGGCTTATGGTAAGATTCTTGGGAGTGCAGATGAGCAGAGAGATCTCGGTGTCCATGTACACAGAGCCCTGAATGTTGCCACCCAGATGGACAGGGATGTTAAGGCATACAGTGTTATGGCCTTTATTAATAGAGGGATTGAGTTCCGGAACCAGGAGGTTATGCTGCAGCTGTACAAAGCTCTGGTACGGCCACACTTGGAGTATTATGTACGGTTCTGGTCACCGCATTATAAGAAGGATGTGGAAGCTTTGGAAAGGGTGCAGAGGAGATTTACTAGGATGTTGCCTGGTATGGAAGGAATGTCTTACGAGGAAAGACTGAGGGCCTTGAGGCTGTTCTCGTCAGAGAGAAGAAGGTTGAGAGGTGACTTAATAGAGACATACAAGATAATCAGAAGGTTAGATAGGGTGGACAAGGTGAGCCTTTTTCCAAGTATGGGGATGGCAAACACGAGGGGACACAACTTTAAAGTGAGGGGAGATAGGTATAAGACAGATGTCAGAGGTAGTTTCTTTACTCAGAGAGTAGTAAGGGTATGGAATGCTTTGCCTGCAACGGTAGTAGATTCGCTTTAAAGTGAGGGGAGATAGGACAGATGTCAGAGGTAGTTTCTTTACTCAGAGAGTAGTAAGGGTACAGAATGCTTTGCCTGCAACGGTACTGGATTCGCCAAGTTTACATGCATTCAAGTCGTCATTGGACAGGCATATGGACGTATGTGGAATAGTGTCGGTGGGATGGGCTTCAGATTGGTATGACAGGTCAGCACAACATCGAGGGCCGAAGGGCCTGTACTGCGCCGTAATGTTCTATGTTCTATGTGTATACTTCGTATTAATATTATTTTCTTACATTATCCCCTCTGGAGGACAAATAATATTATCAGGCAGCGTCAGTGACTGACTTGCTCCACGGTCTCTCAATAGCTTTATTGGTTTACCACCTTCATTGGAATCAAATGGAAATACATTGCCCTTCCCTTTGGTTGTCTGATTCCCTTTATCAATAATCAAACAAGAATTTGCTCGACAGTCCTGAACCATCTCTCCCGTCCTGGTCGGTTCTGAGGGAACACACTCCATCTGTCCCAGTTTCCCAATGCCCCCTTTTTCTGAAGATTCCTTTTGCATTCCTATTCCTGCAATTAGTCTCCCCTTTCAATTCCAGCAATTGGCTTTGGTATGTCTAATATGGAAATACATTCATTTCTTTATATCACTCTTGGGTCTAGTTTTTCTCTTTGATTATTTTGATGTCCTTCAGTTTTCCTCCCTAAAATTAATATCTTTTCCATCCCCAGATTTTTATTCTTTAAGTTTCCTTGTAGATTCCCACATGACCATTTCCCCACAAATAACAGTGTGTGTGTCTTATCTGCTAGAACTGGGCTTTCACTAGTCTTTGATACTGGGCACTCATCTAATTATGTCTTCAGCTTTACGGGGATTTCCAAACAATTCCGCAAACATGATTTCCTTCACATTTTCAATATTTTTCTCTAATTTCAGCGATTGAAAACGCTGAGCCCATAACAATTCCTTTTCCCTTGCCAATCCTACAAATCTCTGATAAGCTTTACGGATAAGCCGACAGTGTCCTGGTCTGCAGATTGCTTTTCTGACAAACTGGTACACCTGCTAAGGGCTGTATCTAATAGGATGCACGGTGACTTTAAGATCCAAATGGCTTTTCACCATTCATTTTCGCTGCTAACTTTTCATATGAGCCAAAATACCTTCCAGCTCCATCTTTCGTAACTTTTGGCGTTAAATTTATATTTCTATTTTAAATCACTGGAATTGGATTCATCGTTGAAGCCACAACCCCTCCTTTCTTTGTCTACTTTTCTTTTCCCTTCTTACTCCAGTTAAGTCATGTTGTCTCATTGCTCCATTGCATTGAAATTTAAGGTGTTAAAATTCTATTTGCCTTCCTTTCTCTTTCTTGTTGTGTCCCATTTACTTTCATTATAATAACAACACAAATTCAATTCGGATGGGCCTGTGAGAAATTGTTCCAGCTATTCACCTGTTTTGAATCTATTTCTACATTTGCTGCTTTCTATGTACCTTATGCCTTTCTGCTCAGTCATCCTTATCTTGAACCTTTTATCTCCACACCTACCTTGGGTTTAATACCACCCAACCATCTCCAGCCTTAATCATTCCAATTGTTTAGTGGTTGGCTGACGTCACAGCTGCTAAATGCAGTAATCTTGAACTTGTCCAAATCTCTGCTGCCCACATCCTAACTTGGACCAAGTTTCACCCACTCCATCACCTCCCGTGCGTCTGACCTTCATTGGCTTCCAGGCTGGTGATGCCGCGATTTGAAACATATAAAATCCTGCGGGAACTTGACATGTGGAAGGACTATTTCCTCTTGTGGGAGAAACCACAACTAAGGGTCGCTGTTTAAAAAGAAGAGGTCACTCATTTAAAACATTTCTTTTATCTCTCAGAGGGTCACACTTCCCTTCCTGAAAAGGTGGAGGAAGAGGATTCTGTGAATCAAGATAGTGCTGTAAGTGGCGACTTGTAAACATTTCGCTGTACTCATTTCAATAAAGCTAATTCAAATTCAAATTCTAATTCTGTGAATAGTTTGATGGCAAAGATTTAAGATTGATGCTTGTAAGCAAGGAGGTGAAAGGTTAACATGGTGGGACTGTGATTTTGAGTTTATAATGACATCATCCATGATCTGATAGAATGTTGGAGTAGGCTTGAGGCCTTACTCTTGCCCTTGGTTTGCATGCTCATGTTCACTTGCCTCGATTTTAAAAATCTCACCCTTGCCTTTCAATACTTTCAAGACCATGTCCCTGTTTGTCTTTGTACTGTAACCTCCTCCAGCTCTGTTGCTGCCCTGATCTCTATGTTCTGCCGCTTTACTGTATATCACACTCTCTTTGCCCAGTACTGGGGTCATGGCCTTCAACTGCCCAGGCCTCTAGGCTTCTATGTTTTGCCCTGACCTCATCCATGCCCCCTATCCCTTTAGGGCACCTCTGCAAATCCAGCTTTTTGCTGCAGAAAGTTGCCTCTGAGGGAATGAAGTCGAGCTATTGAGCAGGAGGTTCTGGTCTGAAACCAATTGTAGTCACGAGGATCCACTGTGACTGTGATTGGCAAGTGGTGCACTGAGAGACTCCACTTCTAAAGTGGCCCACTTTCCCAGAATAAAATACAAGCTACGGCAGCGAGTGTAGCTGACCTACTTTCATTCCACGTCTGTTCAATTCTTTTGTAAAACAAAGATGTGCATTTCTATAGCAGCCTCCACAACTGTAGAATCATCCCAAGCCCCTGACAGACAAGGGGGCATCTTTGAAGAGCAGATATTGTTGTAACAAGGAAGTGTAACATCCCAATGCGTTCACAGCCAGCACTATGGTAATGAGCAGCACACTGTTCTTTAATTGATTGAGGAGTGAGCATTGGGCAGCGTGCTGCAGGGCAGAGTTTTCCTGATCTTCTTCAAACACTAAACACAATTAAAAATATATCTATTTATCTTTCATCAAAGGCAGCTGCTGAAATGAAAGAGTAATCTGTACCAGAGAGCACAGTTCCATGAGGGACTCTGATCACTGTGTCCATATTCTCTCCAGCACAATTCCTGCTCCATTCACATTAGCCCTTGGGCATCCACATCCTGATTTTCCCAATTCACATTCACGTCTTCCCAGTAACCTCCAACCCTCTCTGTCTATAACCTCTCCTAGCCCCGACAACTGTCTCTGTCTGTGACTTCCTCCAGCCCTTACAAACCTCCCTCTCTCTGCAACCTCCTCCTGTCCCTACAACCGTCTCTCTCTTTGTAACCTCCCCAGCCTATTGGATGTGAAATCTATTTTTAATGGAAAATTGAAAACAATGAATTTTGAAGATGTTATATTTTGCTGGAGATGTTTTTGAAAGGGATTTCAGCTGGATAAATTCTCTCTTTTACAATGCCCTGAACTCGAAATGAGAACATTTTCCAATAGAGTGTGTGAATAATTGGAGGGAGTCTGCAGGATTGCATCAATTAATTTGAATGTGGTTTCCACAGCTAATGCAGCACCAAACTCAATGTATTTGCACATATGTGTACAAGTGGTCAGACTCACTGCATTGAAATTAAACAGATGGTCTCATTTGCCTTGGCATGGCAAGATCCCAGAGGTCATAAAGTACTCTGAAGCCAAGGACAGTGTAGTCACTGCTGAAAAACAGGAAACCGAGTAGTCAAAAGTTCATAGCAAGATCCTACAAAGAGTAATGTAATAATGAACAACTAATCTGTTTTAGAGAGGTGCATTGAGGGGTACACATTGTTCACAACAGCAGTCACCAAAGGCACATGTCATCTGTAATGATGAGAACAGGGAAGGACGTCACTGAAACTTTCACTCTGAAGACGTACTGCCGTAGCACTCCCTCAGTACTGACCCTCTGACAGTGTGACACTCCCTCAGTACTGACCTTCTTACAGTGCGGTACTCCCTCAGTACTGACTCTCTGACAGTGCGGAACACCCTCAGTATTGACCCTCAGAGAGTGTGACACTCCCTCAGTACTGATCCTCTGAGAGTGCGGCACTCCCTCAGTACTGACCCTCCGACATTGCAGCACTCACTCAGTACTGACCCTCTGACAATGCGGCACTCCCTTAGTACTTACCCTCTGACAG
>NC_057712.1:35655790-35658531 GCF_004010195.1 Chiloscyllium plagiosum
CAGGACTGACCCACTGACAGTGCGGCACTCCCTCAGTACTGACCTTCTGACAGTGCGGCACTCCCTCAGTACTGGCGTTCAGACAGTGTGGCACTCCCTCAGTACTGATCCTCTGACAGTGCGACACTCCCTCAGATCTGACCCTCTGACAGTGCAGCACTCCCTCAGTACTGACGCTCTGACAGTGCAGCATTCCCTCAGTACTGACCATGTGACTGTGTGGCACTCCCTCAGTACTGATTCTCTGACAGTGTGGCTCTCCCTCAGTACTGACCTTCTTACAGTGCAGCACTCCCTCGGTACTGACCCTCTGACAGTGCGGCACTACTTCAGTACTGACCCTCTGACAGTGCAGCACTCCATCAGTACTGACCCTCTGATAGTGCAGCACTCCCTCAGTACAGACCCTCTGACAGTGCGGCACTCCCTCAGTACTGACCTTCTGACAGTTGGCACTCCCTCAGTACTGATCCTCTGAGAGTGCGGCACTCCCTCAGTACTGACTCTCCGACAGTGCAGCACTCCTTCAGTACTGATCCTCTGACAGTGCGGCACTCCCTTAGTACTTACCCTCTGACAGTGCAGCATTCCCTCAGTACTGACCATGTGACAGTGTGGCACTCCCTCAGTACTGATTCTCTGACAGTGTGGCTCACCCTCAGTACTGACCTTCTTACAGTGCGGTACTCTCTCAGTACAGACCCTCTAACAGTGCGGCACTCCCTTGGTACTGACTCTCTGACAGTGCGGCACTCCCTCAGTACTGACCCTCTGACAGTGCCGCACTCCCTCAGTACTGACCCTCTGGCAGTGCGGCACACCTCAGTACTGACCCACTGACAGTGTGGCACTCCCTCAGTACTGACCCTCTGACAGTGTGGCACTCCCTCAGTACTGACCCTCTGATAGTGCGGCACTCCCTTAGTACTGACCCTCTAACAATGCGGCACTCCCTCAGTACTGACCCTCTGACAGTGCGGCACCCCCTCAGTACTGACCCTCTGATTGTGCGGCACTCCCTCAGTACTGACGTTCAGACCGTGTGGCACTCCCTCAGTACTGATCCTCTGACAGTGCCGCACTCCCTCAGTACTGACCCTCTGACAATGCGGCACTCCCATAGTACTGACCCGCTGACAGTGCAGCATTCCCTCAGTACTGACCCTCTGACAGTGTGGCACTCCCTCAGTACTGACCATGTGACAGTGCTGCACTCACTCAGTACTGATACTCTGACAGTGTGGCTCTCCCTCAGTACTGATTCTCTGACAGTGCCGCACTCCCTCAGTACTGACCTTCTTACAGTGTGGTACTCCCTCAGTACTGACCCTCTGACAGTGCCGCACTCCCTCAGTACTGACCCTCTGACAGTGCAGCATTCCCTCAGTACTGACCATGTGACAGTGAGGCACTCCCTCAGTCCTGACTCTCTGACAGTGCGGGACAGCCTCAGAACTGACCTTCTTACAGTGCGGCATTCCCTCATTAAAGACCCTCTGACAGTGCAGCACTCCCTCAGTACTGACCCACTGACAGTGCGGCACTCCCTCAGTACTGACCCTCTGACAGTGCAGTACTCCCTCAATACTGATCCTCTGACAGTGCGGCACTCCCTCAGTATTGACCCTCTGACGGTGCGGCACTCCCTCAGTATTGACCCTCTGACAGTGCTGCACTCCCTCAATACTGACCCTCTGACAGTGCGGCACTCCTTCAGCACTGACCCTCTGACAGTGCCGCACTCCCTCAGTACTGACCCTCTGACAGTGCCGCACTCCCTCAGTACTGACCCTCTGTCAGTGCGGCACTCCCTCAGAACTGACCTTCTGGCAGAGTGGAATACCCTCCATATTGACCCTCTGACAGTGCGGCACAACCTCAGTACTGACCCTCTGACAGTGCGGCACAACCTCGGTACTGACCCTCTGACAGTGCAGCACTCCCTCAGTACTGACCCTCTGACAGTGCGGCATTCCCTCAGTACTGACCCTCTGACAGTGCAGCACTCCCTCAGTACTGATCCTCTGACAGTGCCGCACTCCCTCAGTACTGACATTCTGACAGTGCGGAACAGCCTCAGTACTGACCCTCTGACAGTGCGGCACTCCCTCAGTACTGATCCTCTGACAGTGCCGCAATCCCTCAGTACTGACCCTCTGGCAGTGCGGCACTCCCTCAGTACTGACCCTCTGACAGTGCGGCACTCCCTCAGTACTGATCCTCTGACAGTGCGGCACTCCCTCAGTACTGGCGTTCAGACAGTGTGGCACTCCCTCAGTATTGACCCTCTGACAGTGCGGCACTCCCTCTGTACTGATTCTCTGACATTGCGGCACTCCCTCAGTACTGACCTTCTTACAG
Source organism: Chiloscyllium plagiosum (assembly GCF_004010195.1). NCBI lineage: Eukaryota > Metazoa > Chordata > Chondrichthyes > Orectolobiformes > Hemiscylliidae > Chiloscyllium > Chiloscyllium plagiosum. Next base: position 35,658,152 of record NC_057712.1, read on the forward strand.
TGCCGCACTCCCTCAGTGCAGACCCTCTAACAGTGCCGCACCCCCTCGGTACTGACCCTCTGACAGGGCGGCACTACTTCAGTACTGACCCTCTGACAGTGTGGCCCTCCCTCAGTACTGACCCTCTGACAGTGCCGCACTACTTCAGTACTGACTCTCTGACACTGCGGCACACCCTCAGTACTGACCCACTGACAGTGCGGCACTCCCTCAGTATTGATCCTCTGACAGTGCGGCACTCCCTCAGTACTGACCTTCTGAACAGTGCCGCACTCCCTCAGTGCAGACCCTCTAACAGTGCCGCACCCCCTCGGTACTGACCCTCTGACAGGGCGGCACTACTTCAGTACTGACCCTCTGACAGTGCGGCACACCCTCAG
>NC_057712.1:35659031-35663431 GCF_004010195.1 Chiloscyllium plagiosum
CTACCTGGTCCTGTATATATACAGATGGTCCTGTTTATGGACAGATGGTGCGGTATATGTACAGATGGTGCTGCAGATGTCTAGCTGGTCCTGTATATGTACAGATGGTCCTGTATATGGACAGATGGTGCGGTATATGTACAGATAGTGCTGCAGATGTCTAGCTGGTTCTATATATGTACAGATGGCCCTGTATATGTACAGATGGTGCTGCAGATGTCTAGCTGGTCCTGTATGTGTACAATGGTCCTGTATATGTACAGATGGTCCTGTATATGTACAGATGGTGCTGTAATGTATATATGGTCCAGTATATTACAGGTGGTGCTGTAATGTATGGATGGTCCAGTATATGTACAGGTGGTACTGTAATGTATGGATGGTCCAGTATATGTACTGGTGGTGCTGTAATGTATAGATGGCCGTTTGGATGTGCAGATCATGCTAAGAATGTTACTGGCAGACTTAAACAGGGAAAACCAGTGAATGTAGCGTATTTTGATTTTCAGAAGCCTTTTGAGAATTTCCACACCAGAAGTTGGTAACTAAACTTAAAATGAAAGGGAAATGGGGGTAATATATTGACATGGACTGAGCATTGATTAATTGAGAGAAAGCATGAATGAATGGGTCCTTCAGCTGTGAGCAGTGAGATACTGCAAGGTTCAGTGCATGGGCCCCACTCTTTACAGTCTGTAGCAATGATTGGATGTGGGGGCAAATTATAACATTTCCAAATTTTCACAAACTTAGTGGAAATGAGAACTTTGAGGAGGTTGCAAAATGGGGGATTGAGACAGAGTGAGTGAGTGGCTAAGAGCATGGCAGATGAAATACACTGTGAATCAGGGTAGTTTTATAGAAAGCATGAGGACGCAGAGCATTTCCTCAATGGGAAGAGACTGGAAAGTATTGATGATAAAAGGGACCGAGGTGACAATATAGGTAAGTCCCTGAAAGCTAACATGCAGATGCAGCTGGCAATTGGTATGGCAATGTTTATGACAGGAGGATTTGAATGCAGGAGCAAAGAATTCTTGCCACAGTTTCTAGCTGAACCCCAGTGAGACAGCACCATGTGTTTTGTGTGCAGTTTCTAGTCTCCTCGCCTCAGGAAGGACATTGTTGTCACACAGGAAATGCCACAAGGTTCACCAGGAAGAATCATGGGAAGATGAAACTGTCCTTTGAGCAAATATTGAAGAGAGATCCCTTATATTCTCAGGAGTTTAGAAGCATGAGAGGCGATCGCATAGAAATTCAGAGTTCTTTAAGGGAAAGAGAGTAGATGCAGTAAAGATATTCCCGTTGACTGAAGGGTTTATAACCAGGGGACACTGATTCAGAAGGCAAGCCGCTCAGGACTGAGAAGATTTTCTCCCAGGACTGAAGACTTTCCCTCCCCTAGTGGTCAGTGGGAGCTCATCCATTAAGATTAGATTACTTACAGTGTGGAAACAGGCCCTTCGGCCCAACAAGTCCACACCGACCCGCCGAAGCGCCACCCACCCATACCCCTACATTTACCCCTTAAACCTAACACTACGGGCAATTTAGCATGGCCAATTCACCTGACCTGCACATCTTTGGACTGTGGGAGGAAACCGGAGCACCCGGAGGAAACCCACGCAGACACGGGGAGAACGTGCAAACTCCACACAGTCAGTCGCCTGAGTCGGGAATTGAACCCGGGTCTACAGGCGCTGTGAGGCAGCAGTGCTAACCACTGGGCCACCGTGCCGCCCATTAAGAAAGTTCAAGGCAGAGATTGATACTTTTCCAATTACTCATGACATAAAGAGATATAGGAGGAGCAGGGAGATACAGTGTTAAGGTCATTGATCGAAATTTCTCAGGCTCACATCATTCCTGCAGGAGTCAGCAAAGGCTGTATCCAACATACAAACAAGGCAGGAGAGAGAGAGAGAGGGCGGGCAGGAGACAGGTGGGGGAGGAGATGCTCAGATAAAGGTACCTGCCACTAACCACGCAGTTAGTCCAACTTCGTAATGCTTCTGTCATACCCAACTTTATCTGTACACTTCTACAAAATTTGCATCGAATAAGAGTCTGATTTAGATTCAGTGTTGCCTTTCCAATATTCCACGCAAAATCTTTGAATCTCATCGGATTTGGAAACTAACACAATCAGAGAACTGCACTTCCTCTGACTTGGTTGGACGATGTCTTCGTTGAGTATTTCATTCACTTCCTTATGGAGATGTGTGGCTTTGTGAAGATTAAGCCAGTAGGGGTGTCTTTTTATTGCAACAGTATTCCCTACTTCCACGACTTGCACAATAGCATTAGTTCCCCTCATTTTATTTCTGCATCTTTTCATTCTGCTGCAAAAAAAAAGTTTCAAGACAGTCCATTTCTCCTAAGACAGACACATTAACAACATATCTCACTCGTCAAGGACGTCCTCATTGATGTATTTTGAGGCACATCAAAATCCATTACACCTGATTTTGATTCGTCACTCCGTGTGCAGTAAGTAACACCCGTTTCTCCAGTTCCCTGCTTTTTATAATAAGGTTTCAACATATTCACATGACATAGTCGATAGAGTAGGGTTTTTTTTTATGCAGCATCGATACCAAATAGTTTACCTGGTTCAAGGTTTTTGTCAGTTTGAAATAAACACTCAGCCTACCTTTGACGGGATGCCCTAACACTTGTAGCAATACTGGCATGTCATCCCCATGGGTAAAAGCCCGTCTTTCAGAATTAATGACTTATTCTGTGTTCTGCCCTTTTCAGCTACTGTTTAGCTAATTCACCTACATTATTTAATCTCTCCTTGACCATAGATACAAAATCGAAGTGTGAGTTCTGTGATTTGGATCCTGCTAATTTATTTTTAACTACTTTCAAATGCCTTTTCACTTCATGTCCGAATGTTAATAAAATGAGAGTGATCTGAGAAGATTCGTTTGGACCATGTCTCATGGCAAACTGTAAAAATGGGATATTTTAATCCCAATCAATTATATAATCCGGACAGTACACTCTTAACATGGACTTCCGGGTTCATTGCAATCTTCTCAAGGCTCCCTGAGATTCACGGTGGTATGCACTTGATTTAAATTCCATGGCGCCCTTGAACAGCTCAGCATTAAAATTAGACCCTTAGTATGACAGAATATCTTTGGGAGGCCATACCTCATGAAGAAAGCTGCGAATTTCTACACCACCTTTTTGCCTTAACACGCCGTGATGAACTTGCCTCTTGAAATCTGGCAGACGCATCCATTATTTTTGAGCAATTGGAAACAAAGGTACTTTGTTTTTCCTGCCTATGGCTAGCATACTATTTGGCAAGACGGAAGGCAGAACATCATCAAATATTTGTGCAGCCCAGGCCAATAGAAACGCTTTTGTGAATTAGCCTGAGACGTCCTCACATCATGCATTCTTATTTCTGGTCGTTCATCAGCTATCCCTTATATCACGTGTCTGCCTGCTAATGGCAATTCAATCTCGTGCACTTCCTTCCATTTCTCCGCTAGACTACTCTTCCGTGGTCTCTATTTCCGTCTTATGATTTTATCATGAAGATAATATAACTCAGGAATACATTCTGATTCCTCATCTGAGTATGCATCTGTATATTTTTTATCAAATCATCTATCTGTTGTAAGTCCGTTAGCATTTCAAGGCTGAACACCTCTGCTTGACGCTCTGCCTCTTTAGCATTTCCTTGCATCTTTACATCAAACATGGTGTCAACGAAGATCACCAAAACTCCTTCATCTTTCTTTTTAGTTTTTCGTTCCTGCTGTAACTTATGGCAGTGGTATATTGTTACTGCCCTGTCCCGAGAAAAAGTAATGGCTTTTTTTTCTTCTAACTCAACAGTTTCCTGGTCATATTTTGGCTTCTCCACCGCAAGGTGCGCCACTCCCACCTTGGAACTTGCTCAATTGTCACCAAGACTAAACTGTATTCCTGTACCAGATATTCCGTCAATCACTCCCACTGCTACTTTCCCCGTCTTGCCTTGGTACTCCAAACCTATCTGACACAGGGAACGCGAATTTTTCTCCTATATTCCAGTAATTACCACCCTCTCGTGTGACATGGCAGAAAGAGTGAAACTTGTTTCATCTGTTACGATCAGTGATTGACCTTATCCTGTATCTCTTGAAATTGTAACTTCTTTCCCTTCTCCCCTTGCGCTTCCTGAGTAAAATTTACCCAGAGAGGTGAAGTCTTCATAGAAACTGGGTACTAACTCAATTCCTAGCTCGTGGTTTCCTTGACTACTCTCACTGATTCCACTGGCTTCGACTCTTTTGCAACATCCGTTCCCACAGACACTTTCTTTAAGGACCAACTCTGTGACTTTGTGGGTCCCAACTTAACACAGTGAAACAGCTAAGGCCTGACACTTCCTT
>NC_057712.1:35663915-35681128 GCF_004010195.1 Chiloscyllium plagiosum
AGGCAGGAGATGTAGGTGTGAGGAGAGAGAGAGAGGGGATAAGATGGCTGGGGAGGGGGGAGGAGAGGGGGGTGGGGCAGGAGAGAGGAGGCATCCTTGTGTCTGACTCCAGATTTGATCAGGAAGCTTTCTGAATCGTTCCCAAAGTTTAGCCACTGAGAATAGCCGGAGCTATGAGGATTTCTCCTGAGGGCTGTACACTAACAGCTGGTCCCTACAGAATAAAAGAAGGAGATCGATGTAGCGTACAAGGAGAAGGCTTCAGGGAAAATAATGAGTCAAACTGAGTGTAGAATCATGGTGTTATAGAGGCATAGACACAGAAACAAAACCTTCAGTCCAACCTGTCCATGCCAACCGTAATCCCTAACTAAACCTGCCTCACCTGCGCTTGGCCTATATTCCCCCCAAACATTTCTTATCCATATACTTATCTGAGTGTCTTCTGAATGTAACTGCACTTCCTCTGGAAGGCCATTCCACACATGAACCACTGTCTGTGTAAGAAAATTGCCCCTCGCGCCTTTTTAAAATCTTTCTCCTCTCACCTTAAAAATATGCCCCCTAGTCCTTAAATTCCCCCACCCTAGGGAAAAGACACCTGCCGCTCACCTTCACTAAACCCCCCATGGTTTCATAAACATCGATAATGTCACCCCTCAACCTCCTACACTCCAGTGAGAAAAGTCCAGGTCTCTCCTTATTCCCAGCAAAGTGCTCGTAAATCGCTTCTGAACTCTCTGCAGATTAATAATATCCTCCCTATAACAGGGTGACCAGAACGCGACACAGTGCCCTAGAACAGGCCTCACCAACATCCCAACTCCGATACTCAATGGTCTAAGCAGTGAAGGCAAATGTGCAAATACCTTCTTAACCATCCTGATGCAGATTCCAAGGAATTGTTACCTGAACCCCTTTGGTCTTAAGTGCATAACTTATATAGTTACAACTAATAGTGTGAAGAAGCCTGTTTTATTCTTTTACACTGTGATACTGTAAACTTCAAAACTTTAATAACTGTTCTGGGATTAAAGGAATCAACAATAACTCTTTCTGGAATGGACAAAGTTAAAAATCACACAACACCAGGTTATAGTCCAACAGGCTTATTTGGAACCTCTAGCTTTCGGAGTGCTGCTCATTCATCAGGTGGTTGTCACAAAGCTAGTGTTTCCAATTAAACCTGTTGGACTATAACTTGGTATTGTTAACTTTGTACACCGCAGTCCAACACCGGCATCTCCAAATCTTTCTGGAATAAACTGTTTCCTAAGATGAAAGCAACAAGGAGAAACTCTTACAGAGAAATTAAAAGCAACATGCTAATTAACCATCAGTGGGAAGAAAGACTTGAGTACCAGAAACAAGCTGTTACCTGGGAGAGAGGAGATAACCTGCTGCCCTGTGCCAAATGGGCAATTAAGCTTGCCCGCAGAAGGGAAGTCCTCAAGTAAAGGGGTTAATTGCAGGAAAGTTGTGTTTGAATGGACCCTTAATGTTGAATGTAACGAGGAACAGGGAAGCTACTCCTGATAAGAAAGCAAGCTACTGTAATCACTGTTGTGGATGAACAGATGTAAAAGATCATCAATAATGTCTAAGTAGAAACCTTACAAGACAGAAAATCCTTTAAGAATTCAACTTCAGGATTATTCTGTAGCAGAATTTCGAAGAATGACACAACATAATGATCGAACCCTGGATATCCAGAGACCAACGCAATTGGTAGCTAAATTCCCGGGGGTGGCTTTGATAAGAAGTGACCATAAGTTGTTCTGAAGTCAAACCCACCAGCCTTGTATCCTCAAAGACCTAGCCTGAGCCTGATTAAAGAAGGCAGATGATCAGGATTACAGTTGGTAAATGAGGATGGAAACAATCAAATCTTTTGAGATTTAGTCAGATCATTTAAATTTTTGTATTATTGAACCATGCATTGAAACTATGCTGCAAAATCTTGGCACACAACCAACCTGAAAGGGAGAACTTGGTTAAGGAATGTTTGATTAGGAACCTGCCAAAGTGGACAGAATATCAGGAAGCTTATGGCGTTCCGAGGCTCGTGCATCGGGTCGTTTGTTAGAATCAGTTAGGACGTCTTTGGGAGAGTATCCGCCCATAGCGTTGACAGGAATTTGTTGTCTTCATGTGGAGGAGAAAGTGAGGTCTGCAGATGCTGGAGATCAGAGCTGGAAATGTGTTGCTGGAAAAGCGCAGCAGGTCAGGCAGCATCCAAGGAGCAGGAGAATCGACGTTTCAGGCATGAGCCCTTCTTCAGGAAGAAGAAGACTTGGTACATGAAGCATGCTTTAAAACAGAGAAATGATGAGATCAGAGAGTTGAAGTCAGAAAACCCAGTGACTCAGTGGTTAGCACTGCTGCCTCACAGCACCAGGGTCCCAGGTTCGATTCCAGCCTCGGGCGACTGTCTGTGTGGAGTTTGCACATTCTCCCCGTGTCTGCGTGGGTTTCCTCCCACAGTCCAAAGATGTGCAGGTCAGGTGAATTGGCCGTGCTAAATTGCCCGTAGTGTTAGGTGCATTAGTCAGAGGGAAATGGGTCTGGGTGGGTTAATCTTCGGAGGGTCGGTGTGGACTGGTTGGGCTGAAGGGCCTGTTTCCACACTGTAGGGAATCTAAAAAAAATACGCAGAGTTACAACAGAAATTCAAGACCCCAGGTCTTGCCAGTCAGGAAAGGGCAGTTTTCCAATTGGAAAAGACAGAATTAAAGGGAAAGGTTAAATGCCTTTCAGGAGGAGAGAGCTTACTTCTCAAACGATCAGGTTCAATTTGAGACAGTGAACAGAAATGCTGAGAAGGCACAGAGGCAGGGTCAGCATTAGAAATGAAAGCTCAGGAACTTGAAGGTCGAGGTAAAACTCTCTACTGCATCAGGGGCTGTTTGAGCAATAAGTGCAGAATGCGGACCATTCTAAACGCTGACAAGAGATTAATGCCTTGAGGTCACAGTTTTCCAGGCAGACAGGGTTTCACTGTACTTGGGGACTGGGAAAAGGTGATTCTGACTGGGGATCAGACAAGGATGAGGTAATGCAGGGAATGTGATAACAATCCTGGCCATGCCACCCCACTGCTACATTTGGATAAAGATTCTCTGTATCCAGTTATACCAGTGGTATTGTCCAAGTCATCATCCCCATACAACGTTCCAAATATGCTGATTTTACAGTCACCTGTATTTTACAGTAAGAATATGCAGTGATTGAAACAAGGTGGATCCCCATTGACTGTGAGATCCTTGATTATGACTATTAATCAGGTCAATCAGGGAGCCCTGGCTGACAGATACACACAGGGAATTCAGAGAATCTCCTGATTTCAGGGACTGACTCTGAGCTGGCTGGTCACAGCCAATGTACTGTGCACATGTAAATAACGGGCGACTTGGTGACAAGATACCAGCCTCTGTGCAGTTATTTCAGAATAAAATAAAATACAGCTAAAGGCCTTCATTTGTCACCATGAAGCAGCACCATTTTGAATAGTTTAAGAATAAGGAAATGAAAGATATATCTTGAGGAGAGTTTGTATGTCCTGGGCCAGCTCATCACGGTCAATGACCCCTGTGCCACCTTCCCTTCACCACGGCTGCCCGCCATCTACACTGGACCTAGCCACCATCGAAGACACCGATCCTCCAGGCGCCATCTTTGCTCCTGGGTCGATACGACTCCACCATCGCCTCAGCTCTGCCTAAACCAGAGCAACCAAGGTCAGAGTGCATCTCTCGCCCCTGCCAAAGTAGCAGCTGCCTGTTCCAGTTCCTGTGCTAGCTCTGGGAAAGTAATTACTGGCTGACTCTCCTCCACGCTGGGCCCGCTCAAGCATATGGTTCAATTCCCAGAGGCAGCTCAGCACTAAGGCAACCTCCTTCAGTAAATCCCAACAATCCCTTCTGGCAGTCTGAACAGGATTGCAAAATGGGAACGTGGCCCTTATCCCATCACACAATTCTGGAATACTGCTAAAGACATGCCTACCTTTTCACTAGGCCTCATGAGCTGCTTGTTATCACTTACCATCAGAGAAGGTTGTGAAACAGAGGTGGGTGAAGCTTTTGCTTGCCTGCTATAAATACTTTGATTTGAGATACCCTTGCTGATCCACAGAGCACTGGGGGACAGGAGAGGGAGGGGATCCCCAGGAGATGTGGAGAAAGTAATACTGTCAGCAACAGGATGTAATCGAAGGGATTTTGGAGACTGACTGAATAAATGTGGACAAAGGGAAAGAGGAAATCACCTGCGGCGTTTGCTTCCTGTCTGTGGGCCCAGTTTATAACTCTTGGTGGGATCCAGCAAAGAAACTATCTTGATGATAGACAGCAGTGTTTGGTTGTGAACCCTAATAGCTGAGGATAACACAGACTGGCATGATGCAGTCACAGGTAGACAGGTTAGTAAAGAAAGCGTTTGGTATGCTTACCTTTATTAGTCATTGCATTGAGAATGGGAGATGGAAGGTCATGTTGCAGCTGTACAGAATATTGTTTTGGCCAATTTTGGAATATTAAGAATGGGGAAAACACAAAGAAAATGCCCCCTGTTAGAACACAAAGGCCTCCAAGTGATTTACCTGTCCTGAGGTATTCTTGATGAAGGGCTTTTGCCCGAAATGTTGATTTTACTGCTCCTCAGATGCTGCCTGAACTGCTGTGCTTTTCCAGCACCACTGATCCAGAATCTGGTTTCCAGCATCTGCAGTCATTGTTTTTACCTGAGGAATGAAGGACATGGTTTTGATCAAGGCAAAGGTAACTCTGCCCCCTAGTGGAAGGGGCAGAATTGTGTTTTAATTGTGAGGGAAGAGGACATTTTGTCAATGATTGTCCCCTCTGCCTAATTATCCGATAGACATAACTGGCCATTACGTCTGGAAGGACCCATTCACATGTATCCAATCATGGAGCAGGGAAGAGAGTGCCCCCTAGTGACAGGGTTGGGCCTTTTCACAATGAGTGTGTAGTGCCAAATGGGATTGGGTAAGATAGCTCTCATTGAGGGTGAGGTCGGAGGTCACCCTGATGAAATCCTACAAGATATAAACTGTCCTTAACGCAGTCAATGAGTTTGCCATTAAATGGGCACAGTGCAAAGACAATTATTTTAAATGTATTTATAGGTCACAAACAGAAAGCGTCAAGAACCACCTGCTACACACTCAAATTGGTCAGATACAGTGAGAACATCTGGTAGAATCCGACTGGGATGCAGAACATATTCTGGGTTCAGATGTTATGACCAAATGTGATCAGGCCTGCATCTGACAGATGCCCTGGTCTGGGGGGGCAGGGACCCCTTGAGATTCAATCGCCAAACCTGTAAAGTACGAGAATTGTAGACTAACCCTCTGACCTGGCTGATGGCCATGCTGCTCAGAGTCTTATTTATAGTATAGAATGCATTCACCACCCACAAACGTGATTGTGGATGCATGATAGGGGAAATGGTGATATATATATAATATATAGCCCAGATCCTAAACCCCAACGACAATATTCTTTCTGGAAACGAGCAGAAGGAGAGGTAGCCAAAGTAATTGACAGTCTGTTTCGGCGGGACATTTTGTGCACGGTAACCTCTACTAGCCTAATTCCTCTATTTGGCCAGTTAAGAAGCCAGATGGCTCCTGGAGAGTGACAATTGATTATAGTGCATTGACTAAAGCCACTCGTTGCATTGTATCTACCGTAAATGACAGTGCTCAGACTAGGATGAAACAGGCACCTCGGGCAAGGTACTTGACTGACCTGTAATTAGTAATAAATCTGAAGTAATGGTCCATTCCTTTAAAGCAGGAAGTCAGTATAAATTTGCATTTACCTTTCAAAGGCAACAGTACACGCAGACTTGTTTGCTGTAATTCCCCAGCCATATCCGATCAAAGATTAGCAAAGCAATTAGAACACCTTTTTCAATCCTAGCTACCTAGTACGGTATGTAGATGATTTGTTGCTATAGATGGGGACCAAACATGAACACCTGCTTCTGCTACATGAGCTTTTAACTCTCTTCACAGATCGAGCATTGAGAGTTAACTCTAAGAAAGCACAGGTCATCAAACAGAAACGCTGTCATATGGGGTGCAGTGATGTTGGAGACAGACAGGAAACGGATTGATGCTGTCTGTGATCTGCCTATACAATCATTCCTCGTATTAGTGGGTCACTGTAGGAATCACATTGGCACCTTTGCTATGAAAGCAGCTCTGTTGTCAGATCTGTTGTAAAAGGGAGTTCTGTGGGAATGTCTGGGACAACACACACAAGCCAGTAGAACAAGGTTTCTCATTTTGTGAAAAACATTTGCGTGCTGTTTCTGGGCAGTCCGACATTTTGCATACAGAATTGGCCTTAATCCTCTTACCATTCTAACAGAACACCCCCCTATTTAGTTACTGCTGGATGGATGTCTTAAAGATGTTAATATTAGAACAGAATAGCTTCATCATTACATATGTTACAAGACTTGTGTATTACAGTTGAAAATCTATGTAAAATCATTTTTAGCTGACAATTTACTGTAACGACATCGCACATCCCTATGCTCAGTTGAAACAAATGACCCTAAAGGACCATAAGGAAGGGGAGAGGGAGGGCCAATTTAAAATTGTTATCGATGGCTCCTCCATGGCAGAAGATAGAACCAGGAATAGAAAGTGGAAACTGTGACTTGGGTAGCACATGATGCTCTCTTTTTAAAATTACCAAGCAGCAAACTGCAGAACTATCAGTGGCGAGGGACATAGTGAGTCACCCTGAAGTACTGCCGACCCCATCAGACCTTCACTCTGATAGCATATACATTTGTATTAGCCTGACTGATTTTCTTCTGAGCAGTGAGAGGTTCTGTGTCAGCAGATGTGCTTTTGGTACAGGACAGAAATATACCTTAGAACAGGAAAGAGATAGAGGTCATTAAAGTTAAATCCCAACATAGATCATCTCCAGAAGGATACGTCAATGCAGATGAGCGAGGGGTCCAAGAGGGCAAGCTTTGGCAAGGAGAAAGTGAGGTCTGCAGATGCTGGAGATCAAAGTTGAAACTTTATTGCTGGAACAGCACAGCAGGTCAGGCAGCATCCAGGGAACAGGAGATTCGACGTTTCGGGCACAGGCCCTTCTTCAGGCAAGGCCCAGCAGCGACTGAGAGCTCAAAACAATGTCTATCATCAACACCATGTGCTCCTTCACTGCAGGGAAAATGATGCTGGAAATGTATTTCAATAGCAGAAGGCTGCTGGAGGAATTGACAATATATACTGCGACCTCACCTAATCCCAGAACTCCAACTGTTACCAAAATTGATAACTCCTGATAACAAAGGTACAGATGATATTGTAGACCCCACACCAGTGCCACAAGAGCAAACAATATGTGAGGCCTCACAGAGCCAGGGACCCGGGTTCGATTCCAGCCTTGCGACTGTCTGTGTGGAGTTTGCAAATTCTCCCTGTGTCTGTGTGCATTTCTTCCCACAGTCCAAAGATGTGCAAGTTAGGGTGGATTAGCCATGTTAAATTGTCCACAGTATCCAGGGATGTGTAGGTTAGGTGGATTAGCCATAGAATATATAGGGTACAGGGTTAGGAGAGTGGTCTTGGGGGGGTTGCTGTTCAGACTCGATGGGCTGAATGGCCTGCTTCCACACTGTAGGGATTCAATGAATCAGTTAGATCCAAACAACAATTATCATCATCTCAACCATATTGAGAACTAAATATAATAAGGATAAAATTAAGGTGAAATCTTAATGGAACAGAAACAAACAGTGTGGTTAGCAGGGATATAATGGACTACCTCACTGGGGAGTATAGCGATTTATTTGTATAAACTGTAAATAAGAGCAGGAATCACCTTGATCTTTTGGTTTTGAACAGTCAGTGTGATCTTTTGTGATCCTGATCTGCAGTCAGTGCAATTTTCAGTGACCTGAATCCTCTGTGATCCAATCCTCAGTCAGTGCGATCCTTAGCTTGATCTTCAATCATCCTGATCCTTAGTCATTTCAATCCTCAGTCATTCTGATCCCTGAGTATCTCAATCTTCAGTCATCCCAATTTTCAATTACCTTAATCTTCAGACATCTCAATCCTCAGTCACCTCGATCTTCTGTCATCCCTATCTTCAGTCACCTTGATCCCTAGTCATCCCAATCTTCAGTCTTCCCAATCCTCAGAAATGAGTCTTTCAGCATCAAGATCCTCAACCATTGAAAGAATTCAACCAGGATTTAATTTATTACACCAGTTAGTTTAATGCCTGTCATTGGGAAGCTGTTAGAATCCATTATTAAGGTGTTAGCAATGGGATATTTGGAATGTCAAACTGAAATCCATCAGAGTTAGTGTGGTTTTAACAAAGGGCAAATTGTGTTTGACTAATTTGCTAGATTTCTTTGTAGATGTAACAAGCAAAGTGGATGATGGCGGTTCTGTAGATGAAGTATATTTGTCGAGTCATAGACTCCGGCATCACGGAAACAGACTCTTCAGTGCAGTTCATCCATGCTGACCAAGTTTCTCAAAGTAAAGTTGCCTCACTTGCCTGCGTTTGGCTCTTATCCCTCTAAACCTTTCCTATTCATGTACCTATCCAAACGTTGTAACTACTTGCGTCCACTACTTCCTCTGGGAGTTCATTCCACATACAAGCCATACTCTATGCGAAGAGTTACCCCTCAGGTGCCTTTTAAACCTTTCTCCTCTCACCTTAAAAATATGTCCCCCAAGCTTTGAACTTTCCCACCCTAGTGAAAAGATCAATGCCATTCATCTTATCTATACCCCTCATGATTTTATAAGCCTTTATTGAGGTCACCTGTCAGCCTCCAATACTCCAGTTGGTGGACTATGGTGGATGCTGGGACATCGAGTGAATTTAAGGAGGAGATAAACAGATTTTTAATTAATAATGGGTTAAAAGATTATGAAGAGTTATTTTGATTTGATTTATTACTGTCACAGCTACCGAGATACAGTGAAAAGTATTGTTTTGCGTGCTAACTAGATAAACTCATACCATAAGTACATCAGAGTAATAGAGCAGAATGCAGAGTATGGTGTTACAGCTACAGAGAAACTGCAGAGAAGATTCATCTGTAACATCTGAGAGGTCCGTTCCTAAGGATAGACCGGATCTAAGATTTGAAGTTCTAAATTGGAAGAACACTAATTTTGACAGTATTAGGCAAGGTCTTTCAAAAGCTGATTGGGCACAGATGTTCGCAGGTAAAGCGACGGCTGGAAAATAGGAAGCCTTCAGAAATGAGATAACGAGAGTCCAGAGACAATCTATTCCTGTTACGGTGAAAGGAAAGGCTAATAGGTTTAGGGAATGCTGGAAGACTAAAGAAATTGAGGGTTTGCTTAAGAAAAAGAAGGAAGCACATGTCAGGTAGAGACAGCAGAGATCGAGTGCATCCTTAGTCTTGGTCAGAGCAGTTGCCATACCACGCTGTGACATATGTAGTTAGGATACTTTCTATGGTGCATCTTTAAAAACTGGTATGAGTCAAGGCGGACATGCCGAATGTCCACAGCCTTCTTTTGGCATTGACTTTTTCTTGTGTGTAACATCAATGTGGATGGACCAGGATTGATCATTGGTGATATTTGCACCCAGGAACTTGAAGCTCTCGACCTCAGTGCCATTAATACAGACAGGGCAGATCATCCACTCCACTTCCTTAACTTAATAACCAGTTCCTTTGTTTTGTTGACATTGAGGGAAAGAATGTTATCTTGACACCATGCCACTAACCTTTCTATCTCTTTCCTGTAATCTGGCTCATTGTTATTTGAGAACTGACCACTATGGTGGTGTCATCAGCAAATTTGTAAATGGAGATAGAGCAGAATTTGGCCACACAGTCGTGAGTGTATAAGGAGTATAGTAAAGGGCTGAGTACGAAGCCTTGTGGGGCAATGGTGTGGAGGATTATTATGGAGGAGGTGTAGTCGCCTATCCTTACCGATGGTAGTCTCTGGGTCAGGAAGTTGAGGATCCAGTTGCAGGGAGAGGAGCAGAGTCCTCCATCTTGGAGTTTTGTTGGAATTATGGTGTTAAAGGAGGAGCTAAATTTGATTAACAGGGATCTGACAAATTTGTGCCTGTTATCCAGATGTTCCAGGGATGAGGGTAAGGCCAGGGAGGTGGCAGCTGCTGTGGACCTATTGTGATGGTAGGCGCATTGTAGCAGATTAAGGCAGGTCAGGAAATTGGAGTCGAGGCCAAGCTGAGATCAGCCATGATCACATCAAATGGTGGAATACGCTGGAGGGGCTGAATTACCTACACTTGCTTCTCGATCTTATGTTCTAGGATTTGGACAAATATTAATTAACAAAATTATCTTCCATGTACTGGCGATTGATCAGTTATTGTGTAAAGATAGTAAATGCTTCATTAGGATTTCCAAATTGATTAGAATCACCATCAGGCCTGATGAATGGTTGAATTATATTGAATGTTCAAACGCTCTTATCCTGGACCCACACAGAAAGGCTCGAAGTTACTTTTCTGACAGATAATAAATCACTCGCTCTCATTCCCAAGCCAGACTGGCAGAGTGTGCTTTCAAACACTTCCTGAGAAATTAACAGCAAAATGCTTCCATGTGAGAAAGAGCTTGCATTTATCGAGCCACTTTCACAAAGTTTACAAGCAGCAAAGTATTTTTTGAAGTCAGCTCACTAATGTCGGAAATGCGGCTGTGAGCTGCAGTAGAATGCAGGCTACAAACAGCAATCTTATTGGATGTTAAGCACTTTGATGTGCAATATGAGAATGTGACTACTTGTAAGGAGTCCAAACCTGGGGCTTGAGAATGTAGGTAGTCATCAAGAAATCCAATAGGAAGCTCAATAACAACTTGTCTTGATATAGCACCTTTAACATAGTAAAGCATTCCAAAATGATTCATGGGAAAATTATCAAGCAAGATTTGACACCAAAGCACATAAATATATATTAGGACAGATTTTGATTTAATTTGATTTATTATTGTCACATGTACCTGAGTACAGTGAAACGTTTTGTTTTGTGTGCAGTACCGGCAGATCATACCGTACAAAGTGTATTAGGGTAATGGAACAGAGTGGAAAATACAATGTTACAGCTGCAGAGAAGGTGCACAAAGAGCAAGATGTAAAATTTGAGAGGTCCATTTAGAAATCTCATAACACTGGGGAAGAAGCTGTTCTTGAACTGACATGTGTTTAAGCTTTTATATCTTCTGCCCTGATGGAAGAGGTTGGCAGAGATTATAACAGGGTTGGGAGGGGTCTTTGATGATGTTGGCTGTCTTTCTGAGGCAGGGAGAAGTGTAGATGGAGTCAGTGGATGGCAGGTTGGCTTGCGTGATGGACTGGGCTGTGTTCACAACTCTCTGTAGGTTTCTTATGGTCCTGGGCAGAGCAGTTACCAAACAAAGTCGTGATGCATCCGGATAGATGGCCCAATGATTGATCAAATGTTTTAAGGAACAAGTTCAAGAAGAAAAGTGAGGTAGAGAGGCAGAGAGGTTTACAGAGGTAATTCCAGAGGCAGGCGCCTGCCTCAGCAACTAAAGGCCCGTCTTCCAATGGTGGTGGGATTAAGATCAGAACCAGTCGAGAGGCCAGAACTGAAGGAGTACAGAGTGCTCAGAGTGTTATAGGACTGGAGGAGATCACAGAAATGGTGGGGGGGAATGTTAGACAAGATCAGCATGTCAGGGGAAACATCTTTATCCAGAGAGTGGACAATTCACTGACAGTTGGAGCAGTTGAGGCAAATAATATTGAATAATTTAAGGGGCAGTTGAAAAAAGTCATAACAATAAAAGCTCAGAAGAGCGTAGTGATAGCATGAGGTAAATAGAACATGGAACATAGAACAATACAGGACAGAACAGGCCCTTTGGCCCTCAATGTTGCGCCGACCTGTGAACTATTTTCAGCTTATCCCCCTACACTATCCCATCATCATCCATGTGCTTATCCAAGGATTGTTTAAATCTCCCTAATGTGGCTGAGTTGATTACACTGGCAGGCAGGGTATTCCACACCCTTACCACTCTCTGAGTAAAGAACCTGCCTCTGACATCTGTCTTAAATGTATCATCCCTGACTTTGTAGTTATGCCCCCTCGTACAAGCTGACGTCATCATCCTAGGAAAAAGACGTCCACTGTCTACCCTATCTAATCCTCTGATCATCTTGTATGTCTCTATCATATCCCCTCTTAGCCTTCTTCTTTCCAATGAGAACAGACCCCAGTCTCTCAGCCTTTCCCCATAAGACCTTCCCTCCAGACCAGGCAACATCCTGGTAAATCTCCTCTGCACCTTTTCCAATGCTTCCACATCCTTCTCAAAATATGGGGACCAGAACTGTACACAATATTCCAAGTGTGGCAGCACGAGTGTTTTGTACAGTTGCAGCATCACATTACGGTTCCAGAACTCAATCCCTCTACCAATGAAACCTAACACACCATATGCCTTCTTGACAGCACGATCCACCTGGGTGGCAACTTTCAGGGATCTATGTACATGGACTCCAAGATCCCTCTGCACATCCATACTACCAAGAATCTTTCCATTGACTGCGTCCAAGTAATTTATAAAATGACAAACAGCAGTGGTTCCAAAACAGATCCTTGTGACACACCACTAGTAACCGGACTCCAAGCTGAATATTTTCCATCAACCACCTCTCGCTGCCTTCTTTCAGAAAGTCAGTTTCTAATCCAAACTGCTAAATCACCCTCAATCCCATGCCTCTGCATTTCCTCTAACAGCCTACCATGTGGGACCTTATCAAAGGCTTTACTGAAGTCCATGTATACCATGTCAACTGCCCTACCCTCATCTATATCCTTGGTCACCTTCTCAAAAAACCCAATGAGGTTTGAGAGACATGACCTGCCCTTGACAGAACCATGTTGACTGTCTAAAATCAAATTGTTGCTTGCTAGATGATTATAAATCTTATCTCTTATAATCCTTTCCAAAACCTTTCCTACAACAGAAGTAAGGCTTACCGGTCTATAATTACCTGGGTCATCTCTACTGCTCTTCTTGAACAAGGGCACAACATTTGTAATCCTCCCTGTCCTCTGGTACTAAACCTGTAGACAATGATGATTCACAGATCAAAGCCAAAGGCTCCAACACCTCCTCCCTAGTTTCCCAGAGAATCCTCTGATAAATCCCATCTGGCCCAATTGACTTGTCTATTTTCACGCCTTCTAGAATTGATAACACCTGTTCGTAACTAACCTCGATCCTTTCCAGTCTAATATGTCATACCTCATTCTTCTCCTCTACAATATTCTCCTTTTCCTGAGTGAAAACCGATGAGAAATGTTCGTTTAGCACCTCTCCAATCTCAACAAGATCCACATTCAACTTCCCACTTCTGTCTTTGATTGGCCCTATTCCTACTCTAATCATCCTTTTATTCCTCACATACCTATAGAAAGCTTTAGGGTTCTCCTTTATTCTATTTGCTAAAGACTGCTCGTGTCCTCTCTTTGCTCTTAACTCTCTCTTTAAATCCTTCCTAGCTGATCTGTAACACTCGATCGCCTTATTTGAACCATCTTGCCTCATCAACTCATAAGCTTCCTTCTTTTTCTAAACAAGAGATGCAATTTCTGTAGTAAACCACGGTTCCCTTACCTTATCACTTCCTCCCTGTCTGACAGGGACGTACCTAACAAGGACACGCAATATCTGTTCCTTAAACCAGCTCCACATTTCCATTGTCTGCATCCCCTGCATTTTGCTACCCCATTCTATGCATCCTAATTCTTGCCTAATCGCATGAGAATTGCCCTTGCCCCATCGATAACTGTTGACCTGTGGCACATACCTGTCCCTTTCCATCGCTAAACTAAACATAACTGAATTATGGTCGCTCTCTCCAAAGCCCTCACCCACCACTAACTCAAACACCTGGCCTGGTTCATGTTCATAAAGAGGGCAGCAGGTGGTTCATGTGGACTATTAGGGTTGAATGGTTTGTTTTTGTGCTGTGACATCCATATTATTCTGTGTAAGATGCTATGGGAACTCTCTGCTCCTCTTCAAAGCAAGAACAAGAGGTTGGCGCCTCCATTCAAGCTGCCTGTGAGAAGCAGCACTCCCCACCCCAATACTGACACTGGGAGTGTCTGCTCAATGATGAGCACTGGAGTGATGGTTGGCCGTTCTCTAGCATCAGGTCTGACAGAAATCTGAAAGCAGACTCCTCCACCTAACCTGTCAGGCTGGCATTAGTACAATATTGTTGAGATCTAAAGAGATCAGGGAGAAACCAAGAATGTTGAAGAAGGAACAAAGATTGAAACTTTGAAATAAAAACAGAAGGTGCTGGAGAAACTCAGCAGATCTGGCTGCATCTGTGGAAACAGCAACAGAGTTAGCTTTTTGAGTCCAGTATAACTCTTCTTCAGGAGGTTGAAGCTTGTTACTTGACATCAAAGGACACAAATCTACGAATCCAACTTTCGGAATGCAGTGGACAATTAATCCAACCCCAGGCTGCATTTCTCCGCACCGGGATAACGGATTCCTAAAACTTACCTTTAGCTGCGCAAAATGCTCTCCGGCTCATGGCAGACTGGATGGAGAGTTGTGGTTTTAACCTGACCCATAGACTGACCTGGGTTAACATTACATTCTTCTTGGTTCCCTGGCCAGTATCAACATCGAGTTACACAGAAAGTCCAGTACAGACATAGGCCTGTGTTGGGGTTTGTGCTTCATTAGCCATCACAAACCATCTCACCCTGTCATCTCATCCTATCAAACCTTTTCTCTGTGCTATGTTTAAGGAGCTTCTCCTTAATCACATCTTCATAGCTCACTCCCACCACACTGCCCCCGTAACCATTCTCCTGGTAAAGAGGCTTCTCTGGATTTCCTCCATTGGTTTTATCAGTGACAATCGTATATGCATACCGTCTAATATCCCTAAAACACACAATCTGCTCATTTCACCCATTACTATCTGTTACAGCTTGGTCTACCCAAACTGGCTTCTTACACGATAACAGTTAGAAATTAGCTATAAGGTGCTTGGGACACCCTGAGGCAGTGAAAGATCGAATCCTTCTTCACTGTTTCATAGAATCCCGACAGTGTGAAAGCAGGCCATTTGGCCCATCAAGTCCACATTAACCCTCCAAAGAGCATTCCACCCAGGCCCACCCCCCCTACCCTATCCCTATAACTCTGCATTTTCCCATGGCTAATCCACCCCTAGACACTATGGTAATTTAGCATGGCAACTCCACCTACACTGTCCATCTTTGGATTATGGGAGGAAACTGGAGCACATGGAGAGAATGTGCAAACTCCACACAGACCGTCACCCGAGGTGGAATCGAACCCGGGTCTCTGGTGCCATGAGGCAGCAGTGCTAACCACTGAGCCACCGTGCTGCCCCGTGTTGTATAAATTATCCTGAATCTCCTGGACATCCAAAGAAATGAGTCTCTGTCAAGGTGACACGTGAATCCTCTTTTGCTTTCCTTTATTGGTCAGAGTAATGAGTACAGGGGTTGGGAGGTCACATTGCAGCTGTACAGGACATTGGTTAGGCTACTGTTGGAATATTGCGTGCAATATGAGGGGCATGGATAGGATAAATAGACAAAGTCTTTTCCCTGGGGTGGGGGAGTCCAGAACTAGAGGGCATAGGTTTAAGGTGAGAGGGGAAAGATATAAAAAAGACCTAAGGGGCAACTTTTTCACGCAGAGGGTGGTACGTGTATGGAATGAGCTGCCAGACGAGGTGGTGGTGGCCGGTAAAATTGCAAAATTTAAAAGGCATTTGGATGAGTATATGAATAGGAAGGGTTTGGAAGGATATGGGCCAGGTGCTAGCAGATGGGACTAGATTAGGTTGGGATATCTGGTCGGCATGGACAGGTTGGACCGAAGGGTCTGTTTCTGTGCTGTACATCTCTATGACTCTATAAGTCAGACCAATGCTATTGAAATGTTTTGATTTTCCTTCTGGTCACATGAGCCCATTCCCTTTCACTGTCATTTCCAAATCCTAGCCCTTCACTTCCTAACACTTCACCTGTCTCTCTCTTCAGCCTCACTGAGGCTTTCCAATGAGCTCAGGGTGTGTGTTTTGACCCTGCTTGAAGTCTGTAGGAACGTCAATCTATCAATTCCAGCTCCAAACCACTCCCATCCAGTGATTCCAATGAAAAGCAACATAAGGCAGGTTATATGAAGAGGTCCTGGTGGGTCATTATCGTGGGCGGCACGGTGGCACAGTGGTTAGCACTGCTGCCTCACAGCGCCAGAGACCCGGGTTCTATTCCCGCCTCAGGCGACTGACTGTGTGGAGTTTGCACGTTCTCCCCGTGTCTGCGTGGGTTTCCTCCGGGTGCTCCGGTTTCCTCCCACAGTCCAAAGATATGCAGGTCAGGTGAATTGGCCATGCTAAATTGCCCGTAGTGTTAGGTAAGGGGTAAATGTAGGGGTTTGGGTGGGTTGCGCTTCGGCGGGTCAGTGTGGACTTGTTGGGCCGAAGGGCCTGTTTCCACACTGTAAGTAATCTAATCTAAAGTAATCTAATCTAAAAAAAAAATTACCATCTCAATGAGATCTGTGCAAGCACCTAAACATTTTGAGTATCTCAATAAAATTAGGTACAAAATACAAAAGAACAAAGAAAATTTACAGCCCTGGAACAGGCCCTTCGGCCCTCCAAGCCTGAGCCGATCCAAATCTACTGTCTAAACCTGTCACCCAATTCCTAAGCATCTGTGTCCCTCTGCTCCCCACCTACTCTTGCATCTGTCCTGACGCATCTTAAAAGAATCTACCGTGCCTGCCTCTACTACGTCTGCTGGCAACGTGTTCCAGCCACCTACCACCCTCTGTGTAAAGGTGTAAGGTTGGACGGATGGGTGGAACCTTGTTCTGTAACAGCTAGCCAAGATACAGAGCAGTCATGCAGGGGCACAGTGAAAAACTCTCCTTCTGTTCTCACTGGCAGAACTGTAGCTGACTTACAAACACTTTCAGATGGTAGGGTCCAATTGGCCAGAGCGAAAAGTCATATAAGTATCTAATCCTTTCAGATGCAGATACTCAGCGCCGGATGTTGTTGTGATCTGTGTTAATCTGTCTGTGAAGCAGTCAACTGGCTTAGAATTGAATGCTCTCTCGGTCCTATT
>NC_057712.1:35681628-35706836 GCF_004010195.1 Chiloscyllium plagiosum
CACTTCCTAGCTTCCCACAAGGTTCAGGGGTACGCCTGATCAGGTGTTGGGAATTTATCCACCATTATACATTTTAAGATATCCAGCCCTTCCTCTCCTATAATATGGACATTTTTCAAGTTGTCACTATCTATTTCCCCATGTTCTCTAGCTTTCATGTCCCTTTCCACAGTAAACACTACGCAAAATACTAATTTAGCATCTCCTCCATCTCCTGTGGTTCCACACAAAGGCTGCCTTACTGATCTTTAACAGGCCCTATTCTCTCCTTAGTTACCATTTTGTCCTTAATGTATTTGGAGAATCCCTTTGGATTCTCCTTAACTCTATTTGCCAAAGCTGTTTCATGTCCCCTTTTTGCGCTCCTGATTTCCCTCTTAAGTATACTCCTACTGCCTTTATATCTTTAAGGGATTCACTCGATCTATCCTGTCTATACCTGACATATGCTTCCTTTTTTGCCTTGACAAAAACCTCAATTTCTTTAGTCATCCAGCATTCCCTATACCTACCAGCCTTTCCTTTCACCCTGACAGGAATATACTGTCGCTGGACTCTCATTATCTCATTTCTGAAGGCTTCCCACTTCCCTGCCATCCTGCGAACATCTGCCCCCAATCAGCTTTTGAAAGTTCTTGCCTAATACCGTCAAAATTGGCCTTCCTCCAATTTTGAACTTTGGCCTATCGATCCAGTCTATCCTTTTCCATCACTATTTTAAATCTAATAGAATTATGGTCGCTCCCCCACTGACACCTCAGCCACCTGCCCTTTCCCAAGAGTAGGCCAGGTTTTGCACCTTGGTAAAACCAATGACTACAGATGCTGGAGACCAGGTTTTGCACCTTCTCTAGTCAGTCCATCCACATACTGAATCAGAAAATTGTCTTCTACACACTTCACAAATTCCTCTCCATCGAAGCCCTTAACACAAAGCAGCTTCCCCTTGGATGAGCGCATCCACAAGAAGTTCAGTACCACCCAGGAGACATTAGACTAGCATTACATCGATGGACAGCACTGAAACAGGCCACTCAGCCTTAACTGGTTACAATCAATTTACACACTGCACAGGAGCCTTTAGCTATTCCTCCAGCCTCATCAGCAGAACCTCTGATCCTTCCTCCTCCACGTCAAAGTATGTCACTTATATTTGCATTCATCCACGATATACTGTGTAGAAGCAATGAACCTGTAGTGGTCTTTGGATGCATTAAAATAAAAGCTTTAAAAAGGCGATTCATTCATAACTTCTCGATGATTAAAAGTTCCTTCTGGGAGGGACAAGAAGAATGGCAATCATTCAGACACTTGGAAGTCTCAAACCCGAGACAACAAGACACTGTGTAAACAAACATTGTGAAACTGATTGAGGGCTGTCAATTGGACAAGGCCTTAGGAGTTTCAACAATCTAATGGGAATTGGCTCAGAGCACAGACAACAGGACGGAGGCTTGGCTAAGAGCACAAACATCCAGAGCTGAAACCCCTGAACCTCAGTGTGATTGACAGGCTCTGGCTACCTGATCTTTGCTGTCATTTTCACTTTGTTTGCTCAGACAATGAGGTTGGAAGCAGGAAATGTACAGGGTTGCCCAGAAACAACAGAGATTAGGTGAATCAGGTTGATCATTCATAATCTGAAACGGGCATGATGAGCTGCATATCTCCCTTTAATGCACTCACATTCCATCTTTATTAATGATCAACTCTCTTTGATTAGATATTTCACTTAAACTTCAAAGAGCAAACGGAACTTTGGCTGAATGCCAGATCAGAAAGACAGTACTTCCAAAAGCGCAGCACTCCCTCAGTACTGACCCTCCAACAGAGTGGCACTCCCTCAGTGCTGACCCTCCAACAGTGTGGCATTCCCACAGCACTGACCCTCTGACAGTGTGGCACTCCCTCAGAACTGACCCTCCGACAGTGCTGAATGCCAGATCAGAAAGACAGTACTTCCAAAAGCGCAGCACTCCCTCAGTGCTGACCCTCCAACAGTGTGGCATTCCCTCAGCACTGACCCTCTGACAGTGTGGCACTCCCTCAGAACTGACCCTCCGACAGTGTGGTACTCTCTCAGTACTGACCCTCTGACAGTGTGGCACTCCCTCAGTACTAACCCTCTGATAGTGTGGTACTCCCTCAGTGCTGACACTCCGACAGTGCGGTACTCCCTCAGTACAGACCCTCTGACAGTACGGCACTCCCTCACTACTGACTCTCCAACAGTGCGGCACTCCTTCAGTATTGACCCTGTAACAGTGCAGCATTCCCTCGGTACTGACCCTCTGACAGTGCGGCACTCCCTCAGTACTGATCCTCTGACAGTGCAGCACTCCCTCAGTACTGATCCTCTGACAGTGCAGCACTCTGGTGCCTGTAGCAATGATGAATGATTGAAACCCATCAGCATTGAACTCAGGTTTTGTGGAGGGAAGGTCTGGGTGTTAATTATTGATACCACCAGATCTTTAAGGTCTCTTTGCAGGCTCTGGGTGAGACCAGCTATCCACAATATGTCAGCTGCCCATACTCACCGGTTATTCCCAGCTTGTACAGCTCACGGAACTGCTGATGGCGCACCTCCCCAGGAACATAGTCTCCCAGGCCAATAGTGCTGAGGGAGATGAAGCAAAAGTAAATGGATTCCAGAAAGTTCCAGTCCTTTTCCAGGGCAGAGAAGATGGCCGCCGGGATGAAGAAGAAGCAGGAGGTGACGATTAGCCCCAGGATCACGGCGTGGACCAGTGCGACGGTTTGCTCGGCATAACCCCAGCGAGTGTGGATGTACTGGACTGGCCGCCTGCTCACATGGACCATGAGCCGCTGGACAATGGAGGTGAGGACCAGCAGTGTAAAGGGAATCCCCAGCAGTGAGTAAATGATGCAGAAAGCCTTGCCACCATCGGAGAGAGGCACCGTGTGACCGTAACCTGCAACAACAAAAGAACATGTCCATAACTCCGGGTGGCCATCCAATCAGAGGGCAGCTGCACCCACCAGATGGGAATGGGGCATCTACTGTGTTATGAAGTAGACCAGACCCCCTCAAAATACTTCAAGGTGGTAGCCTAGACCCTAACATTTTCTTATGTTAAAGGCAAATGTAAAGTGCTGTGTTCCAGATGCAATGAAACTGGTCAAATTAATCAGCTTTGAGCAAAACACAATTTATTTAAGTACTATAGTTAAATACAACCAAAGAAAGATGAATTTAGCATAACTTAGCCCTATTGGAAAACTTAACAGAATAATAGATACAGTAACTATTACTAATTAACTGTTCCAATATAGTCACATCCCATAAGCGCACCCCGATATAGATTCTCACAAGCAGTTCTCCCATCCAGGAGGCGAAAACACATCAAGAGAAAACTCAGAGAAAGTAGCAACAAGGAGCAATTCACTGAAGCTCCCAACTCTGTTGAGACCCCAGTAGCTCTGATGCTGTTGAAAAACCAACACCCAGAAATCCTAATCTGTGAGAGCTGGCCAGACCCACTCAGACTATTAAAAACACTTCCCAAGCCTTTCACTCAAATTGTCTTGAGTAGTGACCTCTCGTTCACTCTCTCTCTTAAAAGAAACCAGGACAAAATAATCTCTTAAACTTACAGCATCGTCACACCTGCTCCTTTTACACAACTATCAACTATTACCCAGGGCTGCACAATCTCCCCTTGCCCCACTACTCAATCCCGAGATGCTAGTCAGGATTTCCAGGCTCCAACATCAGGCCCTCCCCCTCCAGCAGCACTTTCCAACACTGCCCTTCTCTCCAGCACCTCAAGGTTGAGATTCCAAGACCCTTACTGTCCCAGTATCCTGACCACCACAGTCATTGGTAACCCAGGAAAATAGGCAAAGAAAGGGGATTCCTGGCAGTGCCGTTTACACCCAGGAAACACTTGCAGCAAGTCCAAAGGCCTGGGAACAGAGGATGAAGGGGGTCCAACATTTGATTGTGGGGGATCGGGAGGGTGGTTTGCTGCTGATGAGGAAGGGTTAGACCAGTGGACTGGCCACCATGGTAACCAGGACAACCATGCTGCTGTCGGATGGCCATGTTTGTGCAAACTGAGCTCTTTCAACACTAGGAGATATGATGCTGTACCAGGCCACCCCCATCACCCCTTGAAAATCACCCCCTTCAGGTCTTGTCACTTGTTCTGACCTTTGTGTGATCTTTGACTGTCATTCTAGGCTGCCTCCTGTAACACCATTCACAACCACAGGATACCCCAATGTATCGATAGCAAATTAAGCACTATCCTTTTCTGTAATGCTAGAGTGGACTTGTGCTCAACAAGATCCCACAATCAGCAACCTGATATCGTCCAGATAATGTGTCGCATTGGTCAAGGGGCAGCCATTGACCAGAACACCTTGTAAGGAATTCCTCTGCTCTCCTTTGAAATGCTGGGTCAGGGAGAAGAGCGAAGCTAGGTTCAACTCTTCACATGGGAGATGTCTGACAGTGTGGCACTCCTGCCGAACAACGCTCAGGTTTTTTTTGAACCCCATGACCTTCGACCCCAAGAGCAGAGGAGTCGGGGTGACAAGTGCTGGAGATGACATCAGGGGGCTGGATAATTATCTAAGTCAAGGCCTTTATTCCTGATGAAGGGCTTTTGCCCGAAACGTCGATTTTGCTTGTCCTCGGATGCTGCCTGAATTGCTGTGCTCTTCCAGCACCACTGATCCAGAATCTGGTTTCCAGCATCTGCAGTCATTGTTTTTACCTAATTATCTAAGTGACCTGGGCCCCATTAAGGAATCAATCCCACTCCTACAGTACACCAACGCACATTGTCTGTGCTCGATATACAACTGTACCTTTACCACTCCAGCACTCCACATTCCTTTCCAAGAAAACTCCCATCAGAATAAAATGAGCCCTCCATCTTATCAGTACTTAAATTTAGAACAATTACAACTTAGAGCCAATATTGTCATCTTTGTGAACGTACCAAACACAGAAATAACCACTACTTGTTCATACCAAAATCCAGTAACAACTCTCATCTCCCATGTTTTCAGTTCCCCTCACAGCCTCTCTCTCTCTCTCTCTGTAATTTTCATCTATCTCTAACCTGCTCCAGTTCCATAGACTTCCAAAATCTCTGTGCTCCGAGAAATTTGGCCTTTTGTCAATCCCGAGTTGAATTGTTCCACCGGTGGAAACCTTGCTCTCAAGCATCTTGGGCCCTAAAACTCTGGAACCCCCTCACCCTTCTTTCAAAATCTCCCTCTTTGTCCAAACTTTTGGTCACCTGTCCAGTCAGCTTGACTCCTTCACTGGAGCAGAGCAGATTGTGGTGACCTTACTCTGGTTTATAAAATCACGAAGGGTGTAGATAAAATGAATCACAAAGGTCTCTTCCCTAGGATTGGGATTGGGGAGTTCTAAACTAGGGGCATATTTTTAAGGTGAGAGGAAAAAGTTTTAAAAATGACATGAGGGACAACAATTTTACACGGTGGTTTGTGTATGGAATGAACTGTCAGAAGGAGTGGTGGATGTGTTTAAAAGACATTTGGATAAATACATGAATACCAAAGGTTTGGAGGGATAATGGGCCAAATGCAGGCAATTGGGACTAGTTTAGTTTAGGGACATGGTTGGTGTGGACGAGTTGGACCGAAGGGTCTGTTTTCATGCTGTACGACACTATGACTCTATTAGCAAACCTCCTGCTGTACTCATTGTGAAGATCAAACTGGAGTTAATATACAGACTGGAGGAGAAAGTGAGGTCTGCTGATGCTGGAGATCAGAGCTGGAAATGTGTTGCTGGAAAAGCGCAGCAGGTCAGGCAGCATCCAGGGAACAGGAGAATCGACGTTTCGGGCATAAGCCCTTCTTCAGGAATAAAGCCCTTCTTAATATACAGACTGACTGATGTGGACTCCAAGCTGATTGTTCTGTTCAAAGCTCAGGGAGTAATATGTTGTCTGAGGTACTGTTTTTGACAGTGGTCTCATATACCCTCTGAGGCAGATGGAAACAAATCTATCAGAGCAAGGCATTGTCCTGCCCAATGTTATACTGGCAGTGTTCCATCTTGTAATAAACTGGTTCGTGTCGTGGTGATCAACTGTGTTAGGCATCATCTAGCGTGGCTTAGGAGACTCCACCCCACCGTCCGCTCCCCTCCAACTCTGACGTAGTAACCTCTGCTGCAATGGGCTGCCAAATGTACCATTTGTTGGCCTCTCTTTTCTCTCGAACTCTTCTTGGCCAGCTGTGTTTTTTTTCTTTCAGCTCGCCTTTTCTAATGCCCTTCCAAACAGTCAGCTTTCAGAGGTGGCAGTCATCAACAGATGCTTTCCAGCGTTCAGTGTCAATGTTCCCAGTGTTCATATCCCAATTGTAGGTGTCGCTGTAACAGCAGTAGGGGTGCCAAGGTAACCACCTGTGAACAGTTCATTTTGTACAAAGATTCTTTGTGTGCGACATCTTATGGTGTGATATCTTATCCACCTGAAGGACGTCACTGAGCCAGCAGGTATGTTGCTCGCTTTGTAATGAGTATATGCGGATGGAATTTATGCACTCCAGGATCAGAGTTAGAGACTTTGCAATGCCAAAAGATGCCAAGCAGATCTGTCTGAGACAATGAACGTGGAACCTGTTCAGCTTTTTCTCTGATCTAGCATATGTTGTCCAGGCTTCACTATTGTCAAGGAATACATTGAGTGCACAGGCTTGGCGAAGTGTGCTGATTTCAGCATCGAAATGACAGATTGCTAGTGATTGCAGAACCTAGGTATGTGAAACTGTTGCATCATCTGGTGTCACATTGTCAATGCTGCTAGACGGTGATATGACAACATTCCTGAGGCTGATGTGGAAACCAAACTCTTTACATTTGAGAGAATCTGCCCATTTGCTGTTGTGCTCGCCAGTATACTATATCATCGGTGTATCACAAAACTCTGAGGACTTGGTCCATCATTGTCCTGGACTTCAGGTGAGCAAAACCGAATAGCAGCCTGTCCGTTCTGATGTGCTGGGAATCCGGTGAATCTCAAAGGATTCCAATGCTCTGACACCAATCATGTTTCATACAGAGGAGATCACATTGAGCAGCTCCAGCGGGCAGCCAAATTTGTCAAGAACTTGTATAGACCAACTTTATCCCTCAACCCTCCCCTTAGAAACAGATTCTCTCTTTGCTGTTTGAGGGAGCTTTCTGCGTGTAAATTGGGCCCTACGTTTCCAACTTCACGACAGTGACTACACACCAAATAAAGGACTTCATTGGCTGTAAAGGTATCCTGCTGTAATGAAAGGTGCTATGTAAATTCTCTTCTTGACCCTGTTTGATTCACAGTCTGAGCAGCTGGTGTCAGTCATGTTTTATATGTTGCTATGTTCAGCTTCAAAGACTATGGGTGTGCTGACCTATTGGACAGACTACAGTTTTATAAATAATGCATCGGCTTTGAAGAGCATTGGGTCAACTTAAGCTTGGCCAAGGAACAGTGTACATGTAAGCTCTTTCTTAATGGATGGCCAATTACAGTGTGTCAAATCTGATTGAAGGTTAGATACACGGAAGTACTCAACCATTGGCTATAAACTTAAAACGTCTCAGCAGCAGAACAGAAAATGGCCAGTTCCTTTCATAGTAAGGAGTGAAGAAGGGCCTGTGCCCGAAACGTCGAATCTCCTGTTCCCTGGATGCTGCCTGACCTGCTGTGCTGTTCCAGCAATAAAGTTTCAACCTTTCATAGTAATCACTTTCAGCTTTAAATGTACCTGATGATGAACTAAGTAAGTGCCGTGTGGGTAAAATGGTTCGTTCGACCTCAGGGTAAGTCAGTGGAAATAACTTGGTCCCGGGAGAAATGAGAGACGGAAGAGGAGAGCATAAAGAGAGTGAGAGTAATCCAGAGGAGGAGAGGGTAAAGGGGAGAGTGTGAAAGAGACAGAGGAGGACAGGGTAAAGGAAAGTGTGAAAGAGATAGAGAGGTGGAGTGGGTAAAGAGTGTGACAGACACGGATGAAATGAGGGTTCCCAATTTAATGAAATATTAAAGCAGACCCTATTACCGGAGGCTAGGAATATTGCAGGATTGGTCTGGTATGTTCAAGAGTTAAACAGGAAACATTGGGACACAGCAGAGGGAGACTGGAAAGGGTGTTCAACTCATCTGTGATTAAAAACAACCGCGAGCTACAATAAAAAAAAGGTCATTTGACAGGGCATTGGTTTACAGAGTCTGTTCACTTTCTGATTGGCCAGTGAAAGGTAGTGTCTAAAGGGTGGACCTGTCAGCTGACCAATGGCAAAGAGTCATGGGTCCTTCGATGGCCTGGAGTTCATGAGATGAGACCTTAAGGGTGATTCAGTCCCATTTGGGAACCCAAACCATGGAAAGGGGAGTAGGAAATTAGGAGAAAGGGGAATTAGGGGAGGGGGGACTGAGGGAAAAAGAAGAGGATTAGGTTTGGGGGAGGGGGATTTGTGGAGGAGGTGGTATTGGGATTGGAAAACGGTAATTGCGAGTTAAGGAAGGGAAGAGTAGGTGCCACACTCTCATTCTAGAGGATCAATGACCTGTTTGATCTATGATCTGTTTGGATCATACCTGTCTTACACAGAGGGTTGAAAGTGATTGTGGGGTGAGCAGTGTGGGGGAAGGGCAGAATGTGGTCTCTGCAGAAGGTTTGAAATGGGAGGGGTGGGGAAATGGGCACCTATATTCTCCTTGCCCATCTCCGATGACTTCTCCTCGAAAGGCAGAAAAGGGTAAACACTGCCTTTTGTGTTTCCATAACCCCTGCGTCCTTCCTTGGTGCTCCAAGCAAACATTTACCCCCCCCGCCCGCCTCAACTCAATCGGCCAACATCACCAGAAGAATTTAAAATCTGTGTATTTGTTCACTTGCTGTGCATGGGATCTTGCTGTGCACAGCGTGCCTGTTGAGTATTCCTAACTCAACAAAGGGAGAAAGGATGTGACTTGGGAGTTGCCCACTAGCTTTTGGGGGAGTGGTCGGTGAATAGATGGGGGAATGTTAATGTTGATGGCCATCAGAAGGGAAGTGCCAGTGAATATGGGTGAATGACATGAGTGATTTCCCTAGCACTGGTGAGTTCAAAACTAAGGGAGATATTTTTAAGGTGAGAGTAGAAAGATTTAAAAAAGATACGAGGGGCAACGTTGTTTCCACAGAGAGTGGCTTGCACTTGGAATGAATTTCCATACAAAGTGGGGGATGTGGGTACAGTAACAATGTTTAAAAAACATTTGGATAAATACTTGAACAGCAAAGGTTTGGAGGAATATAGGCCAAACACAGGCAGATGGGACTAGTTTGGTTTGGGAACATGGTTGGCGTGGACTGGTTGGACCGAAGGGTCTGTTTCTGTGCAGTACGAACCATTCACAGAGGAAAGCTGCCACGCCCTGAAAGGCAATGGCTGATGTACTTGGCAACTGGGACAGGTGTGACTGGATTTTCAGAAAGAAATGTTGGACCTTTCTGGCACTAACCCAGCACAAATTATTTAAACAATGAGGAATGATTTATTCGCCATCGGCTGATGGTGTAAAGAAGGTGGAGGTAAAAATGAATGTACAATTTACATGACGCACCAGGAATATTTTTATGTACTTAAATATTTACACATGTATGTGTTCATCAGTAACCATTTAAATAGGTGTGTACTTGAACATTATGTCCCCTATGAGTGTGTTCGTGTGCACATGCAATGACATTTGTGTTTATATGTGTACAAATGACAATAGACAATATGTGCAGGGGTAGGCCATTCAGCTCTTCGAGCCTGCAACTCCATTCAACATGATCATGGCTGATCATTCCTAATCAGTATCCTGTTCCTGCCTTATCTCCATAACCCTTGATTCCACTATATTTGAGAGCTCTATCCAACTCTTTCTTAAATGAATCCAGAGAGTGGGCCTCCACTGCCCTCTGGGGCAGAGCATTCCACACAGCCACCACTCTCTGGGTGAAGACGTTTCTCCTCATCTCTGTCCTAAATGTCGGTGTGTACTTTCTGAACAGTTTTGTATAAAATTCTTGAATTAACCTGGTTAAAGATTGGGAACGAGGCCAGATCAAAGCTTGCTCTCTCTATGGTTCAGCTGTTCTGTGTTTGATTATCCTTGTCTGTTTACTATTGATGCTGCCTGGGGTTAGGCATAGGTATGAGCTCAGACAGAAGTTAACAAGCTGGAAAAAGAATTGAAAGGTAGACTTGAAGCATGGAGCAGACATTTTAAAACATTGCAAATAAAGCTGTTACATACATAGAAATGAGTGTCATCTCTGCAAAGATCTGAAGTAGATAATATACAACACATTGCCCTTTCTCCCTCAGACAGTCTGAGGGATGAGCAGGAGTCGTTCTGCCTTCTTTCTACCACCTTCTTTATTGAGTGAAGAAACATTATTGGAGTTCTGAAGAGGAGTCACTGGACCTGGAAAGTTTACTCTGATTTCTCTCCATCAATGCTGCAAGACTTGCTGAGTATTTCCATCAATTTCTGTTTCCAGTATTATTGGGGTTGACTGCCCAGCCCAGAGTGAGTGAACCATATCTCTGACCAGTAAAGCACTTGCAGTTATGTAATACCTTTGAGCACCCTCAGGATTTCCAAAGCACTGTGTTGCAAGATACACTTTGTGAAGGGTGGTTATTTGTACTAATGTAGGAAATAGGTGGGAATAGCTTCCACGTGTGCTCAATGTTTCTGTGCCCCAATGTAATGGAAATATCAAACTGAAATCAGAAATTGCTAAGTAACAATTCAGTAAAGTGTAGTTCTAGATAGCTTTATCCAGAGGCCGAAACTGCACTTAATGAGGTGCAATCGTCATCATCAGTGCCTCTGTAATCCTCCGTAATGTGACTTGGGAAATGAGAAGTTGCTAATGATTAACAGCATAACTTTATACAGTCCTGTCTGCAACAACCTGAATACCACAATGGCTGGGAGACACTTGATGGGCCGAATGAACTGTGTCTACTCTAGAACATTCCTGATAGCGTGGGGCAGTGGTTAGAACATGATTGCAACAGACAAGACGACAACTCGAATTGAATAGCGTTTAAAGGGTTAAATCAGAATGATACCAGGGCTTAAAGGGTTAAATAATACTGAAGCAGCTCATGTCCAAATGCAGCAAGACCTGGACAATATTCAGGCTTGGGCTGATGAATGGCAATAACACTTGTACCACACATGTACCAGGCAATGACCATCTCCAACAAGACAATCCAACCACAGCCACTTGACATTCAATGGTGTCATCCTCACTGAATTGCACATTACCAACACCCAGGGGCTTATCATTGACCAGAAACTCTGCTGGACAAACACAGTGGCCACAATAACAGGTCAGAGATTAGGAATCCTGCAGCGAGTTACTCATCTTCTGACATCCCATAGCCCATCCAACACCTACATGGCACAAAGGAGGAGTGTGATGGAATATTTCACTTTTGCCTGGATGGGTGCAGCTCCAACTTAACTCAAGAAGCTTGACACCTTCCAGAACAAAGCAGTCCGCTGGATTGACAGCTGAAAAATGTGTTGCTGGAAAAGCGCAGCAGGTCAGGCAGCATCCAAGGAACAGGAGAATCAATGTTTCGGACATAAGCCTGAAGTAGGGCTTATGCCCGAGACGTCGATTCTCCTGCTCCTTTGATGCTGCCTGACCTGCTGCGCTTTTCCAGCAACACATTTTCAGCTCTGATCCCCAGCATCTGCAGTCCTCACTTCCTCCCCGCTGGATTGACAACACATCTACAAACATTCAACATATCCACCACCTTTAAAATCCCCTCCCTCCATCACAATGTGGACTGGTATCGGTGTGTATCATCAACAAGACGCACTATAGTAACTCAAGGTTCCTTAGTTAGCTCCTCCCAAACCTGTGACCCCTACCATGGACTGTAGATACATGGAATATACAACACATCGCTCTCTCTCCCTCAGACAGTCTGAGGGATGAGCAGGAGTCATTCTGCCTTCTTTATGTTTACTGGTTGAGGGATGAATATTGGCAGGATATCAGGGGGACTCCCTTGGTCATCTTCAAAATAATGACATCCAGCTGAAATTTGCAAGTTATGCAAAGTAAGATCCCACAGAGCGATAACGATGAGATCGTCTATTTTAATGATATTGGTTGAGGAATAAGTATCAGCCCAGAACACCAGGGAGAATGGACTTGGAGTTTGCAAATACCGTTATGAGTTTTTTTTTAAAACATTGATTTGAAGGTTCCAATGTAATGTATCATTCAAGAGCTAGCACCTGAGTACTGCAGTGATGCGTCAGTCTAGATACCGGACATGAACCCACAACATTCTGACTGACAGATATGGCTGATAGACAACAGCATAAGACCAGAAGCAGGCCAATCAGCCCATCACATCTGCTGCCCCATTATTGAGATCATGGCTAATAACATAGAGGACAATTTGACCTAATACCAGGGTTCAAACCCCCTCCCTGTTTTAAGTGGAGGAATATCATAGGAGATCTGTAATAGTCAAATGGTGATGAAAAGGAATGTTCTTGAGTTTATAATTTCAAAACAGGTACTGACAGGAAGGCAACAAGTAATTTTATTTGTATAACACCTTTAACAGGGCAAAAATGCTCCCAAGCACAATACAGAATTGTTATCAGACAAAAACTGAATTTCAGCACCATAAACAAGTGTCCTCATGCTTGATGAAAGAGATTAGTTTTCATAAGGACCATTGGAAAGCAGGAGAGACACAC
Source organism: Chiloscyllium plagiosum (assembly GCF_004010195.1). Classification (NCBI taxonomy): domain Eukaryota; kingdom Metazoa; phylum Chordata; class Chondrichthyes; order Orectolobiformes; family Hemiscylliidae; genus Chiloscyllium; species Chiloscyllium plagiosum. Next base: position 35,694,408 of record NC_057712.1, read on the forward strand.
AGACAGGTCTAGGGAAAAATTCCAGAGCTTAGGGATTTGGCAGCTGAAGACTGAATACTGAGAATGTTGAGGAGGCCAGACTTAGCGGAGGGGGAGGGAGGGAGATCTCTGAGGGCTGCAGGGCGAGAGGAGGTTAGACACAGATGTCGCCTGGCTCTCCTGATTCCCAATAAATCCCGCACTATAGTCAAATTACTGGAGTTTCCCTGAATGAATTTCTTGCTGCTCTGCATGGGACAGCCAGTAGGAAAAAGCAGTAGAACTCAGGGATCAGGCATACTAGTCTGACTAATCTTGTACACTGACTAGTCTTGTACAACGGAATTCTTGTATGAGCAGTGCATTCATTTCCCAGTCTAGTTTTCAGGCATGTCACACTGCCCATTACAAGAGAAATGATTTTATACAGCAGCAGGAAGTGGTCAGTTAGGGAATGGGACTTGAGGGTTGCTATTTAGTCGGATTCCTGGAGGTTTGATCTTTCGGTCTCCAAATTCCCCATTTCCACATTCTCTCCTCACTGGTTATCTAAACCAGCAACCTTGGAAGTGTTTAAACATTTGGAAAGTGGACAGGTTCTCCAACACCTGAGTGGGCTAGTCTTAATTGTGATGAGGCGCTGGTGGTCTGATGGTAATGCAAATACATACGCAATCCAGAGTCCCAAGTTAAAGTTCTGGGTGCAGGGGCTCAAAGCACACCATGAAAGAATATAAACATTTGGAATAAAAAGCCACCCTAATGGTGACTGATGTAAAATCCCATTTTTCACTGATGTTGTTTAAGGATGACAGATTTCCTCCCTTACCTGGTCTGGCAGACATGGGACTCCAGACCAAATGCACTATGGTTGACATTTGACTGGGCAGCTAGAGATAGACAATAAATGCTTACATCCCATAAATGAATGAAAAACAGTCCCTAATACTTCTAATAAACAATGAAGCAAATCAAAGAAAATTTCTCAAAAATCATGATCCTTTTCTCTAATTGTCCCGAACAGTCTTCTCCCATGCAGGGGTGCCAAGAAGATTAGCCCTAGATTACACCGAGCCAATTGGCAATGTCTGGGAAGGGCTGAATCACAGAACCCCGACAGTGTGGAAACAGGCCTTTTGGCCCAACAAGTCCACACCAACCCTCCGAAGAGTAATTCACCCAGACCCATTCCCTGAACCTATTACTCTACATTTATCCCTGACTAATGCACCTAACCTACACATCCCTGAACACTATGGCCAATCCACCTAACCTGCACATCTTTGGATTGTGGGAGGAAACCCACACAGACACAGGGAGAATGTGCAAACTCCACACAGTCACTCAGAGCTGGAATCGAACCCAGATATCTGGCGCTGTGAGGCAGCAGTGCTAACCACTGAGCCAAAGTGCCAACATCGTGGACATGATTGGCATGAATGTGAAACTGACCTTTTGTAAATCTCAGAGTTGGTGGCTGTGAAGCGTGTCTGAGAAATTCTTATTTTATTGAGGCATTTATACAACAAGCATTTATTACAGTTGCAAAATCAAATATATCTATCTATTCTAGTCTAAAAGATTGCAATGGTTAGGAAATTGTCCATTTCATCTGCAATTTCCCACAGGACATTCCCTCATTCCTGCTTGATTCAGGCAGGAGCCAGGATAGAAATATTGTAAATGGAGTCCTGGGGATTAACATGACTTGGGACCAGACTCCAGCTAGTGGAGGAAGAGTCATACTCCCAGTGACTTACAGCATAACGAGATTCCCCAGGCATGTGGTACGATAGGATGTCTAGGTTACTGGAGATGACCATTCTAGAAGTGTTCCAGTAAGTGAGTGGCCAGTCTATGGGACACACTGTCCAGGGAGATGCTGGCAGAAGTTCATATTGATTCATTCAAATGTTAGTTCCATGGATTTCTGAAAGGGGATTCCAAGTTATTCTGAATGTATGAGGTAAAACATGGGATATGGTCCATGTTTAGGAGGACCAGTTGACTGTAAACTTCCAGAATCCCAAGCTTTCCATCACAGAGGACTTCCTCAGCTCCTGACAAGTCTATTAGCAACACACTGACAGAGAGTGACTAGTGACTGTGACTAGTCACAGGATGATGCGATTATCAGATGGTGGCTGTAGATAATGAAGGGAGCCCCTGGTCTGTTTTTATCCTAAACCACCCTATCATGAGTGAGACAGAGTTGGAATGCTGAGATGCCTGAAGAGTTGTGTAAGAATTAATTATTAAGAATTAATTAATAAGAATTAATTCTGAAGAAGGGTCATTGCAAGCGAAACATTAACTCTGTTTTCTCTCCACAGATGCTGCCTGACCTGCTGAGTTTTTCCTGCAATTTCTGATTTTGTTTCTGACTTCCTGTAGCCGCAGTTCTTTGGTTTTCTGTTAAGAATGAATTATTTTAGACGCTACTGTGTTATATTACTGTGACATGGGCTGTTGATCTGTTTGGAGCCGGGTTTTAGAGCTCAGTTAATACTTAGTTCAAAAATAATGTTCATTCTGTTGTTTTCATTGGAATAGAGGTCCCTGTGTTCCAAATCAATTTAGGACTTGTACCTCACAGAACAGTGTCACAGAGTAACCTGCAGCCAGAGAACTACTGTTTAAAATGGAGTAGGAAAGCCAGCAGCCAATTTGGCCACAATGAGATCCCACCAATTGCACCGAGACAATGAATAGATAACCTTCTTTGTGTTCAGAATTCAGGACACAGCAAGAACTCCTCTGCTCTTCCTCAAAATAGTGGTTGAGGAATCATTTCCATCCTGTGATAGCAAACAGGGCCTCAGTTTAGCATCTTACCCCAAAACACGGCACCTCTGACAGTGCAGTGCTCCCTTGGTACTGCAAGAGGACAGTCAGCCTGGATGACATGTTGAAACCTCCCTGACACCATTCAAAAAAGGTTGGACAGTTTGTCCTTGCATTTTGACCAATATTTATCCCTTTACCCACTTCACTGGGTCATTCAGGTCTGCAGGCTGTTGTGCACAAAATGGCGGGAGCCATTTGACTCAGTTAGAACAAGCAGAGAGTTTAGTAGTGAATCATTCTGGACCACCCCCACCCCCTTGGACATACTAGCATGTTAAATAAAAGCAAACTTTCCCCAGATTGGAACAGAATTAAATTCAGTTCAATATGGCTGCAGCTTGAACTCAGTCAGTACTGAGAGCTGGGGAAGATATCTTGGCTCTGCTCCTCTGTGGGGTGTCCAGCACTCATCAAGTGAAGCTCCCTACTGGAGGATTGGGAGGAAATTCTGAGCAGTGTCTGTCCCTTTCTCTCTGTGTGGAACATGACAGGGTTGAAGAACTAGGGGATGGGGGAGGGGAGAGAGTTGCTGCCAAACAAGGTTAAAACTAATTCCCTGTCTCTGAAGATATAAGGACCTCTTTCAATCAGTATCCTCTCAGCCCAATGCTTCTCGTTCTGACAACCTGACATGTAGTGCTGTCGAGGTTATTAATTCTCGGATGCCCCCCCCCCATTGCTCTCACAGGAGGAATGATTGCAGCAGCTCCAACAAGATGTGAATGAATGAACAGTTCTCCCTCGGCAGGGGTGCTGCTGAAAATAGGTCAATATCACAGGCTGCTGTCAAACTGAAACAAATCACTGACTTGGCCCAGCACCCCCCTTTTGGGATTAAGTTCACCTAAACAGATTTCTAAATTGAACAAGCAGGACTGCAGAACTTGCATTGATATAGTAGTGCCTGATCCCACCTCAGGACATCCTAAAGCACATCACAGCCAATGAAGTTAAAAAGCACACAACACCAGGTTATAGAACAACACATTTACTTGGAAGCACCAATACTTTCAAATAAACCTGTTGGACTATAACCTGGTGTTGTGTGCTTTTTAACTTTGTCCACCTCAGTCCAACACCAGCACCTCCAAGTCATGACAGCCAATGAAGTAATTTTAAAAAAAAACGTAGTCCCTGCAGTGAGGAAGAAATTGTGGAACCCAATTTACACACCGCAAGCTCCGACAAAAACAATGAAATAATGGCCAGATATTGTGGTTCTTTATAGATTTGCATTGAAGGATAAATATTAGTCAGGACACCAAGGTGAATTGCTCCGCACCAAACAATGGCCGTGTGATCTTTTTCATCCACTTGAAGGGGCTGACGGAGCCTCTGATGTAACATGTGGGCAGCACGGTGGCTCAGTGGTTAGCACTGCTGCCTCACAACACCAGGGTCCTCGGTTCGATTCCAGCTGCGGGTGACTGTCTGTGTGGAGTTTGCACATTCTCCTCCAGGTGCTCCGGTTTCCTCCCACAGTCCAAAAATGTGCAAGTCAGGTGAATTGGCCATGCTAAATTGCCTGTAGTGTTAGGTGAAGGGGTAAATGTAGGGGAACGGGTCTGGGTGGGTTGTGCTTCAGCAGGTTGGGGTGGACTTGTTGGGCTGAAGAGCCTGTTTCCACACTGTAAGTAATCTAATCTCACAGAAAAGAGGGAACTGCTGACAGTACAGTTAGTACTGACCCTCCGACAGTGCGGCACTGCCTCAGTACTGACCCTCCGACAGTGCGGCACTCCCTCAATACTGACCGTCCGACAGTGCGGCACTGCCTCAGTACTGACCCTCCGACAATGCGGCACTCCCTCAATACTGACCCTCCGACAGTGTGGCACTCCCTCAATACTGACCCTCCGACAGTGCGGCACTCCCTCAATACTGACCCTCCGACAGTGCGGCACTCCCACAGCACTGACCCTCCGACAGTGCGGCACTCCCACAGCACTGACCCTCTGACAGTGCGGCACTCCCACAGCAGTGAAGTCATCATGGTATTTGTGATCCAATCTTTGGAGAGGGATTTGAACCTACACCATTCTGACTCAAGATACTCAGTTATTTGGAAAGTGACACAGGTAACCTGTGAATGTTCGAATTGTTTTTTTTCACTGAGATTGAAAAGCTGTAGTCAGTGGAATGGTGAAGATTTAGGGTGTGACATGTAAAGCAGTCTCGACCCATACTGTCTGGGTTTCATGTTTCTTTTGCCCATGAGCCTGTCTTGAATAATCCTGCTCTCTCTGTCTCTGTCTCACATTCAGCAGCTAACTGCCATCAACTATTTCTGAGCTCCGAATTGCATATCTACACACACACACCTCCTATTGTCACATACACGGCCTTGGCCCAGTGTCACACTGTGTCAGGGCCATCGTGGCATGACCAGAGGGTCCGCAGAGCAGGATCCCAATTTCCCTCCAGAGAGGGTGGAGAGGGAGAGAGGTGCTGGAGAATGGATCAGGCCTGTTCCCCACCTTCCCATGAGGAGGGGACTGGCTGGCAGCACCCAAGAGTCAGATGGAGAGTGAGGGCCAGAGTGAAGGTGAGCGAGAGAGATTAACAGAGGAGAGTGTGAGGCAGGCAGACAGCTGGGGCACTTACTGGGTCACTGAAAGGGCAGCTTGACCTGAGAGAAACACAAACAGCTCCATTTCAAAATGATTTCCAAACAATATTGTAGATGTCCCTTGGGAGTTTGTTTTTGGTTTCTGTGAGCAGGATGGAGGACAGACAGTAATATTCAGTTCACAGGCTGAAGGGCACAGTCTGTTCATCCTCCCTTAACCCTGCTCTTTGATAATTCCACAGAAACCTTTTTAGATTTTTTTTTAGATTACTTACAGTGTGGAAACAGGCCCTTCGGCCTAACAAGTCCACACCGACCCTCCACACAGCAACCCACCCAGACTCATTCTGCTACATTTACCCCTTCACCTAACACTACAGGCAATTTAGCATGGCCAATTCACCTGACCTGCACATCTTTGGACTGTGGGACGAAACCGGAGCACCCGGAGGAAACCCACGCAGACACGGGGAGAATGTGCAAACTCCACACAGTTGCCTGAGGCGGGAATTGAACCCGGGTCTCTGGCGCTGTGAGGCAGCAGTGCTAACCACTGTGCCACCCGCCAACTATCAAGAACAGCCAAGCACTCAGCCACTCACATTGCAATCCTCAGACCTCAGCTCCCCTGACACACTGTCCCTTCAATTCTAATTCACAGCCTGTTCCCCGTCAACATCGCTCCATTGCTTCCACGCTGACAATGGCTCATCCTTGTTTCCCTGGTGAATCTTGTCACTTCCCTTTTCTACAACATGATTTTCCACCGTGGGCTCTGGGACCACACAAAGGTTGGAGCTCTGGGCTCCCAGATTCGCAGACAACAATGGGCTCTTCCAGCACCATTGACCCAGAATCTGGTTTCCAGCATCTGCAGTCATTGTTTTTACCTTGTTGATTTTGATTTTGCTGAAGCTCCTCGATGCTGCCTGAACTGCTGTGCTCTTCCAGCACCATTGATCCAGAATCTCAGTGGAGCTCTGAGCAAGTTCAAAGATCAGGCTTCCTGCTCTAACAGAACTCAGAACACCTTCTCACAGCATCGCCACATTTCCCCACCCTCCCTCTCTCTGTAACCTCCTGCAGTCTCTAAATCCCTCCACTTCTCTGTAAACACCTCCAGGCCCTACAACCCTCCCTCCCTCCCTCCCTCTGTAACCTCCAACATTACGGCAGTCCTCAGAACTGACCCTCTGACAGTGGGGCACACCCTCAGTACTGACCCTCCGACAGAGTGGCACTCCCTCAGTACTGACCCCGTGACAGTGCTGTACTCTCTCAGTACTGACCCCGTGACAGTGCGGCACTCTCTTCAGTACTGACCCTGTGACAGTGCGGCACTCTCTTCAGTACTGACCCCGTGACAGTGCGGCACTCCCTCAGTACTGACCCCGTGACAGTGCGGCACTCCCTCAGTACTGACCCCGTGACAGTGCGGCACTCTCTCAGTACTGACCCCGTGACAGTGCGGCACTCCCTCAGTACTGACCCTGTGACAGTGCGGCACTCCCTCAGTACTGACCCTGTGACAGTGCGGCACTCCCTCAGTACTGACTCTGTGACAGTGCAGCACTCCCTCAGTACCCACCCTGTGTAATGTTCTCCAACCCTTACAACCCTCCATCTAACCTCTAGTCCCTGCGACCCTCCGTCTCTCTGTAACCTCCTCCAATTCCTACAGCCCTCTCTCTCTGTAACTTCCTCTAGCCCCGGCAACCCTCCCTCTCTCTTTACCCTCCTCTAGTCCCTGCGACCCTCCCTCTCTCTGTAACCTCCTCCAGTCCCTACAACTCTCCCTCTAACCTCCTCCTGTCCCTACGACCCTCCCTCTCTATGTAACCTCCTCCAGTCCCTACAGCTCTCCCTCTCTGTGAAACCTCTATTTCAACGCCTCATCCCACAGTTGCTAGCATGCAGCAGCAGTCACTATACAGAATGTCCAAACATTTGAATGGGGGAGGCTCTTAGTCAAAGTGACTCAGTGACCCCACCCATGACAACTACCCAAATGAGGAGCTGTCAGCCTCTGATTGGCTATCAGCTCTCTAGTAGGAAGGAGTCAGCAGCAGGTTTAGATGAGCCAGGGCTGGAAACAGCAGTTGCTGGTATGGTAGGTGAGGGTCTACTGCTTGTCTGATCTGTGTGATCACTGAAAACTTCCTGTTTGCACAGAAATCCAACTGCCTCACCTGTTCCTACCTGAAGAAGCAATATCACTTTATCTGAAGTGTCCTGGGCAAAGACAGATCAAAGCTTAAGAAGCATGTGGAACTCTGATCAGTAACCTCTGTATAGAAACCTTAAAATGTATGTATCCTACCTTTAAACAAATGTGCTTTAAACAGCAATAAAGATAGGCAAATGCTGAGATTCAGTGGGGTGTGGCTGCAAAGGGAAGCAGTCTTTATCAGAATGAGATAGTGACAAGGTTTAGATTACCTCCAATGTGGAAACAGGCCCTTCGGCCCAACAAGTCCACACTGACCCTCTGAAGAGTAACCCACCCAGACGCATTTCCCTCTGACTAATATGGGACAATTTAGCATGGCTAATTCACCAGAGGAAACCCACACACACGGGGAGAATGTGCAAACTCCACACAGACAGCCATCCGAGGCTAGAATTGAACCTGGGACCCTGGCGCTGTGAGGCAGCAGTGCTAGCCACCGTGCCACCCCAGCGACAATCTCAGGATTAGGGCTGGGTCCTCCGCTTGGACAAAGACCTCCCTCATGTTACATGGTCATGCCCCACTAAGTTGGCTATCTGCCTCTTTATCTGTGTTTGGTTATTTAATACAGCAGGTATTTATTTAACACCGAATACACATACCAATTTGGCTGGTGGTATTTACTAATTTAAACAATCCAACTATTCATTAAGTTTGACAGCGTCAGCTTTAATGATGCCCTGAGTGCAAGGAAATCTTTACATTTCGGGATGTCCGAAAGCATTTCACATCCAAAGATGTTATTGAAGTTATTAAAGTGGAAGATGTTGCAAATAAGCAGATTCATTTTTACTCTAATGATTGGAGAGGAGTCGAGCTGATACCTGTGAAGTGCCCCAGCTTCCTTTGATCATCCCGATCCCTTTGGGTCACTGTCACTGACATCACTCAGTCTCTGCACAGTCTGGTTTGGCTTCAACGCTGTGTAAAACCTGCAGTGACCAGGCCAGCAATGAGCGAGAGTGCAGAGTCAGGCCAGGGTCTGGGGAGGAAGGTGAAACCATCCTGGTGACATCTCTCAAAAGGGAGAGCGGGAGGAGTCTGAACCAAAATTCCTGGCCTCACCCACAAACTGCTTAGTCATCTTATGTACTACGTGGAGCTTTAGGTTTATTTCACTGCGGCACATTTCCATGAGCAAACCTGACCATCAACAATCCCATTCCTTTATATGGAGAAAGTGAGGACTGCAGATGATGAAATGTCAGAGTCGAACAGAGTGGTGCTGGAAAAGAACAGCAGGTCAGGCGGTATCCAAGGAGCTGTACAATCAACGTTCAGGCATAAGCCCTTCATCAGGAATGTCCTGATGAAGGGCTTATGCCCGAAACATCGATTCTCCTGCTCCTCGGCTGCTGCCTGACCTGCTGTGCTTTTCCAGCACTGCACTCCCGACCCTGTAAACTTTGGCTCATTCAAAGCTCAGCTGCCTGTATCCACCATCGCTGACCTACATTCAGTCGTGTTCTGACAACAGCTACATTTTACAATTTTCAACATGGCTATCAATGATCTCCTCCAGCCCCCTTACCCCCTGAGATAGCTGCACTCTAATAACCCCAAATGTCATTGCTTTACGATATTGGCAACTGTGTATTCAGCAGCCAAGGGTCTAGCCCAGTCTAAATCTCAACAACTCTCTTTTGCCCTTGAAGAGGGTTCTTTAAAACCTACCTCGAGTCTAAACTAAGCTTCCCATCCCTAATTCTAATATGTGTGACACGGCATCTAATCCCGGTCTGATATTGTTACAGGAAAGTACGATATAAATGCCAGTTGCTGTTTTTTCCATAGCCTCGAGAATAACAAGACGTGGATATCCTTAGCTCATTGCATTGATTACGTAGTCGTGTGGTGAGCTGGGAGGAGATACTGGGTGAACAGCAGCCTCCTTACAGAGGCTCCCACACAATGACAGGTGGCTGAGGTGAAGAACTGATGGTCTCATCTATTCAGCGAGAGGAGTGGCAAGGGAGGGGTTGATACGTTCAGTTTTATCTTGTATAAAAGGTTTCTGGGTGTCTCAGTGTCACCTCCCCTCCTGTACAGTGTGAACTATTGATGAACTCTCAGAGACGTTGTCTTTTGGATTGCGTGTTAACCCAAGGTGCCATTTTGCCCTCACAGGTCGGTGTAAGAGATACCGCAGCACTGCTTCAAAGAAGAGCAGGGGAGTTAACTCTGGTGTCCTTGGGGATCAATACTCAACCTCCAATCAACCCCACTAACGAAGATTATCTCGTCATGAATCACATTGCTGTTTGTGGGAGCTTGCTGTGTACAAATTGGCTGTCAATTTTTCTACATTATAACAGTGACTGCACTTCAAAACTACTTCACTGACTGCAAAGCACCTTAAGACATTCTTTGGACCTAAAGAAATACAGGTTTTCTTTGAATACTTCATTTATTTCTGGTCCCTCTGCTATCGGAAAGATATTGTTCAACTTGAAAAGGTGCAGCAGAGCTTTACAAGGATATTGCCGGGACCAGAGGGTTTGAGCTGTAGGGAGAAGTTGAATAGGCTGGGGCTGTTTTCCCTGGAGCCTCAGAGGCTGAAGGGTGACCTGATACAAGTTTGTAAAATCACGAGGGGCATGGATAGGGTGAATAGCCAAGGTCTTTTTTCCCAGGATATGTAAAACGAGAGGGCATAGGTTTAAGGTGAGAAGGGAGAAATTTTAAAATGGATCTTTTTTATGCGGAGGGTGGTGAGAGTACGGAAAGAGCTGCCAGAGGAGGTGACGAAGGCTGGTACAATTACAGCATTTAAAAAGCATCTGGATAGATATATGAATAGGAAAGGTTTAGAGGGATATGGGCCAAATGCTGACCAATGGGACTAGATTAGTTTAGGATATCTGGTCGGCGTGGACAACTTGGACGAAGGGTCTGTTTCTGTGATGTGCACGTCTATGACTCTAAGTGTTCTCTCATTTTAGTTCTCCAGCAACCATAACTATTGTCTTTTTTGTGGGGCATGACTCTAAGCAATGCACAACAGAAGCTGATTTGGGTTGCTGGAGGTCAGTCATAGACTATGGTAGTTCAGAGCAGCAGCTGCCGCCCACCTTGTGCAGTTGATCCAGGATGGATTAGCTGAGCTTGCTGGCGAGCCAGCAACTCCTATGAATGAATGAATGAGGAACAGGCTCCTCGATGAGCTCCCTAGCTCTGTAAAGTGAACTGTTCTGTCACTAGATTTCTGCTGCAGAATGCCTGGGTGGAGGTCTCACTTGACCACTCCTTCAGCCAAGGGTACAGTACAGATCTTCTCTCCACAGCTGCTGAGATTCACCAACAATTTCTGTTTTTTGTTTCAGATCCCCAGCATCCACACTTCTTTGTTTTATCCACCTGTTCCTGTAGCCCCCTTCAGAATTGTACCTGATGTTTTACATTGATTTCGGGAGGACGTTTGAGAAGAGGTAATCACAGCCCCCTGGAGTAAATTTCATCTCGCCATCCCACCAGTAACCCACAGCCTCCTCTCTGTCACCAGTGGATTATTCTTCTGCTTGTAATTCACAGTGCTTCCCAAGTTTAGTGGCATTATATACTTTGAAATGGTGCCCTTTGTGCTCAAGCCTGGCTCATGAATATAGATTGAGAAAGGCAGTGGTTCACACCATCCCCAGGGGAACCCCACTAGAAACCAACCAAGTCTGACAAACAACCATTCACCATGTCTCTGCTTCCTGTCACTCTGATAACATTATACCTGACAGCGCCTTCAGCTTTGCTGACAAGGCTGTTCTGTGGTGGTTTCTGAAATACCCTGTGAGAGTCCACGTACCTCACGTCAAACATGCCATTTTGTCAACTCTGCCTGCAACCTTATCAAAAGACTCCAGTGAGTTTGATCAATGTGATCTACATTTAACAAATGCATGTTGATTTTTTTCCAGTGTGAGCCCACACTCACCCACATGACAGCCCATTGTACCTCAAACCATCATCTTTGAAAGTTTCCACACCCAGATTCAACTAATTCACAGTGACTCAGTTGTTAGCACTGCTGCCTCACAGCGCCAAGGACCCGGGTTTGATTCCAGCCTCAGGCGACTGTCTGTGTGGAGTTTGCACATTCTTCCCATGACTATGTGGGTTTCCTCCGAGTGCTCCAGTTTCCTCCCACAGTCCAAAGATGTGCAGGTCAGGTGAGTTGGCCATGCTAAATTGCTCGTAGTGCTAGGTGCATTAGTCAGAGGGAAATGGGACTGGGTGGGTTACTCTTTGGGGGGGTCGGTGTGGACTGGTTGGGCCGAAGGGCCTGTTTCCACACTGTAGGGGAATCTACTCTAATCTAAACTCCCTTGTGGCATGTCAGGAATTGTTGCACCCATATCAGAGGACAGCACACAACAGATTCTAACATCCGTGCTTGTAGGACAGCACTTCCTACCCATTTAGTAATGCACTGTCAACCTTGAATTTGGTGCAGGCACATACAGACATGCACTAATTATAGACATATTGCACACGTATATTCTATAGAGATACACACAGAACATATACAATGCCATCATCAAATCCTATTGATTTGACAAAGTAGGTAAACAGCAGACAAATTTTAAGTGCAGCGTACAATAGCTGAACAAAGCAATGAGGAGTTGGGACCTGCCCCTGCTTTACCTGTAGTTGTGAGGACAGTGGCAGCGAAGAAGAGGGAAGAGGTGAAGTCCCAGTTCCACTTGCCAGTGCTGTTGTTTAACACGGACACCCCGTAATTGTTGGCTTCTAGGACCTGGTCCAGGAAATGTTCCAGGCTGTTTGGGGTCAGACATGGGTTATCCTGCAGAAA
>NC_057712.1:35707336-35712576 GCF_004010195.1 Chiloscyllium plagiosum
GTGACTGGATTTGTAATTCCAGATGCCCAGGCTAATATTCCAGGGACATGGGTTTGATTCCCACCATGGCAAATAGTGAAATTTGAATTCAGTCAATAACTGAAATTAACAGCTGGACTTATGATAGCCAAGTAAAGATTACCATAAAAGCCCATCTGGTTCAATAATATCCTTCAAGGAGGGAAATCTGCCATCTTCACCTGGTCTGGCCTATATGTGACTCCAGAGCCCTAGCAATATGGTGGACTCTCAACTGGTTTCTGAAATGGCTGCGTAAGCCACTCAGTTGTATCAATCGCTATGAAGTCTCAATAAAGGAATGAAATCAAATGGACCACCTGACATTGACCTAGACACCAGAAATAACAATGGGAAAAATAGTCCCACAGGCCCACCTTCCTAAGTCCTCCTTACTACTGAGAGTTACTGCCAAAGTTGTGAGAGCTGTCTCAACAGCCCGACATGGTCTTACTCTTGGAATCATACCTTAGAGACATTGTCCCTGACACCATCACCAATCCTGGATATGACCTGTCCCACGGGCAGCACAGACCCAGCAGAGGTGGTGGCACTGTGGCATGGGATTCCTCAACATTGACTCCAGACACAATGAAGTGTCAAGGCATCAGGTTAAACATGGGCAGGGAAACCTGCTGCTGATTACCACACACTGTCTGCTATCAGCTGATGCATCAGTGCTCCTCCATATTAAACAACACTTAGAGGAAGCACTGAGGGTGATCGAGCAAGTTGCATCTAAAAGGACATAGCTGCTACAGTGGGTCTGCAGCAGGTTACGAGGGATCCAAAAAGAGGGAAAAACATACTTGACTTCATCCTTAAATCTGCCAGCTGCAGATACATGTGTCCATAATAGGATCAGTAAGAGTAACCACCACACTGTCCTTGTGGAGACAAAGTCCCTCCTTCACAGTGAGAGTGCGCTCCATTGTGCTTTGTAGCTCTATCACCGTGCTGAATGGAAGAGACTTTGAACAGATCCAGCAACTCAAGATTGGGTATCCATGCAGCACTGTGGGCCATCAGCAGCAGCAGAACTGTACTCCAGCACAATCTGTAACCTCATGGCCATGTATATCCCCCATTCACCCATAACCATCAAGGCAGAAGATCAGCCCTGGTTCAATGGAGAGTGCAGGAGAGCATGGTTGAGAGTGTGCTGCTGGAAAAGCAGCATTCCTGATGAAGGGCTTATGCCCGAAATGTCGATTCTCCTGCTCCCCAGGATGCTGCCTGACCTGTTGTGCTTTTCCAGCAACACACTCTTGACTGATCTCCAGCATCTGCTGTCCTCACTTTCTCCTAGAGCAGGAGGGCATTCCAGGAGCAGCATCAGGCATACCTAAAATGAGGTGTCAACCTGGTGAAGCTACCAAACAGGACTACTTGCATGCCAAATGGCACAAGCAGCAAGTGATAGACAGAGCTCAGTGATCCCACAATCAACAGATCAGATCTCAGCTCTGAAGGCCTGCCACATCCAGTCGCGAATGCTGGTGGACAATTAAACAACTCACTGGAGGAGGAAGCTCCACAAATATTCCCATCCTCAATGATGGAAGGGTTGAGCACCTCAGTACGATAAATAAGCCTGAAGCATTCAGAAAAACCTTCCATCAGAGGTGCTGAGGGGATGATTTAAATTGGCCTCCTCCAGTGGACTCCACTATTAAAGATACCAGCCAATTCAATTCATTCCATGTGATTCCAACTGGTAGAGGCACTACATTTTGTAAAGGCTATGGGCCCTGACAATATTCCAGCAATAGTATTGAAGACTTTTGCTTTCGAACTTGCCAATCCCCTCGCCAATTTGTTCTAGTGCAGTTACAAAACTGACATCTGCTCAACAATGTGGAAATTACCGAGGTATGTCCTGTACAACAAAAAATCAGGACAAATTCAATCCGACAATTACTGCTCCATCAGTCTACTCTCGATCGTCAGTGAAGTGATGGAAGGTCTCATGAATAGTGCTATCAAGCAGCACCTACTAGGCAACAACCTGCTCAGCGACGCCCAGTTTGGGTTCCACCAGGGTCACTCAGCTCCTGACCTCATTACAGCCTTGGCCCAAAAGAGCTGAATTCCTGAGGTGAGGTGAGAGTGACGGCCCTTTGACAGCAAGGCTGTATCCAACCGAGTGTGACATCAAGGAGTCCTAGCCAAACCGGAATCAATGGGTATTGGGGTGCAAACTCTCCAGTGGGTTGAACCATACCTGGCACAAATGCAGATTATTGGAGGCCAGTCACCTCAGTTTCAGGACGTCTCTGCAGCAGTTCCTCAGGGTAGTGTCCCAGGCTCAACCATCTTCAGCTGCTTCATCAATGGCATTTCCTCCATCATAAGGTCAGAAGTGGGGATGTTTGCTGATAATTGTACAATGTTCAGCACCGTTTGTGACTGCTCAGATATGAAGAAATCTGTGAGCAAATGCAGCAAATCCTGGACAACATCCAGGCTCAGCTGACAATTGCTAAGTAACATTTAGGAGACACAAAAACCCCAGGCAATAACCATCTCCAAAAAGTCAGAATCTCACCATCACTCCTTGGAGTTGCCATTGCTGAATCCCAACTATCAGCATCCTCGGGGGGGGGTAACATTATCCAGAAGGTGAACTGGACTGGTCATATAAATACAGTGGCTGCAGCAATAGGTCAGAGGCTAGAAATATTGTATCAAGTAACTCACCTCCTGACTCCCCAAGGCCTGTCCACCATCGACAAGGCACAAGTCAGGAGGGTGACAGGATACTCCCCACTTGCCTGCATAGGTGCAGCACCAACAACACTCAAGAAGCTTGACACTATCCAGGACAAGGCAACCCCCTTGATTAGCACCATATCCACAAATATCCACTCCCTCCAACAACGACACTCAATCGCAGCAGTGTGTACTATCTACAAGGTGTAATGCAGAAATTAACCAAAGATCCTGAGACTGCACCTTCCACACATGCGACCACTTCCATCTAGAAGGACAGGCGCAGCAGATACATGGGAACACCACTCCTTGCAAGTTCCCCTCCAAGTCATTCATCCTCTTGACTTGGAACTATATCACCATTTTTTCAATGTCATTCACTCCTGGATCTCTCCCCCTAACATTGCTATAGGTGCCTGTACCCCACAGAATGCAGTGATTGAAGATGACAGCTCGCCATCATCTTTTTCCACAGCAATAAATGTTGGCTGAGTGACATCCACATTCCTTGAACAAAGGGAATGCCGGGAAATCAGGGTTTAATTTTCGTCACCCTGTTATTAAGGAAGAGTGGGCAGTGGAGGGATGAAATGACAGGCTTGCGGAGATTGTATATCATTTCCATTTGGCACTGTTTAGTCTGAACAGTGGGCTCATGGGATGGGGCTCATACAGAACAGAATGAACAGCACAGAGCAGATGGGCTGAACAGCCAGTTTCTGTGCTGTAGATACTGTGTCATTTGAACTGTGGAGATGGTGGAGGAGGGAATCGTGTTGCTCCATTATCTTACACCTCCCACTCCTTAGCAAGGTGACACAGGGAGCAGCCATGAATCATAGTTTTGAAGAGGAGTGGTGAATATTCAGTCAGTGGTGAAGTCCAGGCTGAAAATCAAATCTATGACAGATCAAGCTGGAATAAAATACCTTGCTCAGCTTTTAAAACTGAGGAGACTGAACACTGAATCCCTTGAAGAGTTCAAAGCGGGTAATTGTTTGGGTATACCATGCTGGTCAGCCTCCCATGTTCTGCCACCTGTCATATATCAGCTATGATCCAACAGTGGAGCGGATTCAATGAGCCAAACAGTCAATTTCTGCTCCTGTATCTTATGGTCTTATGATCCCAGCTGATGTTATTTCTGGACAAGATACCAGACACTCATCTGGCTTGATCAGTATTTTTGTTTATTTACAAAAACAGAGGTTGCTGGAAAAACCCCACAGGTCTGGCAACATGTCATAGAGTCATAGAGATGTACAGCATGGAAACAGACCCTTCGGTCCAACCCGTCCATGTCAACCACATATCCCAACCCAATCTAGTCCCACCTGCCAGCACCCATGGCCAGTTCTCCCTGTATTCCGTGAGATCTAACCTTGCTAACTGGTGTCCCATGGGGAACCTTGTCGAATGCCTTACTGAAGTCCATATAGATCACATCTACCGCTCTGCCCTCATCAATTCTCTTTGTTACATTTTCAAAAAACTCAATCAAGTTTGTGAGACATGATTTCCCACACACAAAGCCATGTTGACCATCCCTAATCAGTCCTTGCCTTTCCAAATATGTGGAGAGAAAACAGAATTAATGTTTCAGTCCCAGTGACATTTCTTCAGGTCCCTGGACTCGAAACGTTAACTCCATTTTCTCTCCACAGATGCTGCCAGACCTGCTGAGTTTTTCCAGCAATTTCTGTTTTTGTTTCCTATTTCCAGTGTCCGCAGTTCTTTCAGGTTCTTTTTAATATTAGTTTTTAGCATCTCTCACAGAAACACAAGGACAGAATGCTGCAGATTTGGGCTTTATAATAAAACAGAAATTTATTATGCAAAATGAACAAAGAGAAAAGAAGTCAAACAATTTAGATACAACGTGCTGTTAAAGATTTCAAAATTCACAGTAAAAATATTAATCCTATTAATCCCCAAAGCACCTCTTTCTCAGATCACACCAGAGAGCATTCCCTTCTCTATCACGTTCTATGGGGCTAAATGTTACTACAGCTTCAACTCTCAATCCAGAGCATCTAACAGCCCCTTCCTGGAGCTTAACTTTACTCAGCCTCAAACTACCAAATAGGTCTGGTCTGGAATTTTTACTAAGTTCCTGACACTAAGGTTAGATACTTTTAACAATTCTAAACCACCTTTGTACTTCCTCAGGAGCAACTGTTCAATGCATCCAGCTTCAAGTAGGAATCCTGCAGAACTCCCAAATGAAACAGTGACTGGCGTTTTGTCTTAATGGGCAAGAGAAATAACTATTCCCTGACCTTCTAAATTGGTACCTAATGCACACCCAGTAACGTTGTTTGCTTATAAAATTTTACCAGTTTAAACAAAACCCCTTTACGCTCCAGGAAGGCTTTCTCTCACACTGTGCATGGCGACAGGCAAACAGAAATACCCACCCCTCCACCTCACACCCTCTCCCCCTTCCCCATTCACACACCCCCTTAAATCGCCACCCCTCACACCTCCCCAACTCCCACCTCCTACCTCCC
>NC_057712.1:35712911-35728115 GCF_004010195.1 Chiloscyllium plagiosum
TCCCTACCTCCCCCTCAACACTCTACCTTCCCTCCCCTTCTCGCATCTCTACCTCTCCACCTCCCCAATTCTCAAACTCTCCATCCTTTCCATCACTTCTCCATCTCCCTCCCCCCCTCACTGCTCCCCAGCTGTCCACCAATCAGGAATGTACAGGCCTGATTGTCATTTGGTGTGACATATTCCTGACAGAGAGGTGTTATGTGTAAGAGCAAACAGGCAGCAGAGATGTGAGCTCTAGCCCTAGTCACACTGTGTGCCCCTTGGCATGGGGCAGTGTCTTGTTGGGTGGACTGGATCCACTGAGATAGCCTGGCCACTAGATTTCTGCCCCCAGGTGTGGACTGTGCCATTTCTATGGATTCTTTGGTGCAGAGGATCATTCTGAGCAGTTTTCCCCAGGCTTAAGTGTTGAATGTTGCAAGAAGGTTGGAGGTGCTGGTAGCAGTACCTCAGACAGAGAAGATTTAGTCAGCAGAGTGAGCTGAAGAGACGGAGGAACCTAGAGGGAGGCTTCACATTCTGGTGTTTGGGCAGCCATGTTTGTTTTAAAGTCCCATTTTCTGAAGAACTAATGAGAAAGCATCTGCCCACAATCCACCTCTCATGAATGATTCAATTCCCCAGTGAACCTACAAATCCACCAATTTTGTGAACTGTCACTTGACTGCGACCAAACGTCCACCATAAAAGATGGCCATGTGAATTAGGAGCAGGGGTGAGCCATCAGGCCTGTTAAGCCTTCACTGCATTCACTAAAACCACGGCTGATCTGTCTGTAGCCTCCACTTCACCTTCCCTCAGTACCTTTCGACTCCCTTGTTAATCGAGAATCTAGCCATCTCTGCCTTGAACATATTGATAGATTCCACCGTCATTGTTTTTTGGGGAAGAGAACTACACAAACCCAAGACCCTCTGAGAGAATGGATTCTCCTCATTTTGGCCTTAAAAGGGTGTGTGCCCTATTTCTAGTCTCTCCCACAAACGAGAAATCTCCAATTAGCATTAATGTTACATGATATCCAGCAAAAAAGATACAGAATCCTCACAAGAACTCCTCACAATTCTCACCTGTTAGTCATTCAGAATGACAATTGTTCAGCTTGCTTTTTTTTTAAATTGGGGGCAATACTGTGGGCTGGCTGACTCAGAATCAGTTACAACTCGGTAGAAATGAATAGGTTTGCAACCTTTGTCTCTCTTGTGGATTATAGATCTCATTACTGCCA
The DNA here is from genome assembly GCF_004010195.1 of Chiloscyllium plagiosum. Taxonomy (NCBI): domain Eukaryota; kingdom Metazoa; phylum Chordata; class Chondrichthyes; order Orectolobiformes; family Hemiscylliidae; genus Chiloscyllium; species Chiloscyllium plagiosum. The sequence continues at coordinate 35,714,143 of NC_057712.1, forward strand.
TTTCCCCAAACCTCATAGCTCTGTATTGTCTGGGAGTGCATCCACACTACTGTGGGGGAGGGAAAGTGAGAGAGAGAGAGAGAGAGAGAGTGAAAGAGGGAGAAAATTGAGGGGAAAACTGAGAGGTCAAGTGAGTGGGAAAACAGGGGAGAATAAAAACATGGGAGAGGAAGACATTGTGAGGCAGGCAGGAAAGGAGAGCAAAAGAATAGAGAAAGAAAGGACAAGAGAGAGAAATTGAGTGAGAATGTGAGTGTGGGACAAAAGCAACAGACCGAGAGAGAGAGAGAGAGACAGAACACCAAGGAGGGAGAAAAAGAGATAGAAAGCATTCAGCTTTTGTGGAAGGCTTGGAAGAAGACAAATTCCCATTGAAATTCTGTGACTAATGGTGAAATGTGTAGCTGTTGGAATTTTTTTGTAAGATGAAACCAAATGTACCTCATTCTATTAATACAGCTTTAATATCCAATTGTTGCTGTCGTGGCAATCACCAAAAGAATCATCGCAATTTCTGCAAGAGCTCCCACGTTCTGGAATTCATTTATTAAATCAGCTCTGAGGTTTTAAATCACCAAGTCTGCAGATTTCAGGATTGAAGCAGCCCTTACATTTAACATGGTTAAACAAATTATTTTACATCTGCTGCATTACAAATGTGGCAGAAGGAACATTAAAGACAATGCTATTTTTCACTGCTGTTGTTTGGTCATCCCTCGGACAACTCAAAGGTCTGTTCTGACCCCAACTTTGTATCAAAGTGTTTCAATGATGGGCACTGAAGACAATTCGAGTAATAATCTCCAACTTCAATTCTGATCTGATGGCTGTTTATATATTCACAGCTCCAAACTCTGGTTTCAAAAGAGCAGCTTTTATTTGCTGTTCTAAGTTGTTGCTCAGTTCCTCATGCTCCAGATTTCCACAACCTTTCATGTCAGGAAATCATTCAATCTTGACATCCATCTGAAATGCCTGCTCCTAACTTTGAGATTCTGGATCCCACCCCTGAGGAACCAGTTTTTCTCTACTTAACCAATTGAATCCTTGAATTGAATTTATCGTCACGTGTACTGAGACACAGTGAAAAGCTTTGTCTTGTGAGCAATACAGGCAGATCACAGAGTTAAGTAGCATCGATAAGTAAATAATAGATAAACAGGGGCAAAAACAAAAACACAGATACAGGTGAATGTTAAGAGTTTGTGAGTCCATTCAGTATTCTAACAACAGCAGGGTAGAAACTGTTTCAAAACCAGCTGGTTTGTGTGTTCAGGCTTCCGTACCTTCTCCCCATTGGTAGAGGTTGTAGAAAAACATTGCCAGGGTGGGATGGATCTTTGAGAATGCTGGTGCAACCCACATGATGTCAGTTGACCCACAATGCCCTTGGTGAGGGAATTCCAGGATTTTGATCCAACAACAGTGGAAGAACGGCGATATAATTCCAAGGCAGGACGGTGAGTGGCTTGGAGAGGGACTTCTATGTAGCTGTGTTCCCATGTACCAGCTGCTCTTGTTCTTCTATTTGGTAGAGATTGTGGGTGTGGCAAATGCTGTCAAAAACATCTATGGTGAGTTATTAGATGCATCCAGTAGACAGTACACACTGTTGTTATTGAGCATCAGTTGTGGAGGGAGTGGATGTTTGTGGATGTGCTGTCAATCAAGTAGGCTGCTTTGTCCTGGATGAAGCTTTTTGAGTGTTATCGGAGATATACCCATTCAGGCAAGCGGGGAGTATTGCATCACACTCCTAAATGTGCTTTGTAGATGGTGGATGGGCTTTGGGAGTCAGAAGATAAGTACTTCACTGCAGGATTCCTAACCTCTGAACTGCTCTTGTAGCCACTGTGTTTGTACGAAATGTCCAGCAGAGTTTCTGGTCAATGATAAGCCCCTGGGTGTTGGTAATGTGCAATTCAGTGAGGATGACACCATTGAATGTCAAGTGGCTGTGGTTGGATTGTCTTGTTGGAGATGGTCATTGCCTGGTACATGTGTGGTACAAGTGTTATTGCCATTCATCAGCCCAAGCCTGAATATTGTCCAGGTCTTGCTGCATTTGGACATGAGCTGCTTCAGTAAGCCTGGTATCATTCTGCTTTAACCCTTTAAACTCTATTCTGCTCTAGCTGTCTTCTTGATTGTTGCAATCATGTTCTAATTACTGCCCCACAGCACCAGGAATGGTACCCAGTGCTCTAGATTGCACAACATTCTCGAGTAGACACAGTTCATTTGGCCCATCAAGTCTCTCCCAGCCATCGTGCTGTTCAGGTTGTTGCAGACAGGACTGTATAAAGTTATGCTGTTAATCATTAGCAACTTCTCATTTCCCAAGTCACATTACGGAGGATTACAGAGGCACTGATGATACCATTGAACCTCATTAAGTGCAGTTTCTGCCTCTGGATAAAGCTATCTAGAACTACACTTTACTGAATTGTTACTTAGCAATTTCTGATTTCATTTTAACATTTACATTACATTGGAGCACAGAAACATTGAGCACACGTGGAGGCTATTCCAGCGTAGAGCGGACCCTGTTAATCGATTCAATAAGGATTGACCCACACCTAGAACACACTTGCCCCTCTCTGCTGGAATTCCTCAGGGTCGTGTCCCAGGCCTAACCCTCTTCAGCTGCTTCATCAATGACATTCCCTGCATCAAATGTCAGAAATGTGAATGTTTGCTGATGATTACACAATGTCCAGTATCTTTCATGGTATTTCAGACAGCGAAACACTCTGTGCAGCAAGACTTGGGTAATATCAAGGTTTGGGCTGACAAATGGCAAATAACATTTTTGCCACACAAGTGCTAGGCAACGACCATCTCTAACAAGACAGAACATAACCATCACCCCTTGATACTCAATGGCCTTACCACCACTAAAACCCCACTATTTGATGGGCAGGAGGACTTCTCCCTGGTGTTCTAGCCAATACCTATTTCTCAGTGAAAGTCACTAAAAAAAAATAAATGCTCATGACCACATTGCTGTTTGTGGGAGTTTGTTGTACATCAACTGCCTGACACATTACCTATATTACAACAAGTGACCATCCTTCACAAAGTAAGCCTTTGGTTATAAGGCATTTTAGGTGACTGAGGTTATAAAATGCATCAGAAAAATGATAAACTCTTTAGCTCTTGTGTTTAGGAAGAAAGATCAGATGTCATCAGGACTGATTGTCTCTGCAGGGTGTCCCCCCGGAGTTCAGAAGACCTTGTTGTCCTCTTCATTCCGGAATGCCAGCTTCCCAGGACTGCTGGAATAAATCCGGGCAATGTGTTAAACACTGTCCCTGACTCGATGTGTACAACCTCGCTGTGTCAGAGAGTGAAGACGTTCCATTATCATGTTGCAATACGCTGTGTTGGATGAATTGTATCCAGTTTGTCCACCAAGACCTCTAACCCGTTATTGACTCTGGAACAGGAGAGTAACAAATGGACCGAGAGACCCAGATGTGGCAATTCTGGCTTGCAATAACCTGGCATCTGATAAATTCTTCACAAATCACAACATTAGCAGGACACTTCGTTTCTCAAACGTCATTGAGGTTTAAATGAGAGCTCACAGAATCAGGAAGGCCATTAGGTCCAGAGTACCAATGCTCACTCTATGAAAACACTATCCAATTAAAAAAGGAATTAAGGACTTTCATTTATAGGGACTTTTCCTGATCATGAGACATATTAAACTACTTGGGGAGAGAGTGAGGTCTGCAGATGCTGGAGATCAGAGCTGGAAATGTGTTGCTGGAAAGGCGCAGCAGGTCAGGCAGCATCCAGGGAACAGGAGAATCGACGTTTCGGGCATAAGCCCTTCTTCAGGAATGAGGAAAGTTTGTCCAGCAGGCTAAGATAAAAGGTAGGGAGGAGGGACTTGGGGGAGGGGCGTCGGAAATGTGATAGGTAGAAAGAGGTGAAGGTGAGGGTGATAGGTCAGACTGGGGTGGGGGCGGAGAGGTCGGGAAGAAGATTGCAGGTTAGGAAGGCGGTGCTGAATTCGATGGATTTGACTGAGACAAATGACTCAGGGGTGATTGGGTTGGTTGGTCCGGGTGTCCCAGAGGTGTTCTCTGAAACGCTCCGCAAGTAGCCTAAACTACTTTCCAACCAAATCAGTCCTTTCTGAAATGTGGTCACTATGGTAACCCAGGAAACATTATCTTTATAATTTTACAGGATATGACATTGCTGGCTAGGCCCAGAGTTATTGCCCACCTCAAACTGATTTTTGCATCAGTCCCTGGAGCAGGACTTGACCTCAGAAGATAATGATTTGGAAATAACAGACTTATCAAATGAGCCACGCCTGACACTTAGTTCCATTGCCACTGTCTGTTTCCCAAAACCTGCACATCTGTCTTTTTAAATTGCTGATCCAATTTCCTTTTGAAAGGTACAATTCAGTTTGGTTTCACTGTTCTGTCAGACGGCACATTCCAGATACAACAGCTCACCAGGTAAACAAAATTCTCCTCATTAGACCTGTGACACTTTAATTATTTTAAATCTATTTCAATTGATTACAAACTCTCCCACCCTGATGATATTTAACATCTCTATCCAATCTCCTTTTAACCTTATACACTCAAAGGAAGACATTCCCAGTTTCTCCAGTCTCTCTATGTGGCTGAGGTCTCTCACCCTGCTATTATTCCTTCTCATTTCCCCATCACAAAATTAATGCTCTCTTCAGGATCCAGTTGCTTCTCCCCACTCTCTGCCTCAATATAAATAGTTTCTCTGGTATCCAGCTTCCTCATCTTCTCATTACTCCTATATTAATGCTCTCTCCATTATCTAGCTCTCTCTCCAACTCTGGCACATATTAATGCTCTCTCTAGTATCCAACTCCCTCTCCTCTCTCCCTGCCTCAATATTAATGCTCTCTCCATTATCAAGCTCCCTCTCCATGCTGCCACATTATTAATGCTGTGACCAGTATCCAGTTCCCTTCCCACTCCCTCTGCTACATCCCCTGACTAACATTATCTCTTTACTGCCTGGAAACGAGTTCCTTTTTGTTGTTTATAGTGGCTTTAAATGATCTCTGAAACTGCAAAACCAAATTCCTTCACTCTGCCATTTTTCCTCATCCTACATCTTGGAGGGAATATTCCAATTTGTCTTTACTGGATTGAAGGTGAAGGTGGAATCTCTGCCCAGTTGCTTCATCTGTGGTCATTCCTTTGTAACCTTCCACTTCCATCTAAAGCAGCCACGATCCCTCCTAAATGAGTGTCTTCTGCAAACCCTAATGTCAGGGGATAACACTGGTGTAGTGGTCATGTCACTGGACTTGTAACCCAGAGGCTCAGACTAATGTTCTGAGGACATGGACGTGAATGCCATGATGACAGTGAGATTTCAATTCACTTGGAAGTTAGGGATGGTGGCCATGAAGCTATCAGTGGTTGTCATCTGATTCACTAATATCCTTTTAGGGAAGGGATGTTGTTGTTAGGTTGACCTACATGTGATTCCAAACCCACAGCAACATGATGATTCTGAAATGGTCTAACAAGCCTCAAAGTTCAAGGGATTGGTAATCAATGCTGACCTTGTTAGTGATGCCACATCCAATCATTGATTCCAGTTGTGGGCAGCTGTCATCCTGCTAGAATTCCACTTCTCACATTGCCAACTAAAGTCTCTACCTCCGACTAAGCAATTCCCCAAAGATGTCTCACCAGTTTTTGTGCTCTGGATCTTTGCTAACTAGAATGCAATGTTCTGAAGCTGAGTCAGCATTAAACCTCTCATTTTCTGAAGGAAATCATTCATGTTTTACTTCAAGCAAATGTATCAAGGTCTCTACATGGAGACTGCTATTGACATACCACTTGTATTGTGTCTCAGGAATAAAGGAACTACAAACACACACATATACAAATACATATGCACTCACAGACATAAACTCAAACACCCCTATAGACACACACATATTCATAACACATACACTCACAGGCATATTCACATACACAAAGACTTTCATGCACACACACATTTGCTCTCACATACAGATATTCACACATGCACACTCGCAGACATTCACATACAAACACACACACCTTCCCATGTGCACACGCATATATATTTACAGACATATTTACATACACACTCTCACACAGACATACACATGCTGATTCACAGATATAGTCTCTCTCACACACGCATACACATACAGGCGTGCACACACACACACAGTCTATGTTTACCTACTCTTCACCTGGGCTTAATGAACTTTGAAATGGTATTCTCGGCCCTGCCTACCTGTTATTGGCTGTTGGAATGTGCTGACGACTGGGTATTCATCAGTCTTTGCGAATATACAAATTGTGTAGCTGACATGACACCTGCACTGAAATTCATGAACCGCATTACCCATCTGTTTTACAGACACTGGCTTTTTGGCTTGATGTCAGCATTCTGTTAGTGGTGTTGCTGCTGCATAATATCTTCACCTGTTGGCCAAATGTTTGAGATGACTTACCATGGGTAATCAAAGGTTGACTGGGCACTCATCAAGACTAATGTGGTACTGGGTACCATTCCTGGTGCTGTGGGGCAGTAATTAGAATGGGCCTTTTTATGTACTTGCTTGATATCCAGCGTGAAATGATTTGATCGGGGTGTCGTCCCAGTCCCCCCTCAGTTGAAGCAAAACACTCAGAGAGAGTATAGTTTTACCTCCATTATCTTTATTCTGGGCCCTGGAGGGAGAGAGAATGATCGCCCTTGGACACAGGGACATGGGTTCTGCCTCTTCTTTCTCAAACAGCAGTTTCTTGATGAATCATAAAGTCATTTTCCAGGGAGGAGCATCCAGATAAGGCAGCATACATATTGATTGGGTGACCATTACAGCGAGCATCAACAGTAAAGATTAAGCCATCTGCTGTTACACAATGAATGTTCATAACCTTAACTGGCCTCACATAATGAATACTTTTCACTTAGTGAGTTGTGAGAAGATTTGTAGCTCAGGTTGAGGTTCTGGATGTAGGTTTGCTCACTGAGCTGGAAGGTTCATTTTCAGATACTTGTCACCATACTAGGCACTAGGTGGTACTTCCTGCTTTCTATTGATATGATTGGGTTTCCTTAGGGTGGTGATGTCATTTCCTTTGGTGATGTCATTTCCTGTTCTTTTTCTCAAAGGGTGTCTCTGTTTAGCTTATCCTAGGATGGATGTGTTGTTCTAGTCGGATAAGGATGTGTCCTTCCTTATCTGTATGTGAGGATACAAGTGAGAGGGGGTCATGTCGTTTTGTGGCTAGTTGGTGTTCATGTATCCTGGTGGCTAGTTATCTGCCTGTTTGTCCAGTGTAGAGTTTGTTACAGTCCTTGCACAGTATTTTGTAAATGACATTAGTTTTGCTTGTTGTCTTTCAAGTTCATTGGCTGCTGTTTTAGTGTGTTGGCGGGTTTGTGGGCTACCATGATGCCAAGGGGTCTGAGTAGTCTGGCAGTCATTTCTGAGACGTCTTTGATGTTGGGGAGAATGGCTAGGGTTTCTGGATGCATTTTATCTGCTTGTTTGGGTTTGTGGCTGAGAAAGCAGGAAACAGCAGCAGTGCTTCGTCTGGGGGCTCACTGAAGCTGTTACCACTATGGTGACGAAATGTCTGAAAGTGAACCTTCCAGCTCAGCGAGCAAATCTACATCCAGAACTTTTTACCTTGCTAAACTGACCTTACATACTGAATTTTTTCAATACTGTTAAATGGCTCTACATAATGAATGCTTTTCCACCTTGTTAACCCATTACCCTTGCCTCCAGCACCCCATTGTTAACTGTAAGTTCTTATCTGATCTGAGTCATGCTCAGCTGAACCTCTTGTTTCACAAAACTCAGAACTTAACTCTTTCCCTACCTGCTTATATCCGATACACATTCTCAAGGATAGCTATTATCCAACAGGCCATATCAAAGCCATCCTATGTCAGCATCGAGTTTGGACAGTGAACAAATTGGTGAGGCCTTACAAGGTTGCCAATACAGTGAATCTTCTAGAACACGGAAGTATAGGATTCCCACCATATACTGACCAATGAAGGTAGACTTGCAGCAGAAAGCATTTGAGACCCCCCAGCTGATTTCTCAACAAGGACATTGTTGAATGGGAGCTCATTTCACTAATCAATTTAAAGTGTAAGATAGAGGAGAGAGTGAGGACAGCAGTTGCTGTAGGCTCAGAGTCGAAAAACATGGGGTTGGAAAAAGCACAGCAGGTCAGGCAGCATCCGAGGAGCAGGAGCATCAACGTTTCAAGCATTAGCCTTTCATCAGGACAGAGTCCATTAAGTCAAGCAAGCGAACTCTTACATGTAGCTGCAGATTGACACATTTCCCATGGAATCCAACAAAAGATGTTTGCTGGGGTTGGGCTGAGCAGGGATCCCATGGCAACACCAATTACTTGGGCACCTATGATGTCGTTGCATGACATAGTTCATAAAATCAATGAACATTGATTCTCTCAATGATGGTGGGTGTAGATTGCCATGATACATTGCAGAAGTGTAGAAGTCTATGGCTTCCATAGGTGGTATGTTGGTGCTTAGGCCTGCAGTGTTAAATAAACCTATTGGAACTGCATTGCAATTTATGTGTGGGTCCCATCTGGCCTTTGTAGGTATGTAGGGATCCTTCACTGTCTGAATGAAAAACTTGCTGAGCACGAGTTATAGCAATTCATGTAATGATTTGACTGATTGGTGTTGTGCAGAGTCGGTCATAGATAAGGGTGTAAAGGAACTTGTGCCTTGAGTCCCATGTACTTAACACACTGGTAATGGGCCTATTGTATGTATCTCGCTGAAGCACCCACAGCTCTTACACATATCGAGCAAATGATATTTTTGAAGCTTGCTTTCCACCAAGGCTATCCGGTCAGGCTGAGCGGCAGATTCAGTGGATACGAATTTGAGCCTGCCATTAAGAATGGTGAACATTTCGTTGATAAGGCTCATCAACAACACCTATTCCAGTCTCTTTGTTGGGTTTACTGAAATGAATGTCCAGCTTGACCTTGAGGCCTCACAGTTTTGGCAGACATTCATGTTGCTTGTGAAAACCAGAGAAGATGTTTGGAATTCTGCAATGTATGGGCTAAATCAGCGAGACATATCTTCAAAGATTCACTGCCTTTGGTGGTCAACTGGAAGAACATTCAAATAGTTGCAGCTGGATCTAGGAAAAGCAGATGGGTAAGGGCTAAAGCAGCTGAGGAGCTGAGCTGGGGGTCGAGTGTTTTATTCAGGAACATAGAACATAGAACATTAGTGGGCGGCACGGTGGCACAGTGGTTAGCACTGCTGCCTCACAGCGCCAGAGACCCGGGTTCAATTCCCGCCTCAGGCGGCCGACTGTGTGGAGTTTGCACATTCTCCCCGTGTCTGTGTGGGTTTCCTCCGGGTCTGTACGGGCCATTCAGTCCTTGATGTAGTATTGACCTTTTAACTAACCTACATAATCTTCATTTTATTATCATCCATGTGCCTATCCAAGAGTTGCTTAAATGTCTCTGATGTCTCTGACTCCACTACCACTGCTGCCAGTGCATTCCATGCATCCACCACTCTCTGTGTGAAGAACCGACCTCTGACATCTCCCCTAAACCTTCCTCCAATCACCTTAAAATTCCCCCTTGTGATAGACATTTATGTCCTTGGAAAAAGTCTCTAACAATTCACTTTATCCATGCCTCGCACATTAATTCTCTGTTAGATGCAATTCAGGTATTAAAGCTGGGGCCCATCACAGAATGTAGGACAATGTGGTTAACATATCCAGCCACAAAGGCCTCACTACTCCAAGACATTTTAGTCAATGCACACATATTAGACCACAATCACTGAATTGTCATGGTGTAGAAGGAGGCTATCTGGCCCATTATGCCTGTGCCAGCATCATTTCCTAGCACCAATCTCCAGCTTTTCCACCATACCTTTATACTCTATTTCAATCCAAATGATTATCCAATGCCCTCTGGAATGCTTCTATTGAACCTGCCTCCACCATCCTCACAGGCAGTACTTTCCGAACCCTAATGACTCACTGTCTGAAAATGTTTTTTTTTACCTTACCCTTGCTTCTTTTGCATTTAAATTTAAATCTATGCCCACGTGTTCTTGTTCATTTTATGAGCTGGAACAGCTTCTCCCGATCTACTCTGTCCATCCCACTCATGATTTTGAAAACTTCCATCCAATCTCAGCATTTTTCTCTCCAATGAGAACGGTCTCAATGTCTTCAATCCCAGCCTTATAATTGCAGTTTCCCATTCCTAGAAGTGTTCTTGTAAAGTACTTCTGCACTCTCCAATGCAATCACATCGTTCCCACATCCTGGCTCTCACAAGTGTACAAATACTCCAGCTTGAGGTCTAACAAGTGTCTTGTACCAGTTCACCATCACCTCCCTGCTCTAGTATTCGATGCCCCTGTTAATAAAGCTGAGAACAGTGTAAGCTTCACTAACTGCTCTCTCCACCTGTCCTGCCGCCTTCAATGACCTAAAGCACATATGCTCCCAGGTCCCTCTGTTCCTGCACCTCCTTTCAAACTGTAACCCTGACTTTACCTTGTCTTTCAACGCTCTTCTGACCAAAGTGCATCGCCTCACTTTCTCTGCATTGAACCTAATCTGCAACAATCCTCCCACTCCACCAACTGATCTATGTCTTTTTAGGGTTCTACACAGTCCTGCTACAATTTACTATGCTTCCAAATATAGATTCATCCACAAACTTTGAAAGTATCCCTTGCACACAAAGATCCAGATCATTAATATGTATCAGGCAAAGCAAGGGTCCCAATGCTGACCCCTGGGGAACCCCATTAAAAACCAAGTCCCCGACATTGTAGAAAAAGTCTCACTTTAATTACAACTAGCTGGAAATCAATGAAAGATTCATTTGCTTCCTTCACTAACTGTAGCTCATAAGGTGCCCTTGATTTCAATAACAATTCACTCCCAGGTTTGCTGTGGGAGTCATAACGCATGGCCTGGATAATAGTAAAGAGAACAACAAAGGTCATCATGAGACCGGTGCAGGGAGGAAAAATCAATTATTGAAATGCTGAAGGAGAAAACTGATACAGGAGTGTACAATGAAAAAGTCAGCAGTCAGCATCAAGTTCACTTGTAGTATCTGTCACTTTAGGGTCACTAATGAGAAAAAAACACATTCAGCAAAAGTGTGATTGATTCAGGCAATTGATGGATTTGTTCAATCACAACTGTACTGCAGAAATTACAACAGCTACGTCATACACAGCAGGATCCTGCAAATAGCAAGGCATTAATGATCAGATAATTAATTTGAAATGATGTTGACTGAGGGATCAATATTGGGCAGGAATCCAGAGGGGTCTTCCTTGCCCTTCTTTGAAATAGTGCCCCTGGTTTAGTGCCTAAGAGAGCAGGCAGGGTCTCAGTTTAGTGTCTCCTCTGCAAAGTGACATCTCGGATAGCGCAGCACTCTCTCAGCACTGCACTGCAAGTATCAACCTGGATTGAAACATTCACTCTGTTCCTATTTCCAGCCAGACCTGCTGAGTATTTCCAGCAGTTTCTGTTTTAGTTTCACTGCACTTTAGAAAATGTCAGTTAATACAACAGGAATATAGAATAAGATAAATGCTAAAAAGAGCGAGGAAATTAAGTTAGCATCAGCACGGGAAAATTACTGGAGGAAGTTAAGAGTCTATATCTGATAAATTTCCAAGGCTTAATGACTATATCCTAGCTGCAGAGATAATGCGTGCTTTAGGTATGATTTTCCAAAATTCCTGGGATCCTGGATCAATCTCATCCTATTGGATGTTAGTAAATAGTCAATGAGTCATAGAATTATACAGTCCAGAAACAGACCCTTCAGTCTAACTTGTCCATGTCAACCACATTTCCCAAACTCAACAAGTCCCACTCGCCTGCTGGCATGCCTGCTTTTGGTCCATATCCCTCTAAACCTTTCCAAAGTTAGTATTCAGCAAGTAATTAGAAAGGCTATATTGGTCTTTAGTGCAAGGGGATTGGAGAACAGGAATAAAGAGCATGTACCTGTCCAAATGTCTTTTAAATGTTGTAACTGTACCTGCATTCTGCACTCTGTTGGTTCATTCCACTCACACTCTGTGTGAAAAGGTTACCCCTCACATCCCTTTTATACCTTTCTCCTCTCACCTTAAAAATATGCTCCCTAGTTTTGAACTCACCTACTCTAGGGAAAAGACCTTTGCTATTCACCTTATCAATGCCCCTCATGATTTTATAAACCTGTATAATGTTTCAAGAATGGAGTGAGGGAGCAAACAGAGGACCACAGATCAGTTAAGCCTGACACTAGTTATGGAGAAAATGCTGGAATTTATTATTGGAGAAGTCTTAACAATGGACTGATGAAAACAAAGTATGATTAGGACAAGTCAACATGGTTTTATTAAAGGAAATTCCCGTTTAACAAATCTATTGGAGCTTGTTGGGAATGTATCTAGAGTGGATAAAGGTGATGTTGTACACTGATTTTTTTTTAAAAAGCATTTGAGAATGTGCCTACAAAAGGTTAATAGACAAGGTAAAGACAGAGATTGAGGAACGTAAGGTTGCTGATGATATAAGGCCAGACGGGAATGAGCAGGACACAGTTAGGCTGCAAAGACATAAACAAAGAGCGGTCAATGACAGATAAAGTATAAATGTTGAGAAAGTGTGAAGCTACTCACTTTGGTACTAAGAATAGAAAAGCAGTATAATTGTAAAAAGGTGTGAAACTTGTCAATGTTAATGTTCAGAGAGACTTGAATGCACCATTTAAGAACTCTGGAAGTTAGTATTCAGCAAGTAATTAGAAAGGCTATATTGGTCTTTAGTGCAAGGGGATTGGAGAACAGGAATAAAGAGGTCTTGCTACAATTGTGAGGGGCTTTGGTGAGACCACATCTCAAATACTGGGTTCAGTTTTGCTCTCTGCACTTAAGGAAGGAAATACTTATATCGAGCGCACTTGATCAAAGAAGATCCTAGGATGAAACCTCCAACAGAGGAGGGTCAGACTAAATGGATCGTTCTCGTGTTGACAGGTTGTGACTAGTGGAATAAGGCAAAGATCATTGGGCCCCAGCTGTTCACAATGTATTTCAATGATTTAGCCGTGGAGAAGACATGTGTGATAGGGTGCCTGATTAAAAATATCTAGCCTTGGAGAAAGATGGCCCTTTTGTCATGGTAGTGTCCCTACCTCTGAACCAGGAGAGATAGGCTCAAGTCCCACGTGCTCCAGTGATGTGCAATAATGGTCCTGAACAGGCTAATCAGAAAATATTTAGACTTGTGGGCCAAATGTAATGTTTCCAAATTTTCAGATGGTACAAAATAAAGCAGGGATGTGATTTGTGAGGAAGATATAAAACACTTCCAGAAGACTTTGGATAGGCATAGTGATTGGGCACAAAGTGATAGGTGAGATTTAATGTAGCAAAATGTCAGATTATCCACTTTAGTAGGAGGAACAGATGTTCACAGTATTTCCAAAATAACAAGAGGTTGGAAAGTGTAGAAGTACAGTGGGTCTGAAAATGTGTTGCTGGAAAAGCGCAGCAGGTCAGGCAGCATCCAAGGAGCAGGAGAATTGACGTTTCGGGCATGAGCCCTTCTTCAGGAATGAGGAAAGTGTCTTTCCTCATTCCTGAAGAAGGGCTCATGCCCGAAACGTCAATTGGATGCTGCCTGACCTGCTGCGCTTTTCCAGCAACACATTTTCAGCTCTGATCTCCAGCATCTGCAGACCTCACTTTCTCCTTGAAGTACAGTGGGGCCGAGTTTTCCTTGTTGCTAGGTCACTGCAGGGTAACATCAGCTGCAGCAAGCTATTGGCGTTTCTGTGCTGACTCTCTAACTAATAGACTGTTAGCCTTTATCACAACAGGATTTGAATACAGGAATA
>NC_057712.1:35728615-35741283 GCF_004010195.1 Chiloscyllium plagiosum
CCATCAACGCTCATGACCTGTCCCTCACTCTAAGTGCGACCTTCCCCTCACTCTCAGTGTGACCTTCCCCTCACTCTCAGTGTGACCATCCCCTCACTCTCAGTGTTACCTGCCCTGGCTGTGACAGAATGTGGCATTTCCTACACTGTCCTTGTCCACCATCTCAGAACCCTTCAAACTGAAGAGCCCTTTCCAATCCTGAGACTGGATAGATGCAGTGGGTTTGTATTTCCAAAAGCTATCAAGAAGATCTCACACCACAGGTTCGACATGAGGTAAGGGCTCAGCAAGCTGGGGTGGTGTTCTCGCACAGATAAAAGTTTGATTTGGGGACAGGGCAGAGATTAGAGCTACCTGAGTCATCTCCAGGTTGGAAGACTGTGACCTGTGGAGTGCCACAAGGATCTGTGCTGGGCCCTCAGCTATTACAATCACTCGTAATGGCACAGAGAGTGAGATTTCTCAGTTTGCTGATGATACAGTGCTCAGTGGGAAAGCAAGCTGTGAGGAGGCTGCAAAGGGATCTAAATAGTTTGTAAGAGTCGAAAGCCATAACAGTTTTGAAAGTTGTAAATACTGAGCGAGATCAGGCCAAAGAACTGTGGATGCTGGAAATCAGAAACAAAAACTAATCAAGTTGGAAACCCTCTGGCAACAGAGAGAAATCAGAGTTAATGTTTCAGATCCAGTCATCCTTCTTTCCAACTTGGAAACGTGAGGTTCAGTGTGGGGTCATACATAGAATGAAAGCTTTCAGAAGAAAGTTAATAATTAGAAAAGCAAATGGATATTGGAAGAGGATTGGAATACTGGATTGAAGGCGGGGCTTGGACAAGACCCCAGCTGGAATACCGTGTGGAGGTTTGGTGTCCCTGTCTTGGAACGAGTGTACTTGCATTAAAGGCCGGATCAAAGGGTTTACCGACCTGGCCCCTGGGATGCCAGGGCTGTCCTATGATAGGCTGAGTAAATCAAGCTATACTCTCTGGAGTTTGGAAGAAAGGGAAGTGATCTCATTGAGACCGACAGGACGCTGAAGGGGATTGGCAGCTTCAACAGTGACAGAGTGATTCCCTGGGCTGAGGAATCCAGAACAAAGGGACACACTCTCAGCAATAATGGGTTGATTTTTTCGAGCTCAGGAGAGTACTTGTCTCCAAAGTGTTTGGGAATCATTCACATTCCATAAGACTGTAAGATAGAGGAACAGAATTAGGCCGTTCAGTCCATCAAGTCTGCCCCACAATGTGATCATGGCTGATAGGTTTCTCAACCCCATTCTCCTGCCTTCTCCCTGTAACCCCCTGATCCCTTTAACAACCAAGAACCTATCCAGCATTGTGTTAACTTCACTCAATGACTTAACCTCCACAGCCTCCTACAGCAGTGAGTTCCACAGATTCCGCACCCTCTGGCTGATAAAATTCCTCCCCATCTCCATTCTAAAGGGTTGTCCCTTCACTCTAAGGCTGTGCCCACAGGCCCTAGTCTCTCCCACGAACGGAAACATGTTTTCCACGTCCATTCTCTCCAGGCCTCACACCTTTCTATAAGTTTCAATCAGATACGCTGTCATCCTTCTGAACTTCATCAAATACAGACTCAGAGTCGTAAACTGCTCCTTTCATCCCTGGGATCATTTTTGTAAACCTCCTCTGGACTCCCTCCAATGTCAGCATATCCTTCCTTAGATACAGGACCCAAAACTGCTCACAATCTTCTAGGTGGGCTCTGAGCAGAGCCTTGTACAGCCTCATTAGTACATTTCTGCCCTTGTATTCTAACCCTCTCGAAATGAATGCCATAATTGCATTTGTCTTCCTAACCACAAACTGAACCTACATGTTAACCTTAAAAGAGTCTTGAACTAGGACTCCCAAGTCCCTTTGTGCTTTAGATTTCCGAAGCCTTACCCCGTTTACAAAATAGTCTATGACTCTATTCTTCCTACAAAGTGCCTAACCTCATATTGTGTTCCATCTGCCACTCCCTTATTCACTCTCCTAGCCTGTCCAAGTCCTCCTGCAGCCTCCCTGCTGCCTGTCCCTCCACCTGTCTTTGTGACATCTCCAACCTAGCGACAATGCGCTCAGTTCCTTCGTCCTGATCGTTAATATGTTACATAAATAGCTTGGTCCCAACGCAGAGCTCTGCAGAACTGCACTAGAAACCAGCTGTCATCCTGATAAAGACGCCCTGTTTACGCCCACTCTCTGCTTTTCCCCAGTCAGCCAATCCTCTATCCATGCCAGCTGCTTACCCCAAACACTCTTATTTAGCAGCCTCCTGTGTGGCACCTTGTCATAGGCCTTCTGGAAATCCAAATCGATCATGCCCACTGGCTTCTCTTTGTCTAACATGCTTGCTACCTCCTCAAAGAATTCTAACAGATTTGTCAGGCATGATTTCCCCTTGACGAAGCTCAGTTGTAATACTGTTACATCTGATTCAAGCTTCTCCCCCTTAAACTGCAGGCTGAGTTCTATCATACTATGGTCACTGCCCCCTCGGGATTCCTTCACCTTAAGCTCCCGAATCAAGTCTGCCTCATTACGCCTTCAGTATCCAAACTCTATTGCCTGTTCCCTAGTAGGGTTTAGATTAGAGTGGTGCTGGAAAAGCACAGCAGGTCAGGCAGCATCCGAGGAGCAGGAAAATGGACGTTTCAGGCCAAAGCCCTTCATGTAGACATTCCATGAATTCCTTGTCTTGGGATCATGTACAAACGGATTTTCCCAGTCTCCTTGCATATTGAAGTCGGCCATGATTTTTGTTACAGTGCCTTTCCTACTTATTTTCCTGATTTATTTCCCAGCGCCACACTCGTGACTACAATCTCATTTACCTTGTTTCATGTACTGCATGCAGTTAAGTACAATACTCACAGTCCTGCATTGACTGCCCCATATCTTATGGTTGTCCCTTTATCTATTTGCCTGAAGCTAGATTCCTGACTCTTTCCATACTGTCAGTCCTCTTACTTCAATAACCTCAGAACTCAGGGAGATAAATATTGATGTGTTGAAAACAGATCACATTTCAGAAGAGGAGGTGCTGGAGTCTTAGGATGCATAAAGTCAGATGAATCCCCAGGACCTGATCTAGTGTATTCCCAGGACATTGTGGGAAGCTGGAGAAGAAATTGCAGTGCCCCTAGCAGAGATATCTGTATCATTGACGGTCATGGGTGAGGTTTTGAAAGACTGTAGATGTGCTGCCATTTTTTAAGAAACATTGCAAGGACAACCTAGGAAATTATAGACTTGTGAGCCTGACGTCAGAGGTGAGTAAGCTGTTGGAGGGGATTCTGAGGGATAGGGTTTACATGTATCCGGAATGACAAGGACTGATTAGGGATAGTGAACTTTGTGTGTGGGAAATTGTGTGTCATGAACTTGAATGAGTCTTTGGAAGAGATGAGCAAGAGCGGTAGATGTTGTCTACATGGACTTTAGTGAGGCCTTCAAGAAGGTTTAGCATGGGAGACTGGTTAGTAAGGTCAGGTCACATGGGAGTCAGGGAGAGCTAGCCAATTGTTTGATGGTATTGGACAGAAGGGAGTAGTCGAGGGTTGTTTTTCAGACTGGAGGCCTGTTACCAGCCGTGTTCCTGGTGGCTCAGTGAGTAGTATTGTTGCCTCATAGCACCAGGGAGCCATGTTCAATTCCAACCTTGGGTGACTGCCTGTGTTGAGTTTACACGTTCTCTCTGGGTCTGCTTGGGTTTCTGTCCCACAGTCCAAAGATGTGCAAGTCAGGTGAATTGGCCGTGCTAAATTGCCCGTAGTGTCCAGGGGTGTGTAGGTTAGAGGTAAATGTTGAGTAATGGGGAATGGGTTTGGATAGGATACTCTTCAGAGGGTCAGTGGAAACTTATAGGGCTGAAGGGCCTGTTTCCATGCTGTAGGGATTGTAGGTAGGCTGGGGCTGTTTTCCCTGGAGCGTGGAGGCTGAGGGGTAACCTTATAGAGGTTTATAATATCTTGAGGGGCATTAGATAAGGTAAATAGCCAGGCATTTTCCCCAAGGGAGAGGAGTCCAAAACTAGAAGGCATAGATCTAAGGTGAGAGGGGAAAGATTTAAAAAAGAACACAAGGGATAGATCTTTCACACAGAAGGTGGTGCATTTGTGGAATGAACTGCCAGAGGAAGTGATAGATGCAGGTACAATGACAATATTTAAAAGGCATTTGGACAGGTACATGAATAGGAAGCTTTTAGAGGGATATCAGCCAAATGGGACAAGTTTAGTTTAGGAAACGTGGTCAGCACGGATAAGTTGGCTGAATGATCTGTGTCTGTCCTGTATGACTCTCTGACTCAGCTGAGCCCTCCTCACCCTTTAACTTGTTGCAAAGCTTTCCGAGCAACTGAATTCAGCCCCACCCATTTCCTTTAAAGCCCTATCCCCAGCTGATTGGCCAAGACTCTGGTCCCAGCATGCTTCAGGTGGAGCCTGTCCCATTGGTCCCTGAGAGAGAAGTGGATGCTCCATCAGTGAATGTAGCAGAGCCATGAACAATGGAGGCATGAGTATTGCTGAAAAACGGCACATTTTATTGGAGCTTTTTGTCTTTCATTCGCAAAATGGGAATGAACTTTTATTCAAAGTTTGTGAGAAGATTTGTAGCTCGGGTGCTCGTTGTTGTGGTTCTGTTCGCCGAGCTGGGAATTTGTGTTGCAGATGTTTCGTCCCCTGCCTAGGTGACATCCTCAGTGCTTGGGAGCCTCCTGTGAAGCGCTTCTGTGATGTTTCCTCCGGCATTTATAGTGATTTGTACCTGCCGCTTCTGGTTGTCAGTTCCAGCTGTCCGCTGCAGTGGTCGGTGTATTGGGTCCAGGTCGATGTGCTTATTGATTGAATCTGTGGATGAGTCAATGAATTGCTTATTGATTGAATCTGTGGAACTGACAACCGGAAGCAGCAGGGACAAATCACTATAAATGCCAGATGAAATATCATAGAAGCGCTTCACAGGAGGCTCCCAAGCACTGAGGATGTCACCTAGACAGGGGACGAAACGTCTGCAACACAAATTCCCAGCTCGGCGAACAGAACTACAACAATGAACTTTTATACTGCATGTTAAGAGAGTGCTGATTGGTCTCTGATTGGTCGAGACATTGCCATGAGGACTGAAGTAGAGAATGGTGTCCCCTGTTGTCAGCTGAACCAGCACATTGTGCATTCATGATGTTCCAGTCTGTGAAGGCATTAGCCTGACAGCGTGACCCATTCCCCTTCTGGAAAACACATATATCAGCGCACAGGGCCCTCATCCTCACTGCCTGCTTGGGATGTGCATCATTGGAAGACGCAGTCTGGGTGTCTTCATTTGGCTGACAACTCAACAAGATTCTGTATTGTATTTCTATATCGCCTTTTGCAACCTCAGAACACCCTCAAAGTATTTTACAGCCAATGAGGTACACAAAGTGTACTCTTTCTTGTTATTTAGGAGATGGGGCAGTCAGATTATATTCGGGTAAAGCCCACAATCAGCAGTGTGATAACCTGTTCTAGCAATGAGGTTAGGGATTGATATCAGACAGGCCGAGGCTGAGTACAGCTCCCCTCCTCTTCGTTAAATCATGGCCGTGGGATTGGTCTCATGTCCCCATCTGTGGGCAGGTCAGCCTCAGTTTAATGTCTCATCCAAAAGTTGGCACACCCTTGGCTCAGCACCAGACTGCCAGTCGGAAAAAATGTGCCAAGTGTCTGGAATTTGACTTGACCCCCATGGCCTCCTGACTCAGCACTGAGCTTGCTACCTGCTGAGCACAACCGGGCACAGAGCAGCTTGTTCTGCATGACAGGAACTGCTCTACTTCAACCCAAGTGTGTCGCCTGACACAGGGTATCTGCTTTACCCCCCCCCCCTCCCATTCCTACCATAGCCTCAAGCCAGTGACACTTTCTGACTCAGGGTGGGGAGGGAGGGGAGAATGTTGTGGAGAAGCTCATCGCTGGGGGCTGATTCCCATAGACTCTATGAGTTTTCAACAGCCAATTGAAAGTAATCCTGTGACCTTCCCGATCTTCACATGGAGACATGCAGAGTGTGTGGATTCCCGCAGCCCTCTGGGAGATGGAGGAGGAAACAGGGAGGGAAGAGAAGGGAATCTGGAACCTTTCCCCTGTTCTCATTCATAGTAGCAATCCCACTCCCCCTTCCCCAACCCCGGAGTGCTGACAGACTCCTGTCACCCCTGTTTTTCCCTGTTCAGTAGTTTTAGTAAAGACTGATATTTTGTGACAGGGAAAATTTCCCAAAACCCCCTCCTCCACCAAGCCTTCCCATTCTCTTTCTGCCTCCAGCCTCTCTCCAGCACCAAGCCCATGCCCTCGAATGGGATCTGCTCGAACATTCTGTCCGACCGACTGACAGAGCCTGGTGGTCTCTCAAACGCTGTTGTAAGGAAAACAGAGACACCGAGAATTAACACCGACTGACGTCAAAGAAGTCCAACTGAATCGGCCAAGGCAGCCACTGGAGAGCTGTGGGGATTGGCTGGAGATAACCAGGACAGGAGCAGATCGATGCGACCCCCTGCTGGTACAGGGAGATTACCCTACCAAATCAACCTGACATCCTCAGCTATCACAGGACCTTCACGCGGCTGACCCCAGCAATGAAGCGAGCGACTCGCACACACAACTTGATTTTATTTACTGTTGTGCAAATAAGGTTAAGGTGACACAGAACCGATGTGTAAACATCGCCTATCTGGCTGCCTTTGGCCTGTTGGTGCATGGCGCTGTGTTTGCGTGGACCTGTGTTACCTTGGGCACCCTGTAAACTGAAAAGACGCAAGCAGCTGGCAGGGTTTCAGGGATTTGAAATGAATGGTCAGAAATCCTGCAATCTGTCAGCCAGGACAGAGAATAAACTGATCAGAGGCCCTGTGTGGGTTTGTAAAGGGTAGGTCACGCCTGACTGAACAGTGTGAATTCTTGTGTGAGGAGGTCGCTTGTATGGGGGAATGAGGGAGTCTCGTCGGATGCTATCTACGTGGACTTACACAGATAAGGCAGGGAACAATAACAAAAATATTAGGCACGAGGCCTTGGAGGCAGCTGTTTGACTGAGGGCTGCAGTTTTTTGGGGGTTTACAGATGAAGCCTGAGGATTGAATTACAAAGATGTACAGAACAGGATGAGATCATTCAGCCGACTGGGTCCATCTCAGCTCTACCCCTCCCCGTCTTTCATCTTTCAACAGAACTCGCCAGTGCACTCTCCCTCATCTGTGTATGTAGTTCCCTCTTGGAATATACCTGTGCTACTCACCACAATTACCCCCCGCCCCCCGTGACAGTCACAGCTCAGGGTTGGGAGAATGAGGAGCAGGCCCCTCCACAGAACCACACAGGGGCCTCAGCTGGTCACTGTATTTATTAAGACTGGCATTAAGCTGAGTCCCTGAGTTTGGAGGTGACATTAACAAAGGGATGGGGTTGTGGGGGGGGGTGGGCACATCAACTCATGAAGAAATTGCTTCAGATAGCTGGCAGATAAAGACAAAGCCATGGGGAACAAATGTGAGACCATCCACTTTGGATACAAAGAGCTCCAAATCTCTGCCTCTCAGCGCAGGGAGCTGTGGTTTGCTGTCTGTCCAAGGTCAGTCAGAGAGGTGCAGACGGCCTGCATGGCTCCATGTTTGCCTGGCTGTATCAGTGAGGCCTGTCTACAGGAGATGCTCCTTTTAAACGCAGTCTGTCCACCCTTCCCTCCAGCTCCACTGCAGCATTTCCTGCTGCTCTCGCTAACACTGCAGCAGGAGGAACGATGGAGCACAGGGTTAAGAAAGAGGAGACTCTGCCTCATGGATGTGATCCTCGAGACCTCTGTGCTGAAGGGGGAAGGGGGCACGTGGGCACGGCTCCCCAGGATTGGGCAGCTGGGGGAATAAGGACCACCTTCCCAGGTCATTCTCCGAAGGGAATGACAGCAGGGAGCCAGGCCGGTCATTACAGGGAGCCAGGCCGGTCAGTACAGGGAGCCGGCCAGTGAGTACAGGGAGCCAGGCCGGTTGGTACAGGGAGACAGCCAGTGAGTACAGGGAGCCAGGCCGGTTGGTACAGGGAGACGGCCAGTGAGTACAGAGAGCCAGGCTGGTCAGTACAGGGAGCCAGGCCGATATGGACAGGGAGCCAGGCAGGTCAGTACAGGGAACCAGGCCGGTCGGTACAGGGAACCAGGCCGGTCGGTACAGGGAGCCAGGCCGGTCAGTACAGGGAGCCAGGCTGGTCAGTACAGCGAGCCAGGCCGGTCGGTACAGCGAGCCAGGCCGGTCAGTACAAGGAGCCAGGCCGGTCAGTACAGGGAGCCAGGCCGGTCAGTACAGGGAACCAGGCCAGTCGGTACAGGGAGCCAGGCCGGTCGGTACAGGGAGCCAGGCTGCTCAGTACAGAGGGCTAGGCCGGTCGGTACAGGGAGCCAGGCCGGTCAATACAGAGAGCCAGGCCAGTCGGTACAGGGAGCCAGGCCGGTCAGTACAGGGAGCCAGGCCAGTCAGTGCAAAAAGGCCAGGCCAGTCAGTACAGAGAGCCAGGCTGGTCGGTACAGAGAGCCAGGCTGATCGGTACAGGGAGCCAGGCTGTGGAGTACAGGGAGCCAGGCCGGTCAGTACAGAAAGCCAGACCGGTCAGTACAGGGAGCCAGGCTGGTCAGTGCAAGTGGCCAGGCCGATCGGTACAGAGAGCCAGGCCATGGAGTACAGGGATCCAGGCCGGTCAGTACAGGGAGCCAGGCAGGTCAGCACAGGGAGCCAGACCGGTCAGTACAGTGAGCCAGGCCAGTGAGTACAGAGAGCCAGGCCGGTCAGTACAGTGAGCCAGGCCAGTCAGTACAGCGGGCCAGGTCGGTGGGTACAGGGAGCTAGACCGGTCAGTACAGGGAGCCAGGCAGTTCAGTACAGGAAGCTAGGCCGCTAACTACAGGGAGCCAGGCCAGTGATAACAGGGAGCTAGGCTGGTCAGTACAGGGAGCCAGGCCAGTCAGTACAGGCAGCTAGGCCGGTCAGTACATAGAGCCAGGCCGGTCAGTACAGGGAGCCAGGCCAGTCAGTACCGGGAGCCAGGCCGGGCCGTACAGGCAGCCAGGCTGGTTGGTACAGGGAGCCAGGCCGGTGAGTACAGGGAGCCAGGCCGGTGAGTACAGGGAGCAGGGCCAGTGAGTACAGAGAGCTAGGCCGGTTAGTACAGGGAGCCAGGCCGATCAGTACAGAGAGCTAGGCCGGTGTGTACAGGGAGCCAGGCCAATGAGTACAGGGAGCCAGGCCGCTCAGTACAGGGAGCCAGGCCAGTGATAACAGGGAGCTAGGCTGGTCAGTACAGGGAGCCAGGCTGGTCAGTACAGGCAGCTAGGCCGGTCAGTACAGAGAGCCAGGCCGGTCAGTACAGGGAGCCAGGCCAGTCAGTACCGGGAGCCAGGCCGGGACGTACAGGGAGCCAGGCTGGTTGGTACAGGGAGCCAGGCCGGTGAGTACAGGGAGCCAGGCCGATGAGTACAGGGAGCAAGGCCAGTGAGTACAGAGAGCAAGGCCAGTGAGTACAGAGAGCTAGGCCGGTTGGTACAGTGAGCCAGGGTGGTGAGTACAGAGAGCCAGGCCAGTTAGTACAGGGAGCCAGGCCGGTCAGTACAGAGAGCTAGGCCGGTGTGTACAGGGAGCCAGGCCAATGAGTACAGGGAGCCAGGCCGGTGAGTACAGGGAGCCAGGCTGCTCAGTACAGGGAGCCAGGCTGCTCAGTACAGGGAGTCAGGCTGGTCAGTACAGGGAGCCAGGCCAGTGAGTACAGGGAGCCAGGCCGGTCAGTACAGAGAGCTAGGCTGGTGTGTACAGGAAGCTAGGCCGGTCAGTACAGGGAGCCAGGCCAGTGAGTACAGGGAGCGAGGCCAGTGAGTACAGGGAGCCAGGCCGGTTGGTACAGTGAGCCAGGCCGGTCAGTACAGGGAGCCAGGCCAATGAGTAAAGGGAGCCAGGCTGGTGAGTACAGAGAGCCAGGCCGGTCGGTACAGGAAGCTAGGCCGGTCAGTACAGGGAGCCAGACCGGTCAGTACAATGATCCAGGCCGGTCAGTACAGAGAGCTAGACCGGTCAGTACAGGGAGCCAGGCCAGTGAGTACAGTGAGCCAGGCCGGTCAGTACAGGGAGCTAGACTGGTCAGTACAGAGAGCCAGACCGGTCAGTACAGGGAGCCAGGCTGGTCGGTACAGAGAGCCAGTCTGGTCGGTACAGAGAGCCAGGCTGGTGGGTGCAGGGACCCTGCCCGGTCAGTAAAGGGAACAGGCCGGTCAGTTCAGGAAGCCAGGCCGGTCAGTACAGAGAGCTAGGCCGGTGAGTACAGGGAACAGGCCGGTGAGTACAGGGAGCCAGGCCGGTCAGTACCGGGAGCCAGTCCGGTCAGTACAGGGAGCCAGGCCGGTCAGTACAAGGAGCCAGGCTGGTGGGTGCAGGTACCCTGCCTGGTTAGTACAGGGAACAGGCCGGTCAGTACAGGGAGCCAGGCCGGTCAGTACAGGGAGCCAGGCCGGTCACTACAGGGAACAGGCCGGTGAGTACAGGGAGCCAGGCCAATGAGTATAGGGAGCCAGGTTGGTGGGTGAAGGGAGCCAGCCCCGGTCAGTACAGGGAGCCAGGCTGGTGGGCGCAGGGACCATGCCCAGTCAGTACAGGGAGCCAGGCTGGTGGGCGCAGGGAGCCAGGCTGGTGGGCGCAGGGACTCTGCCCAGTCAGTACAGCGAGCCAGGCTGGTGGGCGCAGGGACCCTGCCCAGTCAGTACAGGGAATCAGGCTGGTGGGTGCAGGGACCCTGCCCAGTCAGTACAGGGAGCCAGGCTGGTGGGTGCAGAGACCCTGCCCAGTAAGTACAGGGAGCCAGGCTGGTGGGTGCAGGGACCCTGCCCAGTCAGTACAGGGAGCCAGGCTGGTGGGTGCAGAGACCCTGCCCAGTCAGTACAGGGAGCCAGGCTCGTGGGTGCAGGGACCCTGCCCAGTCAGTACAGGGAGCCAGGCTGGTGGGTGCAGGGACCCTGCCCGGTCAGTACAGGGAGCCAGGCTGGTGGGTGCAGGGACCCTGCCCAGTCAGTACAGGGAGCCAGGCTGGTGGGCGGAGGGAGCCTGCCCGGTCAGTACAGGGAGCCAGGCTGGTGGGCGCAGAGACCCTGCCCAAGTCAGTACAGGAGCCAGGCTGGTGGGTGCAGGGACCCTGCCCAGTCAGTACAGGGAGCCAGGCTGGTGGGTGCAGGGACCCTGCCCGGTCAGTACAGGGAGCCAGGCTGGTGGGTGCAGGGACCCTGCCCAGTCAGTACAGGGAGCCAGGCTGGTGGGCGCAGGGAGCCTGCCCGGTCAGTACAGGGAGCCAGGCTGGTGGGCGGAGGGAGCCTGCCCGGTCAGTACAGGGAGACAGGCTGGTGGGCACAGGGAGCCTGCCCGGTCAGTACAGAGAACCAGGCTGGTGGGCGCAGGGACCCTGCCCAGTCAGTACAGGGAGCCAGGCTGGTGGGCGCAGGGACCCTGCCCGGTCAGTACAGGGAGCCAGGCTGGTGGGTGCAGGGAACCTGCCCGGTCAGTACAGGGAGCCAGGCTGGTGGGCGCAGGGAGCCTGCCCGGTCAGTACAGGGAACCAGGCTGGTGGGCGCAGGGACCCTGCCTGGTCAGTACAGGGAGCCAAGCTGGTGGGCGCAGGGACCGTGTCCGGTCAGTACAGGGAGCCTGGCTGCAGTTGTTGGAAAATGTCCAATGTGTGGTCAGCCTCAGTGAATGGGTACCCTCCATCCACCCCCACAATCCACTTCCTCCTTCACCCTACCTCACCCTTCCACCCTACCCCATCCCAAAATGCCCCACACCACCTCTCCACCCTGCCCTGGTTCAAGATGGCAGCTCACCATCTCAAGGGGTTTAGGGATGGGTAATAAATGCTGGCCAGCCAGCTACGCCCCACATCCCACAGATGCTTCCAAAGTGTTTGCCCTTTAAAGGGATGTAACGGGTTTATCAGAATGTTCCCAGGACTCCAAAGAGTAGAAGGGCCAACAACAATGGCTTCAGTCTTCTCGGTGTTTATTCGGAGGATATTGATCCTGAACTGGATGTCAGATGACCAAATCTGATGATTCCGTGACAGTGCAGGACTCAAGAGAGAGAAAGAAAGAGAGAGAGGGAGAGAGAGAGAAATGGGGTGGGGTTTGGTGGCATTACTATGCAGTCAGCCAGTCTCCCAGTCAAAGGAACCATATCATTTCTCCACATGCAGCAACTGATCTTTGTAAAACAATATGACAGAGGTTCCCACGCCACGTTGGCTTTGAGCTAAAACTGCAAGCTGCTAGAGATCCTCCAGGGACACGGATAGACAAGTGAAACTGGTCACAGACAATCACCCTCCTTTCCACCTACCCACTCCACCCTCCTCTCTGACCTATCACCTTCATCCCCACCCCCATCCACCTATTGTACTCTATGCTACTTTCTCCCCACCCCCACCCTCTCATTTATCTCTCCACCCTACAGGCTCTCTGCCTGTATTCCTGATTAAGGTCCTTTGCCCGAAACGTCGATTTTCCTGCTCCTTGGATGCTGCCTGAACTGCTGTGCTCTTCCAGTACCACTGATCCAGAATCTGGTTTCCAGCATCTGCAGTCATTGTTTTTACCTAT
>NC_057712.1:35743661-35750520 GCF_004010195.1 Chiloscyllium plagiosum
TCTCCAGTCTATCTATATTCTCCTGTATCCTTTGACAGAGCCTTGTGCTTTCTGCTACTCCACCAATCTTCATGTCATCTGCAACTTGCTGATCATACCAACAGTGCCCTCTTCCAGATCATTTATGTATATCACAAACAACAGTGGCCCCAACACTGATCCCTGTGGAACACCACTGGTCACCTTTCTCCATTTCGAGAAACTCCCTTCAACTACTACTCTCTGTCTCCTGTTGCTCAACCAGTTCTTTATCCACCTAGCTAGAATACCCTGCACATCATATGACTTCACTTTCTCCATTAGTTTACCATGGGGAACCTTATCAAATGCCTTACTAAAGTCCATGTATATAACATCTACAGCCCTTCCTTCATCTATCAACTTGGTCACTTCTTCAAAGAACGCTATTAAGTTGGTAAGGTACGATCTCCCTGCACAAAACCATGTTGCCTATCACTGATAAGGCCATTCTTTTCCAAATATAAATAGATTTTATTCCTCAGTACCTTCTCCAGCAACTTTCCCATCACCGACATCTGGCTCACTGGTCTGTAGTTACCCAGAATGTCCCTACTACCCTTCTTGTACAGGGGAACAACATGAGCAACCCTCCAGTTCTCCGGCACCTCACCTGTGTTTAAGGATGCTACAAAAATATCTGTCAGGGCCCCAGCTATTTCCTCTCTTGTCTCCTTCAGCAACCTGGGATAGATTCCATCTGGTCCTGGGGATTAGTTCACCTTAATATCCTTTAGCCTACCCAACACATCTTCCATCCTTATGTCAACATGATCCAGAGTAATCTCAACATTCATCATGTCCCTCTCCTCAGTGAACACTGATGCAAAGTAATCCATTGAGAACCTCACCCATTTTCTCAGGTTCAATACAAAGCCTTCCTTCCTCATCCCTTGGTGGACCAACCTTTTCTCTTGTTACCCTCTTGCTTCTTATATATGAAGCTGCTTATTTATACCTCTAACAAAGCTCGACTTTGTGATGTCTTATCTCATGATAAAACCCTGATTTGTGCCTTTATTACCATGGTGCACTCATGGCTAGTCTCCCACACTACACCCTTTAAACTGGTGGTCATTCAAATCTTTGCTACCCATGTCTTAACTTGCAATAAGTCCAGTTCCTCCAAGATGCCTGTTTACTGATCTACAATGGCCCCCACTTAAGCAATGGTTTCATTTTAAATACATCATGCTTGTTTTCAAATCTCTACGTGCTCTCGTCTCCAAACCTGCCAACCCTTCCACTCACACAACCTTCCAAGGTATGTGCCTGCCTCCCATTCTGGCCTCCCCAACATTCCCGATTGCAGTCACTCCACCTTGGGAGCCATGCCTCCAGTTACTGAGGACCCCAATCATCATTACCCTCTCTGCATTTCCAACCCCAGTTCCTCCTTTAAGGCATTTCTCCAATCCTAGTCCTCTGGCCAGCTTTCTGACCCAAGAACTCCTAACGTGGCTCAGCGTCACACCTTATTTCGTAGCATTTCTGGAAACTCATTGGATTATTTTATTACATTAACTGTGCTATATAAATATAGGTTGTTGTTACTGTTGGAAAAGTCTGGAGAATTAGTTTCAGAAAGAACACAAAATGCAGTGGACAGAGCTGCTCACTGTCCTGCCGAGTCTAGGGAAAGGAGCTTGGTCTGAGAGACTGTAGTAAGTGAAACCACAGGAACATCAGGATAAAGTATTTTACACATAGTCTTCCAGCATCTCGATGTTTCAACGGATCAGTGATTTCCGGCCATGGAAACCTCCAGGATCACAATCAAACAAAATTGGCAACTGTGGGAAGCCCAAACAAAGGTGTATCTGTCGCAACTACATTCATCCTGCTCTGTGTTTCTCCAGTGAAACCCATCCTGCTCTGTGTTTATCCAGTGAAACCCGTCCTGCTCTGTGTTTATCCAGTGAAACCCATCCTGCTCTGTGTTTATCCAGTGAAACCCATCCTGCTCTGTGTTTATCCAGTGAAACCCATCCAGCTCTGTGTTTATCCAGTGAAACCCATCCTCCTCTGTGTTTATCCTGTGAAACCCGTCCTGCTCTGTGTTTCTCTAGTGAAACCCATCCTGCTCTGTGTGTCTCCCGTGAAACCCGTCCTGCTCTGTTTTTATCCAGTGAAACCCATCCTGCTCTGTGTTTCTCCAGTGAAACCCATCCTGCTCTGTGATTATCCAGTGAAACCCATCCTGCTCTGTTTTTATCCAGTGAAACCCATCCAGCTCTGTGTTTCTCCAGTGAAACCCATCCTCCTCTGTGTTTCTCCAGTGACACCCATCCTGTTCTGTGTTTCTCCAGTGACACCATCCTGCTCTGTGTTTCTCCAGTGAAACCCATCCTGCTCTGTGATTATCCAGTGAAACCCATCCTGCTCTGTTTTTATCCAGTGAAACCCATCCAGCTCTGTGTTTATCCAGTGAAACCCATCCAGCTCTGTGTTTATCCAGGGAAACCCATCCTGCTCTGTGTTTCTCCAGTGACACCCATCCTGCTCTGTGTTTCTCCAGTGACACCCATCCTGCTCTGGGCTTCTCCAGTGAAACGCATCCTGCTCTGTGTTTATCCAGTGACACCCATCCTGCTCTGTGCTTCTCCAGTGAAACCCATCCTGCTCTGTTTTTATCCAGTGAAACCCATCCTGCTCTGTGTTTCTCCAGTGAAACCCATCCTGCTCTGTGCTTCTCCAGTGAAACGCATCCTGCTCTGTGTTTCTCCAGTGAAACCCATCCTGCTCTGTGTTTCTCCAGTGACACCCATCCTGCTCTGTGTTTCTCCAGTGAAACCCATCCTGCTCTGTGTTTATCCAGTGAAACCCATCCTGCTCTGTGTTTCTCCAGTGAAACCCATCCTGCTCTGTGTTTCTCCAGTGAAACCCATCCAGTTCTGTGTTTCTCCAGTGAAACCCATCCTGCTCTGTGTTTCTCCAGTGACACCCATCCTCCTCTGTGTTTCTCCAGTGACACCCATCCTGCTCTGTGTTTCTCCAGTGAAACCCATCCTGCTCTGTTTTTATCCAGTGAAACCCATCTTGCTCTGTGTTTTTCCAGTGAAACCCATTCTGCTCTGTTTTTATCCAGTGAAACCAATCCTCCTGTGTTTCTCCAGTGAAACCCATCCTGCTCTGAGTTTCTCCAGTGAAACCCATCCAGCTCTGTGTCTCCAGTGAAATCCATCCTGCTCTGTGTTTCTCCAGTGAAAGCCATCCTGCTCTGTTTTTATCCAGTGAAACCCATCCTGCTCTGTGTTTCTCCAGTGAAACCCATCCTGCTTTGTTTTTATCCTGTGAAACCCATCCTGCTCTGTTTTTTTCCAGTGAAACCCATTCTGCTCTGTTTTTATCCAGTGAAACCCATCCTCCTGTGTTTCTCCAGTGAAACCCATCCTGCTCTGTGTTTCTCCAGTGAAACCCATCCAGCTCTGTGTCTCCAGTGAAACCCATCCTGCTCTGTGTTTCTCCAGTGAAAGCCATCCTGCTCTGTTTTTATCCAGTGAAACCCATCCTGCTCTGTGTTTCTCCAGTGAAACCCATCCTGCTCTGTTTTTTATCCAGTGAAACCCATCCAGCTCTGTGTTTATCCAGTGTCCAAAGAAACCGATCCTACTCTGTGTTTATCCAGTGTCCAGTGAAACCCATAATGCTGTATTTTTCCAGTGAAACCCATCCTGCTCTGTGTTTATCCAGTGTCCAATGAAACCCATCCTTTCAAAAAGAGAATTTGAGAATGTTCCTGAATCAGTAGAGATCGTCAAATGGTTCCCTCTGTTTCCACCTGCTAACCAACCAAAGACAGGTGTGTAATGGAAAAGAAAATGTGTTTGAACCCCCTGAGTGCTGCAGCTGTTAACAAGTGAATGAGAGGTTTTCTCAAACATATTTAAAAAGAGCAGCCTAAATATTTATTGCACAACCCCTGAAATAAGTTCAAAACTGCAGCCACTTGCAATCCCCTGAAGACATCCGCATTCAAGACGATGGTTATAAAACGGTGGCATGCTCTTCAGACTGAAACAGGCAACGTTTCAGTGTTACTGCTGTTCTGCCGGAGATGAAACTGAAATGTTCCCGATCTGTGGTTTCTTGTTGGATCACTCGTGAAGCAGTGTCTGCTGGTTAGTAAAGATGCATCTGCTTAAAGGCGTCTGTTTCAGTTGGTGCACTCCAATTGAGGTGCACTCAAACCCCTGCAGTGAAAACATGGCAAGGTTCCTGTTTTGGTGGCTCTTGGACACAGTCCTGTTCCTTTACTGGTCTAGATCTCTCTTTCTCTCTCTCTCTACTCCAAAAATGCCCTGAATAACTTAAGAAAATGTTCTACTAAATGTCTTTAATCAGAAAGATCATTTTTGCCATGTGACTATAATAAAGTTTCACTAAGAAATCCTCACTGCGGGCAGGGGCGTGGATAAATGCTGGGGTCTAAAGTCTACCCAATCACATGTCGTTGTCACAGGTTCAAGGTGTTTTCACGTCTAATCTTTGGAATTTTGCTCAGAGCTGAACAGTCTGCATTAAGCGTTGAGAGCTAATTTTCTTTAATTATTCAGGGTTGGGCAATCATTAACCACTGCAAACGTTTCGTTGCTTTTGAATGACTTCTCAATGAGATGTCTGAAGATTTATTTCCATTTCAATGCCTTATCCAAAGATGAAAGTGAACTCCAAGGCATTGTGCCATTCTGTGAGTATTGGTCACCTGACCTCCCATCTGGGTTTTGATTTACAAATAAAGTGACCCTTCTCTTTTTGGTTTAAGGTAAAGTTTCCATTCTTTAGTTAGGCTCTAGACATCTACGCTCCGATTGTGATAATGATTACCTGAAGATTTGTGGGTGAAGGGGAAATAAAGGAGAATGGAACTAGATGAGTTATTTTTGCAGGAAGATAGCATTGTTCCACTGGGCTGAATGGCCTGCTTCAGTATTGTCATGATTTGGCAATGCTAACAGGCTTCTTCAAATCTCTGTTACGCAGCTTTGAAGCATTGTCCCAACACTTCCATGCTTTGTTTTATCATTGCTCCTGTTAAGTACCTTGAAATATTTTGCAACATTAAGGATGGGGTATAAAAGCAAGTTGTCATTGTTGACCATGATTTGGAGACCCCGGTGTTGGAGTGGAGTGTACAAAGTTAAAAATCACACAACACCAGGTTATAGTCCAACAGGTTTAATTGGAAGCACTAGCTTTCAGAGCCCCGCTCCTTCATCAGGTGGTTGTGACAACGACCCGATGAAGGAGCAGCGCTCCGAAAGCTAGTGCTTCCAATTAAACCTGTTGGACTGTAACCTGGTGTTGTGTGATTTTTAACTTTCTCATTGTTGAGACTTGGCTGACAGCACCATGGGAATGGGAAGGGACCTTGCTGTGATTGTGAACGGGGTCTGCGATGGGAAAGGTCCTGAAGAACTCCCCTCGGACATGTCTGTACTGTACTGTCTCTGCAGCGGACACATTGTGACAGACCCTCACCTCCGAGGCTGCACTATATCAGCTTGTGTTACTCACGACACGATGACTGGTCAGTCCAAAGGAACTGTATCGATCGATCTGATGGAGATTAGCGCCATGTCACGCTGCACTCCCCAAACCACAGTCAGATTATTCAAGATGGAAACAGATGGAAACTGGTCCAGAAGCTCAACACCGTCCTGAACAAAGGGATCCACTTCACTGATCCTACCAGTTTCAATATTCACTCTGCCCAGCACTGATGCACACTGGCAACAGCGTGTACAATCTCACAGCAAACCACCATCACTCTCTTTCATCAGCACTTTCCAAACCTGCAACCACACCCATCTAGAAGGACAAGGGCAGCTGGTATATGGGAACACCACCACCTGTATGTTCCCCTCCAAGCCACTCACCATCCTGACTTGGAAATATATTGCCAATCCTTCATTTCCGCTGGGTGGCAATCCTGGAATTCCCTCCCTGAGGGCACTGGGGGGTCTGCCTACAGCACATGGACTGCAGCGGTTCAACAAGCAGCTCACCCCCACTTTCAGGCAACAAATGCAGGTCTACCCAATGACAGCTACATCCTGGGAAATCTTTAGGATTAAATGCCCTGTTAAATGTTTAATGTTTGAATTGTGACTGATGAGGAGAGCTTTTCCAAAGCTGCACGCCTGTTTTTAAAGTTAGGTATGTCTTTACGGCTTGACATTTACTCTCTCATGGCTGCCTCACTTTCTGATGTCACTGATAAAGCAATGTTGATCAACAGGAAATGGTGCAGTGTGACAGAGCTAAATAAAACATTCACTGCCTCCTTGTTTCGTGAGTCAGCAAATTTATTCAATGAGTAAGTGATTCAGCCTGACCAGGAACAGTCTGTGGTCTGTGCTGTGTATTCAAATCCCTTGTCCTCAGTTCTCCCCGTGCCTGGAACATCCTTCACTGTGATTTGTTCATTCAGACGTACAAGGCAATAGCATACTGGAAGTTAGGGTTGGTTTGTCCTTAACTTGTGCGATGTGGCCATTGCTGGCTGGACCATCATTCCAAGCCCTTTGCTACTTAGAGTCATCAAGTCACAGAGATGTACAGCGTGGAAACAGACCCTTCAGTCCAACCCGTCCATGCCAACCAGATATCCCAACCCAATCTAGTCCCACCTGCCAGCACCCGGCCCATATCCCTCCAAACCCTTCCTATTCATATACCCATCCAAATGCCTCTTAAATGTTGCAATTGTACCAGCCTGCACCACTTCCTCTGGCAGCTTATTCCACACACTCACTACCCTTAGCGTGAAAAAGTTGCCCCTTAGGTCGCTTTTATATCTTTCCCCTCTCACCCTAAACCTATGCCCTCTAGTTCTGGA
>NC_057712.1:35751122-35752639 GCF_004010195.1 Chiloscyllium plagiosum
ATCTGCAAACTTACTAACTGTACCTCTTATGCTCGCATCCAAATCATTTATGTAAATGACAAAAAGTAGAGGGCCCAGCACCGATCCTTGTGGCACTCCACTGGTCACAGGCCTCGAGTCTGAAAAACAACCCTCCACCACCACCCTCTGTCTTCTACTTTTGAGCCAGTTCTGTATCCAAATGGCTAATTCTCCCTGTATTCTGTGAGATCTAACCTTGCTAATCAGTCTCCCATGAGGAACCTTGTTGAACGCCTTACTGAAGTCCATATAGATCCCATCTATCGATCTGCCCTCATCAATCCTCAGAAGATGGCTGTGAGCTGCCTTTTTGAACTGAATCATTTTAAACATCAGTTAAATGATCAGGTCAGGTCACATAAAGTATGTTGGTAAGGTTAGAAGACTAGGTGGGTGATCTGATCTTGGGCAGCACGGTGGCTCAGTAGTTAGCACTGCTGCTTCACAGTGCTAGGGACCTGGGTTCAATTCCAGCCTCGGGTGACTGTCTGTGTGGAGTTTGCACATTCTCCCTGTGTCTGTGTGGGTTTCCTCCGGGTGCTCCGGTTTCTTCCCAAACACCAAAAATGTGCAGGTTAGGTAAATTGCCCATAGTGTTCGGGGATGTGTAGGTTCGGTGCATTAGTCTGGGGTAAATGTAGAGTAATAGGGTAGGGGATTAGGTCGAGGTGGGTTACTCTTCAAAG
The DNA here is from genome assembly GCF_004010195.1 of Chiloscyllium plagiosum. Classification (NCBI taxonomy): domain Eukaryota; kingdom Metazoa; phylum Chordata; class Chondrichthyes; order Orectolobiformes; family Hemiscylliidae; genus Chiloscyllium; species Chiloscyllium plagiosum. The sequence goes on from NC_057712.1 coordinate 35,751,830, forward strand.
GGTCAGTGTGGACTTGTTGGGCCAAATGGCCTGTTTCCACACTGTAGGGATTCTATGACCAAGAAGATTAAATTGTTAAAAAAGGTTTGATTGGTATTAATATAAGGTTTGAGTGCACTGATGACTCAAAGTTCATGAAACAAGGATTCTTTATTCCATTGGCATCAGATCATTAGACACATGAAGGGAATTCTGTTTAAACAGGAAAGACACATTGTTTACAGGAATTAAGCCTGTGGCTAAAGAAATCCTTCATCTGTCTGATCCTTCTCCCCATGAAGTCTCCTCGCCCCACAGACACCCTTTCTTTCAGAGAAGATCGGTTTAACTGCTCGAGCTGCCCTGCTTGATTTCCTCCCTCACCATCGCCCCCACTGCTGCTGGAGGCTCCATTACAAGTAGGAAACATTATTTTCGTGGAGGCAGGATCAAGAATAAAACTGGGTAAAAACAATGACTGCAGATGCTGGAAACCAGATTCTGGATTAGTGGTGCTGGAAGAGCACAGCAGTTCATGCAGCATCCGAGGAGCTTCGAAATTGACGTTTTGGGCAAAAGCCCTTCATCAGGAATAAAGGCAGTGATTTTGGGGAAGAGGGAAGATTCCCCATCTTCTGAAGCGAGGAGAGATAAGCTAGAGGAGGGTGGGGGTGGGGAGAAAGTAGCATAGAGTACAATGGGTGAGTCAGGGAGGGGATGAAGGTGATAGGTCAGGGAGGAGAGGGTGGAGTGGATAGGTGGAAAAGGAGCTAGGAAGGTCGGACAAGTCCGGACAAGTCATGGGGACAGTGCTGAGCTGGAAGTTTGGAA
>NC_057712.1:35752933-35757838 GCF_004010195.1 Chiloscyllium plagiosum
GGTCTTTGCGGAAGGCGGAAATGGGTGGGGAGGGAAATATATCCCTGGTGGTGGGGTCTGTTTGGAGGTGGCGGAAATGTCGGCGGATGATTTGGTTTATGCGGAGGTTGGTAGGGTGGAAGGTGAGCACCAGGGGTGTTCTGTCCTTGTTGCGGTTGGAGGGGTTGAGTCTGAGGGCGGAATTGCGGGATGTGGATGAGATGCGTTGGAGGGCATCTTTAACCACGTGGGAAGGGAAATTGCGGTCTTTAAAGAAGGAGGCCATCTGGTGTGTTCTGTGGTGGAACTGATCCTCCTGGGGGCAGCGGAGGCGGAGGAATTGGGAATACGGGATGGCATTTTTGCAAGAGGTAGGGTGGGAAGAGGTGTAATCCAGGTAGCTGTGGGAGTCGGTGGGTTTGTAAAAAATGTCAGTATCAAGTCGGTCGTCATTAATGGAGCTGGAAAGGTCCAGGAAGGGGAGGGAGGTGTCAGAGATGGTCCAGGTAAATTTAAGGTCAGGGTGGAATGTGTTGGTGAAGTTGATGAAACTGTCAGTTCCAGGTTGTTCAGGGTGATGTCAGGAAGCATGAGAGGTGGAGTGATGAATCTGGTTGGATATATTCCTGTCATCATACACCTTCCTATCCCACCGAATCTTCCCTCTTCACCAAAATCGCCATTATCTTGACAAATACATGCAAGTGCTCCGAAGTATAAAAGCTCAGTGTTGGAAAACCCTGTGGTTATTTTCCCATGTTTGGTTGTGGTGATTCAGCTTTAATCACTGCAGTCTCTAAGCTGTTTGGGGAGGATTAAGAATCTTTTAAACAGGAAAGTGGTTTGTGTCAGCATGACGGGTTTACAGAGTGAGATAGCCCTGGTCACCTCGAGTGTCCCGGACAAACCACATGAGCCTATCATAGAGTCATACAGTACAGAAACAGACTCCTTGGTCCAACCTGTCCACACCCACCATGTTCCCAAACTCAACTAGTCCCACTTGCCTCCATTTGGCTCAAACCCCTCTAAACCTTTCCTATCCTTGTAGCTGTCCAAATGTCTTTCAAATGTTGTAACAGCCCCAGCATCTACCATTTCCTCTGGCAGTTCATTCCACATGTGGACCATCCTCTATGCGAAAATGTTGACCCTCCGGTCCCTTATAAATCTTTCTCCTCTCACCTTAAAAATATACCTTCTAGTTTTGAACTCCCCTACCTGAGGGAAAAGACTTTGGCTATTCACCTTATCTATGCCCCTCTTGAATTATAAATCTCTGTAAGGTCACTCCTCAACCTCCTAAGCTCCAGTGAAAATAGCCCCAGCCTATTCAGCCTCTGCTTGTACCTCAAACCGTTCCAGTCCCGGCAATATCCCTGAAAATCTTTCCTGAACCCTCTCCAATTTAATTACGTCTTTCCTATAGTAAGGAGACCAGAACCGTACACAATGCTCCAAAAGTGGCCTCACCAATGTACTGTGCAACACTAGCATGACATCTCAACTCCTCTACTCAATAGAGAAAGTGAGGACTGCAGATGCTGTGGATCAGAGTCGAAACAGAGTGCCACTGGATAAGCACAGCCGGTCAGGCAGCATCCGAGGAGCAGGAGAGTCAACATTTCAAGCATAAGCTCTTCATCAGGAATTTGTGGGGATTGGGTGGTGCCCAAGGGGCTGAGAGATAAATGGGAGGTGGGTGGGGCTGGGGGGATGGTAGCGAGGAATGCAATAGGTAGATGAAGGTGGGGGGGTGATAATGATAGGTCAGAGCAGAGGGTGGAGCAGATAGGTGGGAAGGGAGACGGACAGGTAGGACAGTTCAAGAGGGTTGTGCTGAGTTGGAGGGTTGGATCTGGGATATGGTAGGGGGAGGGAAGATGAGGAAACTGGTGAAATCCACATTGATTTCATGTGGTTTGAGGCCATATGGAATCAATGTCAACACTCCCCAGGGCCTGACCATTAGCTATATACATCCTGCACTTCTTTGTTTTACCAAAATGCAATACCTCGCATTTACCCAAATGAAACTCCATCTGCCCCTCCCCAGCCCATTGATCCAATTGATCAAGATCCCTTCATAACTTTCTTCACTGTCTACTACATCACCAATTTTGGTGTCATCCACAAAATCACTAACCGTGAGAACTGTATTCTCTTCCAAATGGTTTATATAAATGACAAGCAATCGTGGACCCATCTCGGATCCCTGCAGAACACTGCTTGTCACAGGCCTCCAGGCTGAAAAGCAACCCTCCAACAGGCCTTTTATCTCCTACTGTCAAGCCAATTTTATATCTCCCAGAATCCCATGTGATCTAACTTTGCTAGATTGTCTACCATGAGGAACCTTGAGAAAAACTTTACTGAAGACCATGTAGAGTATCTTCGAGGAGAAAGTGAGGACTGCAGATGCTGGAGATCAGAGCTGAAAATGTGTTGTTGGAAAAGCGCAGCAGGTCAGGCAGCATCCATGGAGCAGAAGGATCGACGTTTCGGGCATGAGCCCTTCTTCAGCCCTTCCTGAAGAAGGGCTCATGCCGGAAACGTCGATTCTCCTGCTCCATGGATGCTGCCTGACCTGCTGCGCTTTTCCAGCAACACATTTTCAACCATGTAGAGTATGTCTCCTGATCTACCCTCATCAATCTTTTTGGTCACATCCTCAAAACCTCAACCAAATTGGTGGTCAAGATAGACCTGAGCTCAGTTAGTTATCTGGGGTGGACCTTGTGGGAGGTGTGATTGGGGCAGAAGAGATTTAGATAAGACAGAAGGCTGTGGAGGCCAGGTCTTTGAGAATATTTAAGACGGAGATAGGTAGGTTCTTGCTTGTCAAAGGGATCAAGGGTTACGGGGAAAAAGTGGGAGATTGAGGTTGAGAAACTTATCAGCCATGATTGAATGGTGGAGCAGACTCGATGGGCTGAATGGACTAAATTCTGGTCTTATAGTCTATGGTCTTACCGGAGTTGAAGAAAGGAGAAATGATTTGAAAGGTCTGCTGGAAGGGGCTGCATGATAAGTGGGCACTAAAGCACATGTGTGTGGATACAAAATTACACGACTCATGGGTGAGGTTAGCAAGCCTAGTTAATAGGTTCGCACGTGACACCAAGATTGGTGATATAGCGGACAGTGAAGAAGGTTATACTGTAAAGGGATCTTGATCAACTGAGCCAATGTGCTGAGGAATGGCAGATGGTGTTTAATTTGGATAAAGAGAGGTTTTGCATTTTGGTAAAAGCAACCAGGGCAGGACTTATACAGTTAATGGTAGAGTACTGGAGAGTATTGTCAAACAGACAGACAGACCGAGGGGTTCAGATAAGTAGTTCTTCGAGTTGGGTGCTGTGTGCTAAGGTGAAGCGTAGCGCAGTTGGGAGGGATGTAACTGGTGACAGATGTAAATCCTTCACAAATAACTAACATGCCTGTGTTCCAGACAACTGTTCTTTAAATACTTCCCATACCCCATGCCTTGTGGAGTCGTCATGTGAGGAGCTGTGCTCTGTGAAGTGAGTGATCCGATGTTATTTGATTCTATGACGATAGTGATAGCACTGCACACACATAGACTCGTTTGCAGTCAGGCCCAGGCGGTTACCACAGCAACAAGCTGAGCTGACTCCAGAGCCCTCTCCTCACAGAGCCACATTACAGGGCTGGATGGTTGGCATAGTTGAGCTCAGTTCACGATGCCTTGAAATGTCAGAGGGTGCACTGAGCTATATTAAGGATCACAGTTCCTGTGAAAGCTCGTGTTCATTAACATTCCCAACGACTATTTTTAACCAAGCTGAGCTCTGTGGCATCTCAGCCCCGTCAGAACGCGACATAAATAGAGTCCTGTGGAAGGAGAGACACCCATTTCCATCATGTTTTCACAATCTAAGGACGTGACATTAGTCTCTCAGCTCACACTCGCTGACTAGCTCCCCCACTCTGCCCAAACCCAAAAATCTCCTCCAGTTCCACCCTTTTGGTTTAGCTTCCACAGGCTGGCAGTATGCTCCTGCAGGGGGTTGAAGCCATCGTAAGGGCGCTGTCCATGATCTCTGGAAGGATTTGGTGCAGGCCCTTGTTTGGCAGGCGAGATGGCAATTTGAATGTGGGCTCTCTGAGGATAGAGCAGGTGAATGCCTGGCTGAGGAGCTGGTGTATGGGAGAAGGATTCACATTTTTGGATCATTTGGAATCTCGTTTGGGGTATAAGTGACCTGTACAAGAAGGACGGATTGCACCTAAATTGGAAGGGGACTAATATACTGGCAGGGAAATTTGTTAGAGCTGCTCAGGAGGATTTAAATTAGTAAAGTGGGGGGGTGGGACCCAGGGAGATAGTGAGGAAAGAGATCGATCTGAGACGGGTACAGCTGAGAACAAAAGTGAGTCAAACAGTCAGGGCAGGCAGGGACAAGGTAGGACTAATAAACTAATCTGCATTTATTTCAATGCAAGGGGCCTAACAGGGAAGGCAGATGAACTCAGGGCATGATTAGGAACATGAGACTGAGATATCATAGCACCTCAGGTGACTGAGGTGTCAGTGGGGGAGCACTTTGGGGCCAGCGACCATAATTCTATTTGTTTTAAAATCGTGATGGAAAAGGATAGACCAGATCTAAAGGTTAAAGTTCTAAATTGGAGAAAAGCCAATTTTGACGGTATTAGGCAAGAACTTTCGAAAGCTGATTGGAGGCAGATGTTCGCAGGTAAAGGGATGGCTGGAAAATGGGAAGCCTTCAGAAATGAGATAATGAGAATCCAGAGAAAGTATATTCCTGTCAGGGTGAAAGGGAAGGCTGGTAGGTATAGGGAATGCTGGATGACTAAAGAAATTGAGGGTTTGGTTAAGAAAAAGAAGGAAGCATATGTCAGCTATAGACAGGATAGATCGAGTGAATCCTGAGAAGAGTA
>NC_057712.1:35759130-35775079 GCF_004010195.1 Chiloscyllium plagiosum
GGTTACCTCAGATTACAACAGGATCTTGACCAGATGGGCCAATGGGCTGAGAAGTGGCAGATGGAGTTTAATTCAGATAAATGCGAGGTGCTGCATTTTGGGAAAACAAATCTTAGCAGGACTTATACACTTAACGGTAAGGTCATAGGGAGTGTTACTGAACAAAGAGACCTTGGAGTGCAGGTTCATAGCTCCTTGAAAGTGGAGTCACAGGTAGATAGGATAGTGAAGAAGGCATTTGGTATGCTTTCTTTTATTGGTCAGAGTATTGAGTACAGGGGTTGGGAGGTCATGTTGTGGCTGTACATGACACTGGTTAGGCCACTGTTGGAATATTGCGTGCAATTCTGGTCTCCTTCCTATCGGAAGGATGTTGAGAAACCTGAAAGGGTTCAGAAAAGATTTACAAGGATGTTGCCAGGGTTGGAGGATCTGAGCAACAGGGAGAGGCTGAACAGGCTGGGGCTGTTTTCCCTGGAGCATTGGAGGCTGAGGGGTGACCTTATAGAGGTTTATAAAATCATTCAGGGCATGGATAGGATAAATAGACCAAGTCTTTTCCCTGGGGTGGGGGAGTGCAGAACTAGAGGGCATAGGTTCAGGGTGAGAGGGGAAAGATATAAAAGAGACTTACGGGGCAATGTTTTCACACAGAGGGTGGTACGTGTATGGAATGAGCTGCCAGAGGAAGTGGTGGAGGCTGGTACAATTGCAACATTTAAGAGGCATTTGGATGGGTATATGAATAGGAAGGGTTTGGAGGGGTACGGGCCGGGTGCTGGCAGGTGGGACTAGATTGGGTTGGGGTATCTGGTCGGCATGGACAGGTTGGACTGAAGGGTCTGTTTCCATGCTGTACATCTCTATGACTCTATGACCACAACAACGTTCCCTTCAAACAGGCGGCAAGTGAGGGAATTCAACCGGTTCTCAGTTTGTGTGGCCGTGCATTGAGGTTGAGTGACAGGAAATAGATCTCAATTTACAGAGGTAAACGTTGCGAGCACTGCCTGTAACTAGGCACAGGGTGTCTGTACTGGAGTCACAGACAACAAAGCACAGGCACTGAATGGAGAAGATATGGTTTTTTAAAAATCCAGTGTATTTCAGATCAAAATCCCGATGCACTCTGTGAACATCGTGGATTAAAAAGACAGAACATGCTTTTGTACCAGTCTGTTGACAATGTCAAGAGCTTTCAGAGTCCTTTAAATCCAGTGAAGCGCTTTTGTGATCTATTCACTGTGGTTTGGTGTAAACAAAGCAGCAAATTAGCACACAGCTCGGTCTCAGGAAAGTAGCATCTCGACGACAACCAGATCATTTGTGATGTTGGTTGTTGGGTTAATATTAGCCAGAACAGCAATACAGGATGCTGGAGAAACTCAGCAGGTCTGGCAGCTTCTATGGAGAGAGGAAAAGGAAGAGTCGACATTTTCCATTCAAAGATCCTTCAGAACAGTTCTGAAGAGGGGTCATGGTGGACGCAAAGTATTAACTCGGCCCAGCAGTCTCTCTTTGCAGACCATGCTGGCTCTGCCGAGTTCCTCCAGCTTACCCTGTGTTTTGTTTAGATTCCCAACTTCCTTGGTATTTTGCTTTTAGCACTAGGGAGCATGCATCTTCAAAATCGGGTAAAGTGAACAATAAATTCATCTTGGGGCAGAGGGGGTAGCAGGTTAATGGCGGTTGAAAATATAGATTCAATTGAACAAGGGAAGAGATCCTTTCTAAGCTAACCTTGTGTGGCCCACCGAGAGGGTGGGTAAGTAATGAAGGGAAGACGGTACGATCCCCTCATACAGGAGCTTGACTGTTTGGCACATCCCGTCTGGAATTGTAATAAATTGGGGAATTAATAAATTAAACTTGCCCAGAGTCAGATTGTAACAATAGGCCCAGATAGGTCCAATGCTCCCTGAAACTGAGCCACAAAAATATCCTTTACAGCAGACGTTTGGAATAGTCTTGGGTTAACATTACCGAAACTATCCTGACTGGAACCAAGTTGACCTTGTTGACTATGAGGTCATTGATTGGGGTTGTTAATCTGGGCCAACCAGGAAAGCTCTGGCTAACCAACATAACCAGGAGATTCAGAGGTCTCCTCAGTTTAGTGGACTGACTCTGTGCTGGCTGGTGTTACAGTGAGTTGCTGCTTTTTTTTTGGAGGGGGAAATCCTGATTACTGAACTGGCTGAATTATTTAGCCAGTTTGTTAACTGGCATTCCTCTTGGTGAGGACTGATTGTTAAACTCCTGATGCACATAATGTTTCAGGTATAACTCAGTTCTCATTAGGGGGTTTCACTGGCTGGTTACAGCCTGTGTTACACTTTTTTTGTGAAAAGGACAATGTTAATTTTATGGTAGGGCTTAGCCCTTGGACTATAATTTTCTTTGTTTTTTGTGTGTGTTTTCACTTTTTATTGGTGTTTTGACTGAGTCCTGTGGAAGACATACATTTTACCAGAGGAGCTGTTCCTGTGGGGAGGCCTAGCCCTGGGACTGGGCCTCTGAAGATCGAACACCTGTGTGTGTGCTGGGAGGTGAGCAGTTGTATCCTGGAGTTTGGGTGAAGACCTTTCCTTCAGGAGTGGACTAAACCCCTGTGAGTTAACTGCACCTGTACTATGTTCCTGTGAGTGGGCCTGGCTCTCCAAGGCTGGGCCAGGACTCCATGGAGAGTGAACACCTGTGGGGTGTGCATTTGCTGCCTTCAGGAGTGGACTCTGCCCTTGGTTGTGGACTGTTTTTAACAATGGACTCTGCAGTTTGGAGTGGACTCTAATTCTGACATTGCACATTGTATACTGGAGTGGACTCCTCCTGGAAATGGATTCCATATCTTGAAGACTGTATAGATTTGTACTGTGTACCAGAAAGGACTTTTTTTTTAGTAACTAACTGTATTGTGGTGTTTCCTGGGTCTATCACCTGCACTGTCTTGTGTGTCCCTGGGTCTAGCAGGCCTTGCTGTGAGCTGGGAGGCTCATGCGTCGTCCTGAAAGCTGTCACCCCGAGAGCCGGAGGATGGGTAGGCCATCCTGTGGACCTGAAGGTTGGTAGGCTGTCCTGAAAGCCAGAGTGTGGGTAGGCCACCCTGATGCCAGTCACCCTGAGAGCCAGATGGTGGGTAGGCTGTTCTGAGCGCTGTCGTCCCGATAAGGGGTAATCTGGACAGGCTGTCCTAGAGATGGTCGAAAGGTGTCAGCAGCTGAGAGCCAGAAGGTGCGTAGGGGTGGGCTGAGATCCGGAAGGCTTGTGGGCTACCCTGAACAGTTTTGTCCCAGGCAAGGGGACGGGCTGTCCTAGAGGTGGCCGGAAGGTGTGCCAGGATAGCCCACTGGTCGGATGGTGCATCGGGGTAGGTGAGAGCCCAGTATTACGTAGGGGCAGACTGAGAGCCAGAAGGTGGGTAGCTGTCCTCAGCGCTGTCACCCCAGGCAGGTACCGGGGCGGGCTGCCCCAGAGGTGGTCGAAAGGTGCTGAGGGTGGTTAGTGAGGCCGGAAGGTGGGTAGGCCGTCCTGACTGCTGTCACCCCGGGTGGCTACCAGGGCAGGCTGTCCTAGAGGTGGTTGAAAGGTGTCAGGGCAGACTAAGAACTGGAAGGGGCATGGGGTGGATCAAGAGCTGGAAGGTGGGTAGGGGTGGGCTGCCTTAGAGTGGCTGGAAGGTGGGAGGGACGGAGGCTTGCTGGATCTGTATTGTCCACACTTTTTTAATGTAACTGGATTGTCTTATGTATAAAGGTCATTGTTGCTGTCTTTTTATATTTGAAACTGGGATTTGTGGTTTGTTCTCAATTATCTGTAAACTGGTTGAACTGGGGCCTGGCTTTGCTGCTTCTCTCCTTTGTAAAATTGCTGTTGTATACCGCTGTAAATGTTAACTGTTTTCTGTCTGTGGGTAGGTTGGGGACTGAGCCCAACACTGCCAGGCTGTCTGTAGGTAGGTTGGGGACTGAGTCCCACACTCTGTGCAAGGATGTCTGTGGTTATTGGGGAAAGTGCCCCACATGCTCTATCAGGTTGACTATGTGTATTGGGGACAGCCTCACCCTCTCTACCAGGCTGTCTGTGGGTATTGGGGACAGAGCCCCACACTGTACCGCCCTGTCATTGCTCTTTTCAAGAAGAGGTGAGCCTTGGAGGATCTGCTCTTGGACGAGATGTTTACTGATGTTTGTACCCAGTCAGGGCTGATGCTTTTTGTCCTCTGTCAAAACTGTCATTACCTTTTGCTGAGCTGAGGGAGTATGCCACAGTCTGAGCAGCTGGCTTTTGAACACTGCTAAACCAAGGCCCTGCCTACACACTCAGATAAATGTTAATCCTATTCCCAGTCTTTCAAGGGAATCAGAGCTGATCTCGTTGAGGCCCAGGACCCAAACAACAATTAGCCTGTTTTACCACATTGCTGTGTGTGGGAGCGTGCTGTATGCACACTGGCTCTCATTTTCGAAGTGAGCCCACTTTAAGAGCCCTTCATTGGCTCTGCAGCACTTTGAGCTGATTGGGATTCAGGGAAGATGCAATATAAATACAAATCTTTGTCCATTATCCCTGGAATTCCCTCCCTAACAGCAATTGAGGAAGGCAGCTCCCCACCATCTTCTGAAAGGCAGCTAGGAGTGGTCAGTCATTGAATTGAATTAGCTTTATTGCCACATGTACTCAAATGAGTACAGTGGAAAGTTTGTAAGTTGCCACTTACAACACCATCTTTGCTACAAGGTGTCTAGGTACAGAATCTTCCGGACAAGTTCTTTGGTGATTTCCTCACATTCCAGGAGCAGCAATTACTGCCTTATATGCTGTTGCATTGTTTTGGAACTTTGGAAAAAAAGTCAAACTATTAGCACTTTTAAAAGGGAGAATAAAGATAAAGGCCGCAAGCACGTGGTCTGTAAGGGAGAGAGAGAAAGAAACGCACACTGCTAACTGACACAGCAGTGAATCTGTGCAGTTACTGCCTTTGCTGTTTGAATTCATGTATCGCTGGACATTGGAGTGTGTCTAGGAAAGTTTAAAGTGACATTCACAACTGATCTGGAGGGAGAGGTCATAGCAGAAACAGATACTTAAATAGTTTTAAGTATAGCCTTGCCATAAATCTACAATAGTGAGTTCTTTCTTGATCATATGTTTTCATTGGGATTTGCCTCTTGATTAAACTGAAAAATATAAGCCATAAATATGAAGTTAGCCTGGGGCAGTGTTTTGTAGAGCAATAAGACAGTGCTATTTTCTGGATCTGTAGATTGGAAGGAGCAAAATGGTCTTTATTAGAGTGACATGCTCTTCTTATTGTATGTGGGAGTTTTGGGAGAGTTTAAGGGTTACTGAGAATTATATCTGCAGTAAATGTTGTTGGTTGCAAATCCTGTCAGATCGAATGGATTGCTTGAAGCGACCATTAGAGGCAATGAGGAATTTATAAGAGCCAGGGAGTGTGATGGATGGCAGTTATAGGAAGGGGGAAAAGCGCAGGTACAGTCACATAGATGGGTTAACTCCAAGAAAGGTAGAAGATGTAGGTGGGTAGTACAGGAGTCTTCTGTGGCTATCCCCATTTCAAACAAATATGCTGTTTTGGAAAATGTAGGGGGTGATGGACTTTTGAGGAATGTAGTATGAACAGCCAAGTTTCTGGTATCAAGACTGGCTCTCATGTAATGAGGGGTAAATTGGGTTTCAAGCAATCTGTTAGGGGACTCTCTCGCCAAGGGCACAGATAGATGTTTCTGCAGCCAGCAGCGAAAAAAATCAATGGTGTTCCCTCCCTAGTGCCAGGATCAAGGATACCTTGGAGAAAGTGCAGAATGTTCTCAAAGGAGAGAGGGACCAGCAGGGGCTCATTGTACAAATTTGTACCAACGACATAGGAAGGGAAATGGGTGAGGTTCTGAAGGGGGAATATAGAAAGTTAGGCAGGAATTTAAAAAAGGAGATACTCAGGGTAGTAATAGCTGGATTACTCCCGGTGCTATGCTTTAGTGGAGGGTAGGAATAGGAAGATAGAGCAGATGAATATGTGGCTGAAGAACTGGTGTATGGGAGATGAATTCACATTTTTGGATCATTGGAATGTCTTCTGGGGTAGAAGTGACCTGTACAAGAAGGATAGATTGTGCCTGAATTGGAAGGGGGCTAATATACTGGAGAGATTTGCTAGAGCTGCTTGGGAGGAGTTAAACTAGTAAAGGGCAGAGGGGTGGGACCCAGGGAGATACTGAGGAAAGAAATCAAACTGAGACTGGTACAGTTGAGAAAATTAGTGACTGAAATAGTCAGAGCAGGCAGGAACAAAACAGAGAACAAGGTAGGACTGATAAATTAAACTGCATTTATTTCAATGCAAGGGGCTTAACAAGTGAAGACTTGGGGCACGGTTAGGAACATGGGATTGGGAGATCATAACAATTACAGAAATGTGGCTCAGGGATGGACAGGACTGGCTGCTTAATGTTCCAGGATACAAATGCTATAGGGAGGATAGAAAGGGAAGCAAGAGAGTAGGGGGAGTGACATTTTCGATAAGAGATAGCATTACAGAAGTATTGAGGGAGGATATTCCTGGAAATGTATCCAGGGAAGTTATTTGGGTGGAACTGAGAAATAAGAAAGGGATGATCATCTTATTGGGGTTGCATTATAGACCCCTTAACAGTCAGCCAGAAATTGAGAAATAATTTTTTAAGGAGATCTCTTTTTATCTGTAAGAATAATAGGGTGGTTATGGTAGGGGATGTTAACTTTCTAAACATCGACTGGGACTGCCCATAGTGTTAAAGGTTTAGATGGAGAGGAATTTCTTAAGTGTGTACAAGACAATTTTCTGATTCAGTATGTGGATGTACCTACTCTTGGGAAATAAGGCAGGGCAGGTGACTGAGGAGTCAGTGGGGGAGCATTTTGGGGCCAGTGACCATAATTCTATTAATTTTAAAATAATGATGGAAAAGGATAGACCAGATCTAACTGTTGAAGTTTTAAATTGGAGGAAGGATAATTTCGAAAGCTGATTGGAGGCAGATGTTCGCACGTAAAGGGACGGCTGGAAAATGTGAAGCCTCTGAAATGAGATCGAGAATCCAGAGAAAGTACATTCCTGTCAGAGTGAAAGGGAAGGCTGTAGGTATAGGGAATGCTGGATGACTAAAGAAATTGAGGGTTTTTTTAAGAAAGAAGGAAGCATATGTTAGGAAAAGACAGGATAGATCGAGTGAATTCTTAGAGTATAAAGGCAGTAGGAGGATACCTAAGAGGGAAATCAGGAGGGCAAAACGGGGACATGAGATAGCTTTGGCAAATAGAATTAAGGAGAATCCAAAGGGTTTTTACAAATACATTAAGGTCAAAAGGGTAACTAGAGAGAGAATAGGGCCCCTCAAAGATCAGCAAAGCGACCTTTGTATGGAGCTGCATGAGATGGGGGAGATTTTAACAAATATTTTGCATCAGTATTTACTATGGAAAAGGACATAGAAGATAGACTGCAGGGAAATAGATGGTGACATATTGAAAAATGTCCATATTACAGAGGAGGAAGTGCTGGATGTCTCGAGATATTTTTACCATCGATAGTCACAAGGGAGGTGCCAGAAGACTGGAGGTTGGCTAACATGGTACCATTGTTTAAGGAAGATGGCAAGGACAAGCCAGGGAACTATAGACCAATGAACCTGATGTTGGTGGTGTGCAAGTTGTTGGAAGGAATCCTAAGGGACACAATTTGCATGTATTTGGAAAGGCAAGGACTGATTAGGGATAGTCAACATGGTTTTGTGTGTGGGAAATCATGTCTCATAAAAAGAGGATTGAGGGCAGAGCAGTAGATGTGATCTATATGGACTTCAGTAAGGTGTTTGACAAGGTTCCCCATGGGAGACTGGTGAACAAGGTTGAGATCTCATGGAATACAGGAAGAACTAGCCATTTGGATACAGAACTGGCTCAAGGGTAGAAGACAGAGGGTGGTGGAGGAGGGTTGTTTTTCAGACTGCAGCCTGTGACCAGTGGAGTGCCACAAGGATCGGTGCTGGGCCCTCTACTTTTTGTCATTTATTTAAATGATTTGGATGTGAACATAGGAGATATAGTTAGAAAGTTTGCAGATAACAACACCAAAATTGGAGGTGTAGTGGACAGCGAAGAAGGCTACCTCCGATTACAACAGGATCTTGACCAGATGGGCCAATGGGCTGAGAGGTGGCAGATGGAGTTTAATTCGGATAAACGCGAGGTGCTGCATTTTGGGAAAGCAAATCTTAGCAGGACTTATACACTTAATGGTAAGGTCCTAGGGAGTGTAGCTAAATAAAGAGACCTTGGAGTGCAACTTCATGGCTCCTTGAAAGTGGAGTCGCAGGTAGATAGGATAGTGAAGAAGGTGTTTGGTATGCTTTCCTTTATTGGTCAGAGTATTGAGTACAGTCGGGAAGTCATGTTGCAGCTGTACAGGACATTGGTTAGGCTACTGTTGGAATATTGCATTTAATTCCAGTCTTCTTCCTATCAGATGAATCTTGTGAAACTTGAAAGGGTTCAGAAAAGATTTACAAGAATGTTGCCAGGGTTGGAGGATTTGAGCTACAGGGAGAGGCTGAACAGGCTGGGGCTAAGGGGTGACCTTATTGAGGTTTTTAAAATCATTCAGGGCATGGATAGGATAAATAGACCAAATCTTTTCCCTGGGATGGGGGGAGTCCAGAACTAGAGGGTATAGGTTTAGGGTAAGAGGGGAAAGATATAAAAGAAACCTAAGGGGCAACTTATACCACCCTCTGTGTGAAAATGTTTGGGATGTGCTGCCAGCGGAAGTGGTGGAGGCTGGTACAATTACAACATTTAAAAGGCATCTGCATGGGTATATGACTAGGAAGGGTTTGGAGGGATATGGGCCGGGTGCTGGCAGGTGGGACTAGATTAGGTTGGGATATCTGGTTGGTACGGAGGCTTCCTGCCTCTATTCCTGAGGAAGGGCTTTTGCCTGAAACATCGCTTTTCCTGCTGCTTTGATGCTGCCTGACCTGCTGTGCTTTTCCAGTACCACTCTGATTGCAACCCCTCTCTGGTCGGCATAACGAATTGGACCGAAGGGTCTGTTTCCATTCTGTATGTCTCTCTTTTCTTTTTTTTTGATTACTTAGTGTGGAAGCAGGCCTTTCAGCCCAGCAAATCCACACCAAAGCACAACCCATTCCCCTACATTTACCCCTTCACCTAATACTACAGCCAATTTAGCATGGCCAATTCACCTGACCTGCACATTTTTGGACTGTGGGAGGAAACCCCTGCAGATACAGGGAGAATGTGCAAACTCCAGTTGCCTGAGGTGGGAATTGAACCCAGGTCTCTGGCTCTGTGAGGCAGCAGTGCTAACCACTGCCACCGTGCTACATATAAAATGACGCTATAAAATTTGGAAAATAAAGAAATAAGAAATCCAGCCTTACAGATTGTAGGAATAAATTAGAAAATATTTCAGGCATTGACCCCCAATTGTGGCATTAGCTGAAATAATGAAGGCCTTATCTAGTGCAATCATGGGCTGTGAGCTACCTGTTGGGAATTCTTTGCCAAGAACCAGAGTATTCTGACCGTACCCTGTCTCTCTCTCTCTCTCTCTCTCAACCTGTTCACCAAGAAACAGCTGGCAGCAATGTCTCAGCAAGCGCTTGGACAGAAATCCCTTCTGTGTTCAAGCCTCTGCTTGTCTCAAACCTCCCTACCTTTGGAACCTCCTCCAGCTCCACCCAGCATCCAAGATCTCGGAATCTGGCTGGATTGTAATTGTTCTGCCATTGGCTGCTGTGCCAAAGCTCTGGAATTCCTTCTCTAAAGCCCCCATCCACCTCTCTCTGCATCAGGATGTCTCTCTTCCCAGGTCTTATTGACTGAGAAGAGGAGAAATCTCTTTACGCAGCAGGTCATTGTAGCTCCCTCTCTGCCTTACACCCTTGAGCCAAGTGCTCTGTGGTGCAATGTTAGTGTCCTTCAAGGCTGAAGTCTCACCTGCCTGAGCTGCGTAATAACACCCCTCAACACCTCCATCACAAAATATCTCAAACCTAATCCACTTTTTGATCATTTGACCTAATATTTACACATAAGACCACAAGACATGGGAGCCGAATATTGCCACTCGCTCCATCGAGGCTGTTTCTGCTATTTAATAAAGTCTGAGAGTGCGAACTGCAGATGTTGGAGATTACAGTCGAAGAGTGTGGTGCTGGGAAAGCCCAGCTGGTCAGGCAGCATCCGAGGAGCCTTTATTCAATAAGGTCTTCTACCTCCGCCCCTGCCACAGGCCTGATCCCCACCTTCCTGAGTTTTCAGAGATTTATCCATTCCCAACTTAACTGGCCTCAGTGACTAAGCTTGGGCAGTGACCAGATCAGAGAATCCGAAGGAATCAGTGAGTGTAGTTAGTCCATGCTCACCTCAGTCACCAGGAATAAATAGTGGGAAGAGAGGTGACTGGTCAAGTGCAATGTTTTAACCATTACAGCATAGTCAGTGTTACACAGGCAGTGACTGCTCTCATTTCCTTCAGCTCTTGCCTCATTCTCCTCTTTCAACACTAGCTGCCTCAGCTTGGCTGTTAGAAGGCATTCTGTGTGAGAGGGGAGCGCTATTTAACTTCAATGCCAACGTCAGGCCTGACCACTTCCTCTGCTACATCCGCTCAGTGAAAGGCTTGCTTCACGTTCACCTCATTATTGAACACTGCCGGGTTTCTCTTACTCCCACCTGGCGCTCTGAATCCCTGGGTGCAGACACATACAGACCAGAGCACTGCTCAGTTACCATATAAAATGCCAACTTAAACACTGAGCACAGCATCAACCTCTCTCTCTCTCTCTCACTCTGTCCACCTCATGCCTCCTCTCACCACCACCCCCCCCTTCTTGGGCCTTCCACACCGAGACCTCCTTTTTCCCTCAACCACTAACCCACGCTCACAGCTTCTGCATATCTCCCTCCCCTCCACCTCTCTCCCATGCCCCTCCCTGTCTCTGCCCCTCTCCTGTCAACTTGCTGCTGTCCTCTCCAATCACCTGCTATCTCTCTCCCTCCTTTTGTTTTTCTTCCTTAGCTCTGTTCACCCCCTCTTCCACACCTCCTTCCCCCTTTTCCGCTCACACACGTCTCCCTTTCCTGAACACAATCCACTCCACCTCAAGAGGCGAGTCTGCCATCTGGCTCCAGCACATTGCCGAGAATTCCATTCCCAACAGGACACTCTTCCAGATTCTTATTCCAGCCTAGTTTTGTACTTTTATACTCCTCCCTGTTGACCTAGTTGAATATGAACAACCACCAATAATCATGGAAGGAAACTACCCTGAATTCTGACAGGAGCTAAACACCTTACATTGCTACAGCAGTCTTAAGAACACATGCACCTTCCTGAAACACTCCCAAAATCAGACACAGCACCCAGGGACAGTGATGGGAATATGAGTGGGCTCAGCACCAAGAGATACCTACGTCTTATGACAGATTAAAACAGCGGCCATTGCAGCCTGCTAACCTTGACAGAGGTTACAGAGAGCTCGGACATTAACACTTCATTGTTCATCGTGTGAATACTCAGCCTGCTATTTGAGAGTAGGTGTTAACCCACCTCAAATCACAGAATGAGTTAAATAGAACCTTGCGATCAAAGAAAACCTTTCCAAAATAACATCACTTCACCAGTCACACAAACCACATTCACAACCTAGTAGGTTGCAGGCCGGATTGGCAGATTGCACTGAAATTCAGGGACTAAAGTCAGAGATTCAGGTCTCAGCCCCAAAGGTTGAAGTCAATAGTCCAGATGGATTGACTAACTGGCAGGACTGAGGGAGTGCCGCACTGTCGGAGGGTCAGTACTGAGGGAGTGCTGCACTGTCAGAGTAAGAATTGAGTGAACGCCTCATTGTTGGCGAGTCAAAACTGAATGAACACCTCATTGCCACAGGTCAGGACTCAGGGAATATGCTGCTCTGTCTGAGGGTCAGGACTGAGACAGTGCCTCGTTGTAATGGGGTTAGATTTGAGAGGGTGCAGATTAGAGGGTTAGTGCTAAAGGAGTGCTGTACTGTCAGTGGATCAGTACTGAGGGAATGCATCAGTATTAGAAGGTCAGTACTGATGGAGTGCTATAAGTTTGGAGGGTCAGTGCAGAGGCATAGCCTCATTGTAAGAGGAACAGAATTAGGGAAATCCTCCTTGTCAGAAGGTCACTACTGAAGGAGTGCACTGTTGGAGTGTAAATACTGAGGGTGTGCAGCAGGGTGAGTTTATTGTCAGATGGAAGTTGGAAGCTTCTGTAACGTTTGGAGTTTTGGGCTAATTGTTGATTCTGTCATCCATGAGAACGTTGGCTATTCGTTTCTTTGACTGTTGTTATTTTGTTATAACGACTGAATAAAGTGAAATAATTGTTGCACTTCCAGTAACTGCTGAGTGATTTTCACTGTGCAGCTCTCTGGATTTCCTGTGATTGTACATAGCTGTGTATTCATGGTGCTCTCTATTCTTTCTCAGAGAGGTTGGTTTGTCCTGGAGCTATCTACCATCCTCACTCTGACAGTCAGAGCTCTTTCTCAAAGAGAGCATGTGCCCATAGGCTTGTGGTCTGTTTATTGTGATGGTTTGCATTTGACAGCAATGTAATATTAGATAGCAGCCTCACTTCAGTCAGCATGCTGGCTGTAATATATCTTATGAATGACCTTAATGTTGGCAGCAGCTCTGATTTGCAGCGTTGTGATGTAAACAGCACTCTGGGCCAGATCCCTTTTCCAATTCCAGTTTAATTTCCCTCAAGGTAGTTCATCCGCGCTATCATTTTAATCGGTGACCCGAGCCACCCTGCTGTGGATCCTGAGGTGCGTTAATCCACAAGGGGATCCAACGTTGGCAATGGAGAAAGAAGATCCATTTTTAGACGCTAAATATTTGAAAGAGGATTAAGCTAAACTGAGGAAAGGTAATAAGACTCTGCTATTCATTTTAAAAATAACACAGCCTGGGCAAGCGCTTATTGCTGGTCCTTAGTTGCCCTTGAGAAGGTGGCGATGAGCTGCCTTCCTGAAACACTATCATCGGTGTGCTGTGGGTTGACCCACAATGCCATTAGGGAAGCAATTCCAGGCTTTGGACCCAGCGACAGTGAAGGAACAGCAGGTCAGGGTGGTGAGTGACTTGGAGGGGAATGTACACCTCCAATGTAGTGACAGCAGTCCTTATGGGGGTAAACACAGTGTAGGCTGGGCCTGTCAGTGCAGAGTACTCTGGTGAATGGCCTGAGCTGCTGTGCTCTTCCAGCACCACTGATCCAGAATCTGGTTTCCAGCATCTGCAGTCATTGTTTTTACCTGAGCTGGGAGTAGTAGTGTCTAAATAATTTGGGGAATTATCCATAGCTGTCCTGGACCCCATGTCTTTGAAATATAATACAGCCATCAGAAAATGAAACCTCATGAGATTAAAGGGATGATGGTAACTGGGATATCCAATTACCTGAAGAATCTGAGACAGTAATGGTGGACAGTTGTTCTCTGCCTGGACGGATGTATATAGTAGGGTTCCCAAGTGGTTAGCATTGGGATCTGTGTTTAATATCAATACCTGCAGTCAGGAAGAGACAGTAAAACTGTAAGGTGCTCAGGGATAGTGTAGAAACTGGAGAGATTGCTGACAGCAGATTGCAGGAAGGTAACACATAGTGGAAACTGGGAAGACACATAGCAGCTGCAGTTTAGTCTTAATAAGTATAAACAACTGCACTCTGAGTGTGTCGGCATGGGGATTATCATCTACAATGGACTGTTCTAAGGAGACTGTGAGAATGGGGTAGGGGGACTACATATTCACATCCTCAAAACTGACAGTGCAAGTTGACACGCTGGATCAAGACGTAAGCAGTACACTGTGTATAAATAGCAGCAATGATAAAAAATTCAGATATTCTGCTAAACCTTTGAAAATCACTGACGGAGCTGTAACTGGAGTATTTCACATGTTTCTGGGCACTAAAGATTTAGAGAGGTGTCAGTGCCTGGGCGAGGATGTGGGATGATTCCTGGTATGTTACAGTGGAAAAGGGCTTCAGTTAGGTGGGAAAATCAGAGAAGCTGAGATGGTTCTGCTGTGGGTCTGGGGGAGGGGGAGTGTGTGGGTCTGGGGGAGGGGGAGTTTTGCTCCAAAACTACTGACTGCTCATTAGCCTCTTTCACTTTACCTGTCAGCCCCTTATTCTGTTCCTTAACATTTTCAAAACCTAGGACAGCTCTTTCATCTGGTCACTGCTGTTCTGATTTGCACTGGAGTTCAAAACTTACCCTTCTCTTTTTTGAGATGAAATTCCAAGTGATCATCAGTCTGGGCCTTTGATTTTGATTTATCAGCACTTCCTGCATTTGAAGACATATTGCACAACACTTCACAGGGACTACTGTGACTTCAGATTTCAATTTTTGATGTCTTTTGGTTCTCTATTTACAGGTTCATCATTTACATAACAAGCCTCATTCATGTATTTTTACTTCCTGTGATTGATGCTCAAATATTGTCAGCACTTCATCACAAACCCATCCTTACTGCTCCAAAGCTAGCTCCCTGTACTGATCGCTCTCTCTTCAATAGCCATGCATTTCCTAATTTTCCGATCATTACTCTGGAAAAGAAATCCACCCCTTCAAAAAAAAAACAAACTGGAAACACTTTGCACAGCAACAATTTTGTCAATAACTTGCTTTGTAAATTAGCTTTGTACAAGGGCACAGGTTCGCAGATCCCATTGAGACCTCCTTAGTTTTACCTCTTCTTTCATCAAACCATCCAGAATAGAAATTGGATCATCAGCTGCCATCAATCTGCCCCAAAGTCTCTCCGAAAATTAGTTTTCTTGTGTTGTGGTGGTGTAGGTAAACACCTCTCCTTTATTAACAAGACCTCATTAACATGATTCACTGACAGTATTCATGAAAGAATTCCCTTGCCTGCTGTGAGCTACACTATTTCATTTTATTACATTCTGAGGGAATATCTTTCACAGAGTCATACAGCACAGAAACAGACCCTTCCGCCCAACCAGTCCCTGCTGAACATAATCCCAAACTGAGCTGCTCCCGGCCCATATCCCTCCAAACCCTTCCTATTCAGGTACTTAGCCAAATGTCCTTTAAATGACCCAGTCATTTGGGCTCCACTGACGCTGCAGCAGAAGAGCTGGGGATAGTAAGTGTACAGACTTGTATGTAGGAAAAATAAATTTTGATGTCTGTATGTAAAGAAATGTAATGTGTGCACAAGAACGTCTTGACCATTGTATAGAGATCCAAATAATTTTATGAATAAAGTATATTTTTGAAATAAAAGAAGTCCTTTAGATGATGTAATTGTACCCACATTCACCACTTCCTCAGGAAGCTCATTCCATACAGGTACCACCCTCTGTCTAAAATGTTTGCCCCTTGTGTCTTTTTTAAATCTCTTTCCTCTCACCTTAAAAATGTGCCCCCTAGTCTTGAAATCCTAGTGAAAAGGCATCTATTATTAAAGCTATCTTTCCTTTTCATGGTTTTATGAACTCTTTTAAGGTTACCTCTCAACCTCCTAAACTTCTTATTACTCAAACTTTCCACACCCCTCAACATTCTGGTAAATCTCTTCTGAACTCTCTCCAGCTTGATGATATTCTTCCTGTAACTGGGCAACCAGAACTGGACACAATATTCAAAGTTTGTGAGAAGATTTGTAGCTCGGGTGCTCGTTGCTGTGGTTCTGTTCGCCGAGCTGGAAGTTTTTGTTGCAAATGTTTCGTCCCCTGTCTAGGTGACATCCTCAGTGCTTGGGAGCCTCCTGTGAAGCACTTCTGTGGTGTTTCCTCCGGCATTTATAGTGGCCTGTCCCTGCCGCTTCCGGTTGTCAGTTTCAGCTGTCCACT
>NC_057712.1:35775826-35784010 GCF_004010195.1 Chiloscyllium plagiosum
TGCTAATACCTTTTCTGAAGATTCCTTTAGTGTTCCTGTCATTCCCACTGGTTTACCATTCCAATTCCAACAATTTGCTTTCACATGCCTCTCTGACACTCATGAAAACATGTAGTTTTCTAACATCATTTTATTTTCTCCATACGATCATTTGTATGGATTATCTTGTGTTGAAATAAATAACTTAAGCTTTCCTTTAGCCACTTCATGTTCTCTGATTTTTTTTTTCTTCTTTTTAAAGTTCTTTCTCTCTTTTGTAATCTCTTTCTTCCATTGCCTCTCCCTCTGGAGTTCAAGTTTACATTTTTCACATTTCTCCTTCAAGGTCACATTCTCTCCTTTCTTTTTTTCATCTTCTATTGGGGTGGCACAGTGGCTCAATGGTTAGTACTGCTGCCTCACAGCACCAGGGTCCCAGGTTCAATTCCTGCCTCAGACGACTGTCTGGGTGGAGTTTGCACATTCTCCCCGTGTCTGTGTGGGTTTCCTCCGGCTGCTCCGGTCTCCTCCTATAGTCCAAAGATGTGCAGGTCAGGTGAATTGGGATATCTGGTCGGCGTGGATAGGTTGGACCGAAGGGTGTTTCCATGCTGTACATCTCTATGACTCTAATTGCCCGTAGTGTTAGGTGCATTAGTCAGAGGGAAATGGGTCTGGGTGGGTCACACTTCGGAGGGTCGGTGTGGACTGGTTGGGCCGAAGGGCCTGTCCCCACACTGTAGAGGATCTAACCTAACCAAGCTCAGACTACCCCGGGTTTTCTTTGCAATAAGAAAATGCTATGTGTGGATTTTCAGTCCCACACTCAGCTCTCCTGAATTGTCAAATGGTGCTTCAGAGCCCATTTGACTTTTGGGATTTTTCCTCAGTGCTGAATCCAACACTTTACTGCCTCATATCTCCTTGAACCTCTCCATTCTATCCATTCCAAGGTATCTAACCGCTTTTGGTTTCTCACTCAGTCACTGAAACAGACCCTGTGTAGGTCATTTGCCTTCCCAGCATTACAGCTAAAAGTCAACACTCCTGACGTGGAATCTACTCTGTCTCTTTCTCCAGCCGTTGTAACTTTCAAACTCTTCTTCATTGACTTCAGGAAGCATGGAGAAGGACACTCTTTCCCCTCCTCCTTCCCATCTACACCTCCCGAGGGGAGGCTGAGAGGGTCAAACATGTCAAGTTCCTTGCAGTGACAATAACCGACAATCTGTCTTGAACTTCCCACATGGATGTGATGGTCAAGAAGGCACAACACGTCAGCTTGCTCAGGCCACACAGGGAATTCGGCATGTCCATATAGACTCTCACCAACAGTTATAGATGCACCAGAAAAAGCATACTATCCGGGTGCATCACGGCCTGGTACCGAAACTGCTGTGCCCAGGACAGTAAGAAACTACAGAAGGTTTTGTGCACGGCCCAGAGCATCACAGAAACAAACCTCCCAACCATGGACTCCATTTACACAGCTCGCTGCCATGGAAATACTGCCAAAATTATCAGAGACCCTTCCCACCCCAGTAATGATCTCCTACAACCTCTTCCATCAGGCAGAAGATACAGAAGCTTGAACACATGCACTAACAGGTTCAGGAACAGCTTCCTCCCTGCTGTTATAACACAGATGAACGGACTCTCTAACTCTAAATAACGTTGATCTTACCTCACGCACCTCCTGTGCATTGTAACCTTGTATGCCTCTATGTCCTTGTTTGCTATGATTTGCCTGTAATGCTTGCAAAATAAAGCTTTTCACTGTACTTAGGTACATTTGACGACAAAAATATCAGCCAAATCCGTGTCCTGAGTTACCCATTGTAAGCCTTGCTGTTGGGGATATTTGGATGTTACGAAAGCTTTGAAACATTTTAAATATAGCACTTTTCAGACTAGCTGTAGCCTGAAGGTTATATTGGCCCAGAATACTGGAACTGGATTTCATCAGGGCCATGCTATTACACAGAAAGCAGAAGAGAATAGAGTGAGAAATGCTTCAGGCCTGGAACATCTCCCACTGTTTCCATGACAACCCACCCCAACAAAATCTACAATTTCTACTATTCCCAGAATGTTGGTGTCACGGTTCCTATTGCAGCTGTCTGACAAGTGTCAACCTGCAATGGTACAGTCATTTACTACTTCACAATGTCTTAGTGTTTTACAGCCAGTTTCTGAACTGTAGACACTGTTATAATGTGGGAATGATTAGCGGACAGCAAGATCCCCCAAAAAAACAATGTGGTGACAGATAACCCTTTTAGTGATGCTGCCTGATGGATAAATATTACCCTAGACACTGAGGAGTTCTCCCCTGATCTTTTTCAGATGCTGTCCTGAGAGGGCACACATGGCTTCATCTTAATCACATTAAGATGGCACCTCTGTCAGAGCTGCACCTACTCAGTACTGCATGAGGACAGCCAACCTGGACAGCCGTTCCCTGTGGTATCCATAAACAGTTGGAGGCACTGGATATTGGAGGTCAGTCATCTCAGCTCCAGGACATCTCTGCAGGAGCTCCTCAGGG
This sequence comes from Chiloscyllium plagiosum, assembly GCF_004010195.1. Lineage (NCBI taxonomy): Eukaryota > Metazoa > Chordata > Chondrichthyes > Orectolobiformes > Hemiscylliidae > Chiloscyllium > Chiloscyllium plagiosum. The sequence continues at coordinate 35,778,354 of NC_057712.1, forward strand.
TAGTGTCCCAGGCTCAACCATTTTCACCTTCCCTCCATCATAAGGTCAGAAGTGGGGATGTTTGCCAATGTTCAGCACCATTCACAACTTCTCAGATACTGAAGCAGTCCAGCTACAAATGAAAGGAAATCTGGACAATATCCAGGCTTGAGCTAACACGTAGCACGTAACATTTGCAACCACACAATTGCCAGATAATGAAAATCTCCAATTTGAGACAATCTAATCATTGCCAGTTGACATTCAATGGTATTATTATCATTGAATCCCCCACTACCAACATCCTGGGACTTACCATTGACCAGAAACTCAACTAGACTCACCAAATAAACACAGGGACTATAAGAGCAGGCCAGAAGCTAGGAATACTCTCCTCATGCCTCTCGAAAGCCTGCCCACCATCTACCAGGCACAAGTCAGGAGTGTGATGGAATACTCCCCACTTGCCTGGATGGGTATAGTTCCAACAACACTCAAAAAGCTTGACATCATCAAGGACTAAGCAGCCCACTTGTTGGCACCACATCCACAAACATCCACACCCCTGATGCTTAGTAGCAGCAGTGTGTGCTATCTACATGGTGCACTGCAGAAATTCACCAAAGATCCTCATACAGCACCTTCCAAACACACAATCGCTTCCATCTAGAAGGACAAGGGCAGCAGATACATGGAAACACCGCAAACTTCAAGTTCCCATCCAAGCCACTCACCATCCTGACTTGGAAATATATTGTCATTCCTTCGCTATTGCTAAGTCAAAATCCTAGAATTCTCTCCTGAATGGCATTGTGGGTGAATCCACAGCACATGGACTGCAGTGGTTCAAGAAGGCAGTTTGCCAACATCTTCTCAAGGGCAAACAGGGATGGGCAATAAATGTTGGGTCCAGCTAGTAACACCCACATCCAATGAATGAATCATAGAATCCCTACAAAGTAGAAGTAGGCTATTCGGCCCATTGAATCTACACCCACCCTCCAAAGACCATCCCATCCAGACCCATGCCCCCTGCCCTATCCCTGTAACCCTTCATTTCCCATGCCCAATCCTCCTAGCCTGCACATTCCCTGGACATTATGGATAATACAGCACGACCAATCCACCTAACTTGCACATCTTTGGACTATGGGAGGAAACTGCAGCGCCTCAGAGGAAACCCTGGAGCAAACAGGGAGAGAATGTGCAAACTTCATACAGATAGTCAACTGAGGGTGGAATTGAACCCACTGTGAGGTACCAGTGCAATCCTCTGAGCCACCATGTTTCTGATCCCGAGGTGACCCTGCTGCTGCTTGAGGCAGGGTTAAGAGGCCAGGCCAGGCCGAAAACGGAACTGCTAGGCCTGTTATTGATAATAAGCTGAAGTGATTGAATGATAACCTGGCTGATCTGAATGCTGTCAGATTGTCAGGGAAAGGGTTAACTTTGTTGTCTCTGGTAGTCAGGCTAAGCGCAGGTGCAGGCAGTGAGGAGCTGGGAGTGTTGCTGCTGACAGAATGGTGGGAGATGCTGCCAGGCACCATGAGTCAGCACCTTGGATTACAAAAAGACAAAACAAAAGCAATCAGGAAGGAATGTCACTGGGAACCGACTGGGAGCTTTCACAAACCTCTCCCGCCCATTAAGCAGCTAACTTCCTTTGATTATCCACCTTCACAAACTGTGTAGCTTCTGTCAGTGTGAGGAGCCAGTGATACCTATTTGGTCCCTTCAGTCAGTGAACATAGAACAGTACAGCACAGTACAGGCCCTTCGGCCCTTGATGTTGTACTGACCTTTTATCCTATTCTAACATCAGTCAAACCTGCACACCCTTCATTTTACTAGCATCCATGTGCGTATCCAAGAGTCATTTAAATGTCCCTAATGACTCTGACTCGACCACCACCGCTGGCAATGAATTCCACACACCCACCACTCCCTGTGTAAAGAATCTACCCCTCTGACATCTCCCCTAAACCTTCCTCCAATTACCTGAAAGTTATGCTCCCTTGTGATAGACATTTCCACCATGGGAAAAAGTCTCTGGCTATCCACTATCTGATGTGCCTCTCATCATCTTGTAAACCTCCATCAAGTCACCTCTCATCCTTCTTTGCTCCAATGAGAAAGGCCCGAGTTCCCTCAACTTTTCTGTAGAAGACATTTCTCCAGTCCAGCCAGTATCCTGGTAAATCTCCTCTGAACCGTCTCTAAACCTTCCAGATCTTTCCTATGATGAGGCAACCAGAACTGAACACAATATTCCACGTGTGGTTTAACCAGGGCTCTATACAGCTGCAGCATAACCTTGCTGCTCTTAAACTCAATCCCCCTGTAAATGAAAGCCAACACGCCATACACCTTCTTAAGGGTCCTATCAATCTGGGCGGCAACTGAGAGGGATCTATAGACCGGGATCCCAACATCCCTCTATTCCACCACACTGCCACAAATCTTGCCTTTATTCCTGTAATCTGCATTCAAATTCAACCTTCCAAAGTGAATCACTTCACACTTTTCCAGGTCGAACTCTATCTGCCACTTATCAGCCCAGCTCTGCATCCTGTCAATGTCTTGTTGAAACCTACGACAGCCCTCCACACTATTGACAATGCCTTGCTAAAATCCATTTACACCACATCCACTGCTCTACCTTCATCAATGTGTTTTGTCACATCCTCAAAGAATTCAATAAGGTTTGTGAGGCATGACCTCACAAAGCCATGCTGACTATCTCTATTCAAACTACGGTTTTCCAAGTAATCATAAATCCTGTCTCTCAGAATCCTCTCCAATACTTTGCCCACCACTGACGCAAGACTGATTGGTGTGTAATTCCCAGGATTATTCCTATTCCCTTTCTAGAACAAGGGAATACTTGTCAACCTCCTATCTTCTGGTATTACTCCAGTGGACAGTGAGGACACAAAGATCATCGCCAAAGGTGCAGCAATCTCCTCCCTCAGTAACCTGTAGTAACCTTGGGTATATCCCATCTATCCTCGTGTTTTTCAAAGTTTCCAGCAATCTCCTTCTTAACATCAACCTGTTCTAGCATATCAGTCTGTTTCACGTTGTCCTCAGAAACGTCAAGGTCCCTCTCAGCAGTGAATACTGAAGCAAAGTATTCATTAAAGACCCCCCCACCTCCTCCGATTCCAGGTGCAAGTTCCCTCCACTACCTCTGATCGGTCCTACCCTCACTCTGGCCATCCTCTTGTTCCTCACACAAAGTGTAGAATGCCTTAGGGTTTTCCATAATCCTACTCGCGAAAGCTTTTTCATGCCTCCTTCTAGCTCTCCTAAGTCCACCCTTCAGTTCTTTCCTGGCTACCTTGTAACCCTCTAGAGTCCTGTCTGATCCTTGCCTCCTCAACCTTTAAAGGAGAAAGTGAGGACTGCAGATGCTGGAGATCAGAGCTGAAAATGTGTTGCTGGAAAAGCGCAGCAGGTCAGGCAGCATCCAAGGAGCAGGAGAATCGACGTTTCGGGCATAAGCCCTTCTTCAGGAATCACAGGCGGCACAGTGGCTCTGTGGTTAGCACTGCTGCCTCACAGCACCAGGGTCCCAGGTTCGATTCCAGCCGTGGGTGGCTGTCTGTGTGGAGTTTGCACATTCTCCCAGTATCTGGGTGGGTTTCCTCTGGGTGCTCCAGGTTCCTCCCACAGTCCAAAAATTCCTGAAGAAGGGCTTATGCCCGAAACGTCGATTCTCCTATTCCTTGGATGCTGCCTGACCTGCTGCGCTTTTCCAGCAACATATTTTCAGCTCCTCAACCTTAAGTAAGCTTCCTCCTTCCTCTTGACTAGATGTGCCACATCCCTTGTCACCCAGGGTTCCTTCACCCTACCATCCCTTCCTTGCCTCAGTGGGACATACCTGTCCAGCATTATCAGCAGGTGCTTCCTAGGCAACCTACACATTTCTGTTGTGCATTTCCCAGAGAACATCTGTTCCCAATTTAGGTGCCCCAGTTCCTGTCTAATAGCATTGTAACTCCCCTCCCCCAATTAAATACTTTCCCATACCGTCTGCTCCTATCCCTCTCCATGACTACAGTAAAGGTCAGGGAGTTGTGATCACTATCACCGAAATGCTCTCCCACCGAGAAATCTGGTACCTGACTTGGTTTGTTTCCAAGCACCAAATCCAATATGGCTTCCCCTCTTGTCGGCCCGTCTACATATTGAGCTGAAAATATGTTGCTGGAAAAGCGCAGCAGGTCAGGCAGCATCCAAGGAGCAGGAGAATCGACGTTTCGGGCATAAGTCTTTGTTCAGGAACACATTTTCAGCTCTGATCTCCAGCATCTACAGTCCTCACTTTCTCCTCCATCTACCTATTGAGTCAGGAATCCTTTTGGGACACACCTGACAAAATCTGCTTCATCCAAATTTTGCACTAAGGGAGTTCCAATCAATATTAGGGAAGTTGAAGTCACCTATGCCAACAACCCTATTACTCTGCACCTTTTCAAAATCTACTAGGCAAAAGTGAGGACAGCAGATGCTGGAAACAGAGTTTAGATCAGAGTGGTGCTGGAAAAGCACAACAGGTCAGGCAGCAACCGAGGAACAGGAAAATCGACGTTTCAGGCAAAAGCCCTTCATCAGGGAAGGCATCCTGATGAAGGGTGTTTGCCTGAAACATTGATTTTCCTGCTCCTCAGTTGCTGCCTGACATTTTAAATTAGATTAGATTAGATTACTTACAGTGTGGAAACAGGCCCTTCGGCCCAACAAGTCCACACCGACCCGTCGAAGCGCAATCCACCCATACCCCTACATTTACCCCTAACCTAACACTACGGGCAATTTAGCATGGCCAATTCACCTGACTTGCACATCTTTGGACTGTGGGAGGAAACCGGAGCACCCGGAGGAAACCCACGCAGACACGGGGAGAACGTGCAAACTCCACATAGTCAGTCGCCTGAGTCGGGAATTGAACCCGTGCCGCCTGCTGTGCTTTTCCAGCACCACACAATCTGCTCTTCCATGTCTCTGTTGCTATTGGGGAGTCTTTAGAAAACTCCCAATAAAGTGACTGCTCCTTTCCTGTTTCTGTCTTTCACCCAAACATCTAAACCCCAGAATATCCAATGACCATCCCTGCCCCTATGATATCCAAGTCTGAATAATGGCCACAATATTGTAGTTCCAAGTACTAATCCATGCTCTAAGATCATCAACCTTATTGGTGACACTTCTTGCGTTAAAATAGACACATTTCAACCCATCACACTGACTGCAACTTTGCCCTGTCAACTGTCTATCCTTCCTCACAAACTCTCTGCACGCTGTATCTGCCTGTTCACCAGCTACCCCATCCTCCGGTTTCTAGCTCTGGTTCCCAACCCCCTGCCAAAGTTCTGAAGAGCTCGAGCAAACCTCCACCCAGGATACTCCAGTTCAGGTGCAACCCTTCCTTCTTGTACAGGTCCCACCTTCCTCAGAAGAAAGTGTTGATGGGGGTAGGGGGAGGGGACGAGAGGGAATAGGAGGTGAGGGGAGAGGAGAGGAGAGGAGAGGAGGGAGGGGAGAGAAGGGGACGGGAGGGAAGGGACGGGCCGGGAAGAGAGAGGAGGGGACGTGAGGAGGGAGGGGAGGGGAGGGAGAGGATAGCAGGGGAGAGAGAGCATAAAAGGAGAGGGGTGGGATGTGAGGGGACA
>NC_057712.1:35784020-35790909 GCF_004010195.1 Chiloscyllium plagiosum
AGGAGAGGTGAGGTGAGGGAGGGAGGGGAGAGGAAGGGAGGGGAAGGAGGGGAGGGGAAGGAGGAGAGGTGAGGTTAGGAGAGGGAGGGGAGAGAAAGGGAAGGGAAGGAGGAAGGGGAAGGAGGAGAGGTGAGGTGAGGGGAGGAAGGGGAGGGGAAGGGAAGGGAGCAAAGAGAGAGGAGGGGTTGGACAGAGCAGACATGTCTCCCTCACCACTCCCTTGACAGGGCATGTTTCTCCAGTCTCCCCCCTCGGTAGGCCTAATCCCTCAGGCCGAGCCATACCCCAGCCTGACTGGGGATGGTTCTGGAGGCAGCCTATCCAGCTACCAGCCACTTCTTGTAATCCATCAGTTCCGAGATATTATTGCACACTTACAGACTTGGGAAACTAGGCCTCCTGGCTCAGAGATTGGGACAGTGCCACTGCACTGAAAGGTCCCTTCCATAGGCTTTGTAAACAGATGGGGGAAGAAGACCAATCCAAGAGGCTGGCTGATTTATGCCGTGTTACAATGACGGATTTCCTCTGTCTGCCAATGGGTGTGTGGGCAGGGCACTGCCAGGGTGGGCATGGGGAGTGACCCAGTTGTGAGGACCAGCCCCTTCCCCCCCAGCAATGTTGATGAGATCTCCCCCATGAGCCTTGGAGTATCCCACACGGTTGTCAGGACCTTGAGGTCTCGTGTACCCAGTGGAGTGTGAGAAAGCCTGAGGCCTCAGTGCCAGTTTGCAGATGTGGGTCACCCAGCTCATCGGCCACTTCCATCATACCCAGCTCCCCAACTGGTTCCCTGCAGCCACCTTCAGCACTGCCTCCCCCTGGCCCTGGGGAGAGGGGACCCTCAGAGAGTTGACTGGCACCCTTTACCCTGTGGACTGCAGCTGAGGTGGGGATCTAATGCTGACCTTTCTGGCCACAGCTACATTCCACGAGTGGACTGCTGAATCCCAGCAGCTGCTACGCCCGACCTCCAATCGAGCCTTCACCCAGAGGGGAGTGGAGTGTGTAAGTCACTGCCGTGAGGGGTCCTCAAGCGTGAATACATTTCATGGGAAACTGGATAACGAGGTGAGGGAGAAAAGGTTGAGAGGAAATGTTAACATGAGTTCAACGATGCTGGTGTTGGACCGGGGTGGACCAAGTTAAAAATCACACAACACCAGGTTATAGTCCAACAGGTTTATTTGGAAGCACTAGCTTTCAGAGCACTGTTCCTTCACAACCACCTGATGAAGGAGCAGCCTCCGAAAGCTAGTGCTTCCAAATAAACCTGTTGGACTATAATCTGGTGTTGTGTGATTTTTAACTGAGTTCAATGAGGTGAAGTGGGAGGCGGGCTCTGGGAATAAGTGGAGTGTATGTAGGCCTGAGGATGGATGGTGCTCAGTGTGGGCTGGGCTCTGGGTCCAGAACAGCCCCAGGGCCTGTCATTTTTAATTCGGGAAACACAGGTGTCACATTTCTCACCCAGAGGGTGGTTTAGAGTGAATCACTTTGCTGTGGGTCTGGAGTCACATGTGGCTGGACCAAGTAAGAATGGCAGATTTCCATCCCTAACGTCGGTCAGATGGGTTTCTAACAGCAATCAATGGGTAGCCATTGGATTAGCTGCCTTTGTCATTCCAGATTTTTATTGGATTTGAATTTCACAATCTGCCCTGGTAGGATCCGCACACAGATCCCCAGAACATTAGTCTGGGGTTCAGAGTTACTGATCCAGTGACATGACCATTAGTGCATTTGCCCTCCTGCCCCTGCGGGAAGAGGTTAGTCTGGGGCCTAACCTTTAGCAGACCAAACAGACCAGTTCTCTGCTGCTATTTTGAAGTCACTTTGAGAGACCTTCAGTCATTAACGTGATCAACTTTGAAGCAATCCCATGAGGGGCACTGTATCTTCCCATACAGTTTCCTAACAATTCCTGACAACAGTATTGAAAGGGTTACAGCACTACCATTCTGCACACGCTCCCAGGGGTTACAATGTTGGGAGGAATTCCATGAACCGTATCCGTAATGGAGCACCAGGAGCTGGGATACTGTCCTGGCTCATTAATGATTAGGAAGTCAGAAAGATACATACTGCTTACTTGTTCACCTCAATCTGCAACGTATTTGTATGAGTCAGACTGTCTGCTCTTTGTGTGCCAGACTCTCCCAGCTCTTTAACCCTGTGCTTATTGTGGTTCCAGCCTGATCCCATTGCATTTCAGTGACATTATTTCAAACTGTACACCCAAGAGCAATATATCACCCTGTGTTTCTAAGACAGAGAGCTCTCTAATTTTAGCCAAATACACCCTTTCAGAGAGATTGATAACAGAGAGAATTCCTCCTCATTCTTTCCCTAACCACACCCCCCACTGACCCTGAAACTCTTCACAGAGGAGTTGCTCTGACACTACCTAAAGACACACACTGGCTAGTAACAATAGCTCGCCTCAGTCATTGGAGCATAGCATCCCTACAGTGTGGATACAGGCCTTTCAGCCCAACATGTCCATAGTGGCCCTCCAAAGGGTATCCCAGGAAATCCATTTCCCCTTACTCTACATTTACCCCTGACTAATGCACCTAACCTACACGTCCCTGAACACTGTGGGCCAATTCACCTGACCTGCACATCATTGGAATGTGGGAGGAAACCGGAGGAAACCCACACAGACACTGGGAGAATGTGCAAACTTTACACAGACAGTTACCTGAGGCTGGAGTCGAACCTGTGACCCTGGTGCTGTGAGGCAGCAGTGCTAACCACTGAGCCACCGTGCCATGCCATGTCATTACGCACACTAGGAGGACATTCAGGCCATCGTCTCCATGCTGCCTCTCAGGGAGCTGAGTAATCCAACTGGAACTGGGTGACCTCAGCTGGAACACCCGAGCTACAACAACAACATTTTTCCGACAGTGTGGATCCGCCCTGAACTCAACAATCCCGACTTGTCTCCTACTGGAAACATAAAGGATTCTGTCTCGAGTCCAGCCCAACTTCACATGGCCTCACCCCCACAGTGCCCTTCCTCCTGCCTCCCAGCACTGCCAACCTTTCTAGAATGACCATCCAAGATCAGCAGCTCCCACGTTCTCCTGGTCTTCCCGGATATTCATCCAATTCACCAAGTAGTGACCAAGCTTGGGGGCTGGTTAGCTCAGTTGGCTAGACAGCACAGAGTAACACCAACAATTGCCACACTGAGTGAGGTTACCATGAAGAGCTCTCCCTCTGAACCTCTCCCCTCACCTGAGGTACGGTGGTCCTCAGGTTAGACCACCACCAGTTGTCTCTCTTTAATGAGAGAGCAGGGTTATGGCAACTTTACCTTTTACCCAGGTATCCTAGCTCACTCAATGCATCACAAGGTCAGGGGTCCAAGCCTCACATGCAAAGTTTGAGCATATGGGTGAGATGTTCATGCTGCACTCTCAGAAGGCCTTGCCTCTCATGGGATATTGAACCTGACCGAAGTACTAAAGGACATGATTTAAATTCAACCCAATAGTGTGTGACAACTGGTAATCAAGTAACTGTGAGTTTTGGATTTGTTGTCAATACTGTCACCAAACTAATAGTTCCCTGGCAAACTCACCATGGCAACACTTTGACCAATCAGAGTTGACTTGCCAACCAATCAGCACCCTTTTGTCATGCAATATAAATTGTGACTCCCTTTTGAAATGTGCATCAGTTCTGATGAGTGCACTGCTCCTGACTGAATTGTATAGGGCTCTGATGTAATTACTTACTCATTAATGCAGGTCCAATGGGCTAAATGATCTCAGTCTGCACCATAATGCTGTGATTCAATGGGAGTAAATACTGGTGCTCATTCCTAAGAGTGCATGTGACTGGAATGAATACAGTGTGAGGCGTGTTCGATGTTGGGTCAAATTCCTTTGGATGGTCATGGTCAAACCAATTGTATTTAGAAAGGCCCATTTTTTTAGGCCGAGGTCTCTAGGTCATGGTTTTCCAGCCAGTTCAGATATGTTGAACTGGAGTCAGATTATAAAGTAGGAAATGCAGCAACAAATGTGCCCACACCAAGTCCCCACAAGCAGCAACGAGACTGTGACCGGATCATCCATTTTAGTGGCACCTTCATAAAGCTCCTCAGTCAGCGTTTTCCAAACCCACAACCTCTACCATCTAGAAGGACAAGGTTAGAAGGTAAACCACTACCTCCACTCCAAGCCACTCACCATCCTCATTTGGAAATAAATCGCTTTTCCCTCACTGTCGCCGGGTCAAAATCCTGGAATTCCATCCCTTAGGACATTGTGGGTCAACCCACAGCAAAAGGACTGCAGCGGTTCAGGAAGACAGCTCACCCCCACCTTCTCAAGAGGCAACTAGGGACGGCCTATAAAGGCTGGGCCGGCCAGTGACACCGACATCCCATGAGTAATTTTATGGCTTGTTCGGTGTTAGCCTAGCAACACTGCTTCTTATAATGATAACTTGGAGCATGCTTAATCAAAGAGTAAAAAAAAAATTTACACAACACTGTGGACTATTTTAGATTTGATGAATTGTCTAATTCAGACAATGAGGAGAAAGTGAGGACTGCAGATGCTGGAGATCAGAGCTGAAAATGTGTTGCTGGAAAAGCGCAGCAGGTCAGGCAGCATCCAGGGAACAGGATCCTGTTCCCTGGATGCTGCCTGACCTGCTGCGCTTTTCCAGCAACACATTTTCAGAGCTAATTCAGACAATGGCTAATCAAGTAAGTGCGAGGTTTTGCTTTGATGTAAACACTGTCCCCAAATTATTCTCCAATTCACCATGAGAGATCCTGAGGCAGGAACAGGAAACAGAGGCCCATTCTACTGGCACTCACCATCTTCCCAATGTCACTATGGATTTATGAAACAGCAGAGTACTGGAGGGAAGATGCAGAGATGCCCTCAGGAAACAAGGCAATCTGATGCACTCTGCCATTTAAATAAAAAACACCTGACATCTTTGAGCAAAGTACTGGATCAGGATGAAGGGCCTTTGCCTGAAACGTCGATTCTCCTGCTCCTTGGATGCTGCCTGACCTGCTGTGCCTTTCCAGCACCACTCTAATCCTGACTCTAATCTCCAGCATCGGCAGTACCCACCTCCACCTAAAGTAGTGGACGTGACCAGCCTCTCTCTGAGGGGTGTTATTTTTCCTGGGATGTGAGCCTCACTGGCAGGACCATCTTTGTCACCCATCTCTAATTCATCCTAATGCTGAGGAGCTTGTTAGATCATTTCAGAGGGTGGCTAAGAGTCAACCACATTGTTGTGGGCCTGGAGTCACGTCTAGGCCAGATCAGCTAAGGGGCAATCAATGGCAGGCAGCATTATGGTGCCATTACTACAACCTCTTTGATTGAATTGAAATTGCCCCAAGTAGCATGGTGGGTTTTGAACCCTGTCCCTCGAGCATTATCCTGGGCTTTTAGAATACCAGGTCAGTGACACCACCACTTCCCCACGACCACCAGCTTCAAGGTCCTCGCTCACTGGGTTCTGTCCTAATGACTTGTTTCCCAGGAGCTGCCAATGGATCAGGGCTGGAGGATCAGTAACAGCTCGCCCACTTCATACTGAGCAGCAGAGAATCCACCTGAGAGATAGCATCAGGGCTTCGAGATGTTCTGTCTCTGCCTCTCACACATATGCACTCACACTCACAACAGTGACACATACTGACATGCACTGGAACTCACTTGCTTACACTTATACATGCTCTCTAACACACACTTAAACGTGCATTCACATTCACTCCATCCAGTGACTACACACAAATAGACAAGCATTTACGCTACACACACATCCACACATTACTTACCCGAACGCTCTCTGTCAGATCCACCGACATCAAGCCGGTGTTCTTCTCTGACCACTGCCTCCTGCTGGCCGACTGTCACCTACAGGACGAGCAGCAGGATGGTAGGGGAACGTGGAAGATGAACACAAAGCTGTTGACTCCGGGAAACATTGAGGAGCTCAACAGGGACTACGTAGGTTGGAGAACCGTGAAGCCCCAGCAGACTGGTGGGAAACAGTAAAAGGGAACATCAAGAGGTTCTTCATCCTCAAAGGTGTTCAGGAGGCGAGAGAGAGGTGGGGAAAACTGTCCCAGCTCCAGGAAAGTATGCAGAACCTGCTCCTGCTGCAGATGATGGGGGTCGATGTCACAGACGACCTTAAGGAGGTGAAGGGCCAGCAAGTCTCGCTCTTTGCCTCGGAGTCCTCCAAGATAATCTTCAAGTCCAGGGTCCGCTCCGTGGAGCAGGTCGAGACTTGCTCACTTTTCTTCTTCCAGAAGGTGCACAAAGAGAGCTCCGTTCTCAGCAGCCTGAAGGAAGAAGATGGCTCGATAACGTCATCTCAGGCTGACATCATGAGGATCAGCAAAGTCTGTATGACTCAAAGCCAACCAACAGCGCGGCCTCCCAGTCGTTCCTGTCCTCCATCACGGAGGTCTTAGACAATAGAACACGGGAGAGGCTGGACCAGCCGCTATCTCTGGACGCACTGACCAAGGCCCTCAAGTCCTTCGAAAAGAATAAAACTCCTGGAAACGACAGCTTACCGGTCGAGCTCTATTCTGCTCTATGGGACTAGATTGGCCAGGACCTGCTGGAGGTGTATGTCAGTATGCTTCTGGCAGGTACCATGAGCGAATCCATGAGGAAAGACATCATCACCCTCATCTACAAGCGGAAGGGGGAGAGGGAGGAAATCAGAAATTGGAGACCAATCTCCCTATTGAATGTGGATTACAAAATTTTGTCAAAGGTTAACGCCAACCGGGTCAGGTCTGCTTTGGTGTCGGTGATTCACCCTGACCAAACCTGTGCTGTACCGGGCAGGAAGATCGCTGAGAGTCTCGCACTCCTCAGGGATA
>NC_057712.1:35793004-35798459 GCF_004010195.1 Chiloscyllium plagiosum
TGCAGACTGGCACATTCCAAGGTCCAGGACTACGTGTTGAGGGACGCGCTGAAGCTTGGGGCAGCTGCCGCCAAGGCACGGTGGGGAAAGACCACTGTGTAACGTCTGCCTGCCTAAGAAGAACAGGGTCATTTGAAACACAGTCATTTGGGCTCTGCTGGCGCCTCAGCTCAATATATGGACATGATTGATAAATGTACAGACCTGTTATACAAATGATAAATTCTGATCTCTGTATGCAAAGCAATGGAATGTTTATATATCTATGGCATGACCAACTATACAGACCATCAAAATATTTTATGAATAAAGTATATTTTTGAAATTTTAAAAAAATCACTTACACTATCCAAGCTTACATACACATTCACACTATTGCACACTTACATTGCACAGTCACAATCACCAGTACACACACACATGCACACACACACTGCACACTCACACACATACACACACACTGCACACTCTCACACTCACTGCACACACTCACACACACACTGCACACACACACTCGTTGCACACACATACTCAGGGCACACCCACACACACATTGCACACACAGTCACACTCACTGCACACTTACACATATTGCACTCACACATTAATTGCACACATACATGCACACATGCTGACTGCGTACTCACACCCATCGACACACCCTCACTGTCCACTCACACGCACCCTCAGTGTACGCTCACCCACACCCTCAGTGTACACTCACACACATCCTCAGTGTACACTCACACACACACTCAGTGTTCACACGCACACACCCTCAGTGTTCACACGCACACATCCTCAGTGTACACTCACACACCCTCAATGTACACTCACACACACCCTCTGTGCACATTCACATACACCCTCTGTGTACACTCACACACACACTCAGTGTACACACACACATCCTCAGTCTACACTCACACACACCGTCAGTGTTCACTCACACACATCCTCAGTGTACACTCACACATGCCCTCAGTATACACTCACACACATCCTCAATGTACACTCACACACACCATCAGTGTTCACTCACACACACCCTCAGTGTTCATTCACACAAACCCTCAGTGTTCACTCACACACATCCTCAGTGTTTACTCACACACACCCTCAGTGTACACTCACACACATCCTCAGTGTACACTCACACACATCCTCAGTGTACACTCACGCACACCCTCAGTGTACACTGACACACACCTTCAGTGTTCACTCACACACACCCTCAGTGTTCACTCACACACACACTCAGTGTACACTCACACACACCTTCAGTGTACATTCACACACACCTTCAGTGTACATTCACACACACCATCAGTGTACACTCACACACACCCACATTGTACACTCACACACACCCTCAGTGTACACTCACACACATCCTCAGTGTACACTCACACACACCCTCAGTGTTCACACGCGCACACCCTCAGTGTTCACACACACACATCCTCGGTGTACATCACACACATCCTCAGTGTACACTCACACACCCTCAATGTACACTCACACATACCCTCTGTGTACACTCACACACACCCTCAGTGCACATACACATACACCCTCTGTGTACACTCACACACACACCCAGTGTACACACACACACATTCAGTGTACACACACACATCCTCAGTCTACACTCACACACACCCTCAGTCTACACTCACACACCATCAGTGTTCACTCACACACACCCTCAGTGTACACTCACACACACCCTCAGTGTTCACTCACACACATCCTCAGTGTACACTCACACACGCCCTCAGTATACACTCACACACACCCTAAGTGTACACTCACACACACCCTCAGTGTACACTGACACACACCATCAGTGTTCACTCACACACACCCTCAGTGTTCACTCACACACATCCTCAGTGTACACTCACACACACCCTCAGTGTACACTCACACACCCTCAGTATACACTCACACACATCCTCAGTCTACACTCACGCCCACCCTCAGTGTACAATCACACACACCCTCAGTGTACACTCACACACATCCTCAGTCTACACTCACACACCATCAGTGTTCACTCACACACATCCTCAGTGTACACTCACACACACCTTCAGTGTACACTCACACACATCCTCAGTGTACACTCACACACACCCTCAGTGTACACTCACACACACCCTCAGTATACAATCACACATACCCTCAGTGTACACTCACACACACCCTCAGTGTACACTTACACACATCCTCAGTGTACACTCACACACACCCTCAGTGTACATCACACACCCCCTCAGTGTACACTCACACACACCCTCAGTGTACACTCACACACATCCTCAGTGTACACTCACGCACACCGTCAGTATACACTCACACACACCCTCAGTGTACACTCACACACATCCTCAGTGTACACTCACACACACCCTCAGTGTACACTCACACACACCCTCAGTGTACATTCACACACACACCCTCAGTGTACACTCACACACACCCTCAGTGTACACTCACACACACCCTCAGTGTACATTCACACACACCCTCAGTGTACACTCACACACACCCTCAGTGTACACTCACACACAGCCTCAGTGTACACTCATCCCTCACGTTGCTGCCTGTAATGATGAGTTTTATAGCTGTGGATTGGATTGTAGCTGTCACACTTGCCCTGATGGGAAAGCTGAGAAGTGACATTAGACTGGAGAAGAGGAGTTGGGGGGTTTCACTACAGATTGTGAAACCTAAGCTGTCTTCACAGGCTGCTTTGTGTTGCTAAAGAATGACTGATGAAGGCTGATGTCATCCATGGGGGTTGTCAGGGCTGTTGGCTCAGGATGTTCTCAGAATTTCCCTTCCTTCCCCACAGGCCTCACCACCTCCAGCTACACCCTGAAGGCAGTATGAGTAAAGCTGCCTTGTTGGTGAGCTCACACCACAGTCTCTTAGTATAACTGTCTCCTCTTTTCATTATGTAACATCAGCCGGACATGGCCCGAGAGGACAATCCATTGGATCACGGTATGGGAAAAGGGGGCAGAACGCCAGCAGAATTAACCACATTCACAGTGACCTGGACCGAGGGTCAAGAGACGGGTTCAGGGAGCGATCCCGATGGTCTGTAACCTTTACAGGGTGGTTCTGGGTATCAGCGGCTCACTGGGTGCTATTCTTACCTCACACTTCAACAATCATGGGGCCCAGTCCCAGCCCAGAGCCTAGGCTGATGCTCCAATGCAGGGCTGAGGGAGTGCTGCACTGTCAAAGTGCGTACCTTGAGACATTTACTTGGGGCCCTGTGAGCGGTCCATGTCAGGATCCACGGGGTCATTTTGAAGAGGAGGCGATGCTGGAGATTTGACCATGAAGGTGGGAACATGGATGTGGATGTGTTTCTCATGCAGCCCGTGAGGTGGCATGGGTCAGTGAGCACAGGAGTGAGTGGGACTCGGTACAAGCTGGGATCGTGAGGGGTGGGGAGGCAGAGGTTTGGATGAGCTGAAGGGTTACAGAAGTTGGAAGAGGAAGATTAGCACTGCTTTTCCTCAGCACGAAGGCTCTCAATTTCGGTTGCTACGGCAACTGTGGGAACAGGGCACTGGTATCGCATTGGCAATTCAGAGCAAGAACTATGTCAAGGGAGGAGATAGAGAATGCTTAAAGGAACTCTCCTGGCCCACTGTAAGACAGCGCAAAGATTCACCCTGGGTCTGGGGTAAGGCCCATGGTCAACATTGCAGGATCCCATCAGGATGTGACGGGACATGTTGATGAAGGAAGACCAGAATAATCCTGGTTTGGGATGGCCCCCTCTTTCCTGCTCTCTCTCTGGCGATGGCGGGGGGGGGTTAATATGATCAGCAGTGAGGGGAGGGCTTTTCCAGTTGTGGAGGGTGGAATTACAAGGTAACAAAAGGGTGATTTTAATATCCTGATCCCCTCCCATTCCCAAAGTCCTCCTCACAAACACAGGGTTTTAAATGACCCCTCCCTTTTGGGAAAGAAAATGACAGCTTTTGAAGATTTAGTCGGGGGGGGGGGCGATAAACGACTCAATTCACCATCTGAAGATAAACAAAAATGCATTTTAGATATCAAAAGGTTTGTGGTTTCTATTGTGGAAATGGTTTGAAACTGACTAAGGTGGGAAAGAACTGAGCTGTGGATGTGGGTCTGAGCTCTGGTTAACCCTGGGGAAGATCAGCATTCACACTGTGGAAGCACTCTCATCCTTTCTCAGGAAGTGAAGGAGGGGAGCAACCTCACAGCAGCCCTTGCTAACACCATTTTAAACTAGCAGGAGCAGGTCAGGGGTCACTCAGCAGGGCCACTCCACCCACTGCCAAACAAGAACATAGAACACACAACGTGACAGAACATACAATGTGATAGCGCAGTACCGGCCCTTCGGCCCTCGATGTGTCACCAACCTGTGAAACCAATCTAAAGCCCCATCTAACCTACACCGTTCCATTATTATCCAGATGTATGTCCAATGCCCATTTAAACACCCTGAACATCAGCGAGTCTCCTACGGTTGCAGGCAGGCCGTCCCATTCCCCTTCTACTCTCTGAGTAAAGAAACTACCCCTAATATCTGTCCTAAATCTATCACCCCCCAATTTAAAGCTATGTCCCCTCGTGTTAGCCTTCACCATCCGATGAGAAAAGCTCTCAGTGTCCACCCGATCTAACCCTCTGATTATCTTATACATCTCGATTAAGTCACCTCTCAACCTTCTTCTCTCCAACAAAAACAGCCTCAGTTCCTTCAGCCATTCATTGTAAGACCTTCCTTCCATACCAGACAATATCCTAGTAAATCTCCTCTGAACCCTTTCAAAGATTTCCACATCCTTCCTGTAACACCAGAACTGTATGCAACACTCCAGGTGCGGCCTTAGCTGAAGCAAGACCTCTTGGCTCCAAAACTCAATCCCCCTTCCGATAAATGCCAACACACCATATACCATCTTAACAACCCTATCAACCTGGCTGGCAACTTTCAGGTATTTATGCACCTGGATACACCTATCTCTCTATTCATCTAAACTGCCAAAATGTTACCATTAGCTCAGAACTCTGCATTCCTGTTACCTCTTCCGAAGTAAACTACCTCACACTTTCCCACATTAAACTCCATTTGCCACTTCTCAGCCCAGCTCTGCATCTTCTAGGAGAAAGTGAGGTCTGCGGATGCTGGGGATCAGAGCTGAAAATGTGTTGCTGGAAAAGCGCAGCAGGTCAGGCAACATCCAAGGAACAGGAGAATCGACGTTTCAGGCATGAGCCCTTCTTCAGGAATGAGGAAAATGTGCCAAGCAGGCTAAGATAAAAGGTAGGGAGGAGGGACTTGGAAATGTGATAGGTGGAAGGAGGTCAAGGTGAGGGTGATAGGCCTGAGTGGGGGTGGGGGCGGAGAGGTCAGGAAGAAAATTGCAGGTTAGGAAGGTGGTGCTGAGTT
>NC_057712.1:35801421-35807344 GCF_004010195.1 Chiloscyllium plagiosum
GCTGAAAATGTGTTGCTGGAAAAGCGCAGCAGGTCAGGCAGCATCCAAGGAGCAGGAGAATCGACGTTTCAGGCATGAGCTCGGGGTTAGGTGTGGTGACGGAGATCGGCGTGGGGGCGGGGTTAGGCATGGTGACGGAGATCGGCGTGGGGGCGGAGATGCATGCGGCGTGGTTGTTGTGCAGGTGAGTGATGTCACTGGGGGCGGAAGTGGCTGCGGTGACGGCAACCCAGGGGGTGGAAATGTCTATGGCGACGGCATGGTGACGGAGATCGGCGTGGGGGCGGAGATGCATGCGGCGTGGTTGTTGTGCAGGTGAGTGATGTCACTGGGGGCGGAAGTGGCTGCGGTGACGGCAACCCAGGGGGTGGAAATGTCTATGGCGACGGCAGAAATGGTGTTGTTCCCATTAGCCGTGGACCCCGTGGAGGCCGCGAATCTGTCGATGATGGTCTTCCTGGCAATCGCGGAGGCTGCAAGGTCGGTGGGAGCGGAAGTGACGTCATGGTTCGCGGCGGCGGTTGTTGCCGTGGGCGCTGCAGCGGCCGCATGGTTAATGGCACCAGAGTGATTTCGGAGGCTGATGGAAGATTCTGGAACAGTTGAGGAACCCAGAGTGTGGGGTAAGTACATAAAAGTGTTTGGTGCTCTGCATCTTGTCAATGTCCCTCTGTAACCTACAACATCCTTTGACACTATCCATAACTCTGCCTACCTTAGTGTCATCTGCAAATTTACTAACCCATCCTTCTATGCTCACATCCAGATCATTTACAAAAATGACAAACAGCAGTGGCCCCGGCACACCACTGGTAACTGAGCTCCAGATGAACATCTCCCATCAACCATCACTTTCTGTCTTCTTTCAGCTAACCAATTTGTGATCCAAACTGCTGAGTCACCCTCAATCCCAAAGCTCCATATTTTGTGCAATAGCCTACCATGGGAACCTCACCAAATGCCTTACTGAAGTCCATATACACCACATCAACTGCTTTACCCTCATCCACCTGTTTTGTCACTTTATCGAACTCAATAAAGTTATTGAGGCATGACCTACCCTTCACAAAACCGTGCTGATGATCCCTAATCAAATTATTCCTTTCCAGATGATTATAAATCCTGTCTCCTATAACCTTCTCCAACACCTTACCACAACCGAAGAAAGGCTGACTGGCCTATAATTACCAGGGTTGTCCTGACTCCCCTTCATAAACAAGGGGACATTTGCTATCCTCCAGTCTTCTGGCACTATTCCTATCAACAATTATGATAAAGATCAAAGCCAAGGCTCTGCAATCTCCTCCCCAGCTTCCCAGAGAATCCGAGGATTTTGGGCGGCACGGTGGCACAGTGGTTAGCGCTGCTGCCTCACAGCTCCAGAGACCCGGGTTCAACTCCCGCCTCAGACTGTGAGGAGTTTGCACGTTCTCCCTATGTCTGCGTGGGTTTCCTCCGGGTGCTCCGGTTTCCTCCCACAGTCCAAAGATGTGCAGGTCAGGTGAATTGGCCATGCTAAATTGCCCGTACTGTTAGGTTAGGGGTAAATGTAGGGGTTTGGGTGGGTTGCGCTTCGGCAGGTCGGTGTGGACTGGTTGGGCCGAAGGGCCTGTTTCCACACTGTAATGTAATCTAATCTAATCTAAATCCCATCTGGCCCAGGGGTCTTATCTATTTTCAGATCTTCCTAAATTCCTAAAACCTCCTCTTTGTCAACCTCAATCCTATCTAATCTTGTAGCCTGTATCTCCGTATTCTCACTAACATTGCCCTTTCCCATTGTGAATACTGACAAAAAGGATTCATTCAATGCTTCCCCTATGTCCTCGGATTCCACACACAATTTTTCACAACTGCCTTTGATTGGCCCTAATCTTACTCTGGTCATTCTTTTATTCCTGATATACCTATAGAAAGCCTTAGGGTTTTCCTTGATCCTATCCGCCAATGACCTCTCATGTCCCCTCCTGTCCCTTCTTAGCCCTCTCTTTAGATCTTTTCTGGCTAACTTATAACTCCAAAGCTCCCTAACTGAGCCTTCACGCCTCATCCTCACATAAACCTTTCTCTTCCTTTTGACAAGAGCTTCAACTTCTTTAGTAAACCATGGCTCCCTCTCTCGACAACTACCTCCCTGCCTGATAGGTATATACTTACCAACGACCCACAGTAGCTGTTCCTTGAATAAGCTCCACATTTCAATTGTGCCCATCCCCTGCAGTTTCCTTGCCCATCCTATGCAGCCTAAATCTTGCCTAATTGCATCATAATTGCCTTTCCCCATAGTTATACCTCTTTCCCTATGCGGTATATCCCTGTCCCTGCCCATTGCTATTGTAAACATAACTGAATTGTGGTCACTATCGCCAAATCTAACAGCTGGTCGGGTTCATTCCCCAGTACCAAATCCAAAATGGCATCGCCCCTTGTTGGCCTGTCTACATACTGTGTCAGGAAACCCTCCTGCACACATTGGACAAAAACTGACCCATCTAAACTACTTGAACTATAGCATTCCCAGTCAATATTGGGGAAGTTAAAGTCCCTCATAACAATTACCCTGTTACTCTCACTCCTATTGAGAATCATCTTTGCTATCTTTACCTCTACATCCCTGGAACAATTTGGAGGCTTATAGATAACTCCAAAAGGGTGACATCTCCTTTCCGGTTTCTAACCTCAGTCCAAACTACCTCAGTGGACGAGTCCTCAAATGTTATCTTAGCTGCTGCAATACTACCCTTGATTAAAAATGCTGCCCCCCCCCCCACACCCGCACACCTACTTAACCATCATCTCTGTTCCTGCTGAAACATCTAAATCTCAGAATCTGCAACAACCATTCCCATCCCTCCTCCAGCCATGTCTCTGAAATGGCCACAACATCGAAATCACAGGTACCAACCCATGCTGCAAGTTCACCCACCTTATTCCGGATGCTTCTGGCATTGACGTACACACATTTCAAACGAACATCCTGATTGCCGGTGCCCTCTCGCGGCCTTGTTAACCTATCTCTGACCTCACTACCCTCAACCTCCTGGACACTGGAACTACAATTCGCGTTCCCATCCCCCTGCTGCCACCCCACCCCGAAGAGCATTAGCAAATCTCACCCGAGGATATTGGTACCCCTCTGGTTTAGATGAAGACCATCCTGCTTGTAGAGGTCCCACCTTCCCCAGAATGAGCCCCAATTATCCAAGAATCCAAAACCCTCCCTCCTGCACCATCCCTGCAGCCACGTGTTCAGGCCCACTCTCTCCCTGTTCCTCACTTCACTAGCACGTGGCATGGACAGACATAACAACTCTGTTAGTTCTAGCTCTAAGCTTCCACCCTAGCTCCCTGAATTTCTGCCTTAGATCTCCACCTTTCTTCCTAGCGATGTTGTTGGGATCTATAACGGGAGCTTTATCCTGTTCTCACCACCAGCCCCTGCTCCCTTTGAAAACTACAGCTCCTGCTCACTTCCATCTGTGACGGGGATGATGTGGACATACCACAGTGAGGCCCAGCAGTAGGCCACTGGACCCCAGCCATTGATTGAATCTGAGCCAGCCCCTCTCCTCTCAGGCTGAGAGTCATCTGCCTTGGGCCTTCGTCCTTTACCTGTCTCCAGCCTGACAACTGTCGGCAGTACTGAGGGCATGACACACTGCCTCTAGCCCATAGTACAATAAGGGTATGCCGCCTTCCCAGGCGGATCTGAGAAAGATCCCATCCCACCGTTCCGAAGAAGAGGAAATGTGTCTTCCTCAGTGCTCTGTCCCAGAGTTTCTCCTAAGCCCCAATATTACGATGATTTGTTGATTGCGTTACTGTTTCAGCATCTTGCCAATTGACACACAGCACTTGCCTGTATTATAGCAGGAGTCACCGAAGGCAAACCTGTCAGTGCAGCAAGCTCTTGGGAAGCCTTACTGAATGATAATCTCTACCATCACACTGAAATCTTGCTTCAGTGGGATCGCAGTTGGGATTAGACAACACCTGGAGTACTGTGTGCAGTTTTGGTCTCCTTACGACAGGAAAGATACGATTGCCATTGGGGGAATTGAACAAAGCTTCACCAGACTTCTTCCTGGGATGGTGGGACTGAACATGAAGAAAGATCGGGCCTGTGCTCTCCAGAGTTCTGAAGAATGGGAGGTGATCTCATTGAAACCAACAAAACACGTCAAGGGCTCAAAAGGGGAGATGTACACAAGATGGATTCCTCTGACTGGAGGGCCCAGAACACAGGGGCACACTTTAAAAAGAATGGGGATGTCAGTTAGGATGGAGAGGAGGAGAAATCTTTTGACTCCGAGGGTTATGAGTCTTTGGAATTTGGAAGAGAAATGAGGAGGCTCACTTCCTGTATGTTTTAGGCAGAGATACATTGATTTCAAACAGCGCACAGAAGATGGGTGAGTACAAGGCAGTGAAGTGTATGATCGGATGTGATTGTACTGAATGGTGGGGCACGCTTGATGGGCTGAGTGGCCTACTCCTGTTCTTCTATGCTTGGGGCAGCATGGTGGCTCAGTGGTTAGCACTGCAGCTTCACAGCACCAGGGACCCAGGTTTGATTCCAGCCTCAGGCGACTGACTGTGTGGAGTTTGCACGTTCTCCCAGTGTCTGCGTGGGTTTCCTCCGGGTGCTCCGGTTTCCTCCCACAGTCCAAAGATGTGCAGGTCAGGGTGGATTGCCTGTGGTGTTAGGTCCATTAGTCAAAGGTAAATATAGGGTAGGGGAATGGGTCTGGGAGGGTTACTCTCGGAGGGTGGGTGTGGACCTGTTGGGCCAAAGGACCTGTTTCCACACTGTAGGGAATCTCATCTAATCTGAAAAGCATGTTGCTGTTGGGAATTCCAGGATTTTGGTCCAGTGATAGTGAAGGAACAGCAATATATATCCACGTCAGGATGGTGAGTGGCTTCAAGGAGGATGTGAGATGGGAAGACCACCACCTTGTCAAGGGCAGTTAGGGATGGACAATAAATGCTGGGGCAGCCAGAGACACTCACATCCCACAAAATTAATTTTAAAAAATGACTAACACCCTGAGGATGTGAAAGGCACTGCAGAGCTGCAAGACTTTCATGTCTTTATTTTTGGATTTGTAAATCAGTAACAGCAAGACCGAGTTACAAGTTAACAATTGGCTTTTGAGTCATGGTTAACACAGCTCCCAGGGTACAGACTCACACTGCTATAGCTGAGAAGGCACATGATCCTGAAATAGTTACCAGCAACAGGCTCTTCACATACACACACACACCCCCTGAGTGAACTGGCAGCTCCTCAGAGGGTTTCTTCAAGCACATACGCAACTCTCAAACTCTGAAAAAGGGAAAGAGGAGCTGATGTGTGAGACAGATCCGATAGCTGACAAAACAGCAAGAGGAGCTGTGACTATACCCTCGAGCAAGGGCACACATGAGCGTTCCTCCTCCCTGGCATGGCCACAGCGCTGAACCACAAAGGGCTCCTGGGGAGACTCTGCTGCTGTGCTGATAGGTGGCTGAGTCATATCTCAGACAGTCAGCCGACTGCACTGCTCCCAGCTGTGAGCCAGCCGGCTGGCTCCTGTACAGGGTGTGGACATGATCAACCTGACAGCAGCCAGGAAGCATGACACACACATCCTCACAGCCATTTGTTTTTCTGCAGGTAAGGCACTTTCACCACCCTCCCTGGAGGGAAAAGGTGGATCCTCACACCTGTCAGCCACGTCAAAGGCTCTATCCTGAGCTCATGCTCCTTCCCTCCGGGCCAGCAACCTGGGTTACATCATCTCATAGCTGTTCAATGACAAGGTTCGGGTGCGTGGGACCGGCTTTCATCCTGTGGACTTCACCTGTCCCAGTGTGTAAGGGAGCTGGTGTTACACACACACACAGGAACACTCTCACTCACACATACATACACACACAT
>NC_057712.1:35807775-35809405 GCF_004010195.1 Chiloscyllium plagiosum
GATACATACACACATATACAAATACAGACACCCAAACACAGATACAGAGACGGACAGATACATACAGACACACACACACACACATACATACAGGGTCAGTGACACACATAGAAGCACAACCACACATGCAGACACGCACATGAATTCACAGGAACAGGCACACATACGCATGTGCGCATGCACACAAACACAGACAGATACATACACACAAACACACATTCACAGACACACACTGATTCACACATACAGATACACCCACACAGGACACACACATACACACACACAGATACACGCACACATGTGCACACACAGACAGCTACACACAGTCACAAACACACACACAAGCATGCACACACAGACAGCGCCACACACACACACACACGTGCACACATAGACAGCTACACACACACACATACGCACACATTCTCACGTGGATGCACACACATACAAATACAGACACAGATAACCACATACACAGATACACACAGACAGATACACAGACAGAGAACGCTACAGCAGAGATTCTTGAGCTTGGTTCCTGACAGCTGAAGAAGGAATGGCCAATGGTCACCGAGCAATTGAGCTGTTCAGTATAGAATCAGACCCTTCGGTCCAACTCATCCATGCTGATCAGATATCCTAACCTCATCTAGTCCCATTTGCCAGCACCAGGCCCATATCCCACCAAACCCTTCCTGTTCATCTACCCATCCAGATGCCTTTTAAATGTTGTAATTGCACCAGCCCTCACCACTTCCTCTGGCAGCTCATTCCCTACACCTACCACCCTCTCTTGTCCCATCTTCCAGCCCCTTTCCCACACGGCCCTCAGCCTCACCCAGCTCTCCAGGAAATTGGCTGCTGACTGGTACATGTCATATTCTCCGGCCTCAACTACCACTTCAGCTGCTCGGCAACATAGGCCTCACCGTAACTGAGCACTCTGGCTGTGCACCTGAGCTGTATTTTAAAAAAGTCTCCACATGAATTTAAAACACATTATAAAACACCCTGAGGAGATTGGTTGGTATCTAACTATTATCTTTTCATGTTTTAGCATGCCGGTATGTTCATATATTTGCATGTTTATATGTTTGTATGTTGCATATCACATGTTTGTTTATTTGAGTGCGTCAGATTGTCTGCTTGTATGTCATTGTCCACGCGCGTGTGTGTACATGTTTATGTGTTGTAGTTATGCTCATGTGATGATATGTCCATGTGTCATTATCTCTGTATTCACATGTTTATATCTTCATGAATCACTGTGTCCACATTCATGTGTTATTATATCAATTTGGCTTTCGGCCTGTGATCACAGGTTAACATGTTCATGTTATTGTGGCTGTGATCAGCTCTTTTAGCCTTGGTCACAAACTTCAAGGTGAAATGTCGGACAGGGACACTCACTCTGCACACTGTGGGATTGGGGATATTGGGACAGGGACACTTCACTCTGCACACTGTGGGAATGGGATATTGGGTCAGGGACACTCACTCTGCACACTGTTGGAATGGGATATTGGGACAGGGACACTCACTCGGGACACTGTGGGAATGTGGATATTGGGACAGGACACTCACTCTGCACACTGTGCGAATGGGGATATTGGGACAGGGACACTCACTC
>NC_057712.1:35809905-35815653 GCF_004010195.1 Chiloscyllium plagiosum
TCACTGATACCCAGGGTAGATATGAATATCTAAGGGAGGAGTGAACTGAATGAACTTCTGAATGTGAGTTGTGACAGAGGCCTTTAAATCAGTCTGACTCGAGTGAGATGTCACTGAGCCTTGTACAAGCTCTTTTCTGCAGCTGCTGAGATTAACTGACAGGCATGACCTGGCCGAGACCCTGAACTGCTGCTGATTCACCATTTACTCCTCTCTCTGTCCTTGAGTTTCCCAACAGCAGTCTGAGCATTGCACAGCTTGAGGGACTGAACCCTGGCACTATTTGCACAACAAGAGATTGTATTTATGTTGCAACATCAGAATGTAATAAAATTTGCGGGGAGCATGATAGAGGACCAAACATCTTGTTTTAGCTGAGGCTCTCCTGGTTTTTCGTTAAGCATCCCAATGCCTTGGCAATTTCAAAAAAAAAACTTCAGAATTCCCAACTTTCCCACAAAGTCTATCAATATGTCCCAGTTTAGCTGTTTGAAATTCCGGGTCACTCACTGAGCCACGTAGAGAGACCAAGATAGCGGATCAAAAGCTTTTTCACAGGTTTTAAGGAGGAAATTGAGGTTGAGATGGCAAGGGAGGTAAATTAGAACTTTGGGCACAGGAAGATTAACACATGGTGCCCCATGGCCAAAGGGTTTAAAATTGACACTAGCTCAGAAGCCAGAATGGGGAGAATGCTGATATCTCAAAGAGTGTGGGGCTACAGGTGAGTTAGGGAGGGTGTGAGGTCATCAGGGGGATTTAAATGAAGGCAATGCCAAAGCAGAAGCCAACACTGGATTACTGTGTCCAGTTCTGATCGCCTGGGTTTGGGAAGGACATTATAAGCTGGGGAAGGGGAGGTTGGATAGGCGGGACTTTATTCACAGGAGCATAGGAGGTTGACGGAAAAGATTTTTAAGGTGAAAGGAGAAAATTTTAAAAAGGGGAATTCTTTTTAGACAGACAGTGGTTCCTGTGTGGAATTAACTTCCAGAGGAAGTGGTGGTTGTGGGTGCAGTTACAACTTTTAAAAGATATTTGAATAAGTACATGACTGAGAAATGTTTGCAGGGACATGGGTCAAGCACAGGCAGGTGGGACTGGTCTAGTTTGGGATTCTGGTCTGTCTGAACTGGTTGGACCGTAGGGTCTGTTTCCGTGCTGCATGTATCCATGAGCTTCAAGGTGCAGGGACTTGTAAGGATTGGAAGGGGGGGGCAGTAGGTTAAAGGATGGATGCGATGGGAAGAATGTCAATTTCTCAAAGAGGTTAGGAGGGAGGAAGTGGCCTAACCAGCCTGGAGGGCCTGGGAGCTGAGGGAATGGGAGGTTTGAGACAACTTTTAAAAAATGGAACTCACCACCAAACTGCAGAGTGATGGGTGCGGGTCTGTTGATAAATTGTGGTTGTAGTCTGGGCAAGAGAGGTCTCCAACTCCCTGACAGGATTCAGAGAGAGCTTGTATCCTCCTACATCTCCTATCTAGTCCAACCAGTGTTCAATGAATGCCAACTACTAATGACATCATTCAACTCAGCCCATCTTTAACATAGGACCCAATGCCTCCTTAATTTAGGTGTTCTCACAGCCTGGAAGATATGGTCAGTAAAATGGGCAAATGAGACATGTAGTACTGATTTAACTCAACTTGTATCCTTCAAAATAGA
This sequence comes from Chiloscyllium plagiosum, assembly GCF_004010195.1. NCBI lineage: Eukaryota > Metazoa > Chordata > Chondrichthyes > Orectolobiformes > Hemiscylliidae > Chiloscyllium > Chiloscyllium plagiosum. The sequence continues at coordinate 35,811,574 of NC_057712.1, forward strand.
GCCCCAGTTTGACCAGTATATTCATTTCCTAGTTTTACTGTTTTATTATCCAGATTTTTCACATAAAACCACCGGTGAGGGAAAAAAAGGGATCCTATTCAATATTCACACCCATGGCCAAGTTATACCTGTACCCAGTTGTATGTCTCTATAAACTGTGCCCAGGTGTGAGTCTCTATGGACTGTGTCCAAGTGTAAATCACAAAAGATTGTGCTCAGGTGTGTGTATCTATAAACTGTGCACACGACTCTCTCTAAACTAAGAGAAAGTGAGGATTGCAGATGCCGAAGAGTCAGAGTTGAAAAGTGTGGTGCTGGAAAAGCAAGCCAGTCTGGCAGCTTCTGAGGAGCAGGAGAGTCGACGGTTCAGGTGTAAGCACTTCATCAGGAATGGAGGGGGGAAGGGGAGCTGAGCAATAAATAAGGAGCTGGGGTGGAGGGAAGGTAGCTGGGAAGAGAGGGGGAGAGGAGGAGAGGAGAGTCCCCCAGTCGTCAGATTTGGTGGTGGAGGAGGCCCAGGACTTGCATGCCCATGGGGGAGTTGAAGTGGTTGGCCACAGGGTGGTGGGGTTGTTGGGTGCATATGTCGCAGAGATGTTCCGCATGTTGGCATCCTGTCTATGCCCAGGTGTGACTTCCTCTAAACTGTGCCTAGGTCTGAGTCATTATTTACTGTGCCAGTATGAATTGTGAAAGCTTGTGCCCAGTTAGGAGTCTGTACAGACTGTGATCAGGTGTAAGTCACTATGGTCTGTGCTAAGGTATGAATCACTATAAACTGTGCCCAGATATGTGTCACTATCCATGCGCTCAGATATGAATCACTGTAGACTGTTCACTAGTGTGAGTCCATAAGGCTGTTAGCTAAAGGAGCAGAATAAGGTCAGTCGGCCCTTCGGGTCTGGCCTGCCATTTGACTGTGTCTACTATGTTTCTGAAACCCATTCTCTTGCTGTCTCCCATAACCCATGATCCCCCGGCTAATCAAGAACTTCTCTACTTCTGTCTTAAAAACAGTCAATGACTTGGCCTCCACTGCCTTCTGTGGTGATGAGTTAAACGACTAACCACCCTGCAGTTGAAGGAATTCCCCCTCATCTCTGTCAAAGGGTCGTCCCCACACTCTGAGGCTGTGCCCTTGGGTCCTAGTCTCTGCTATAGGGAAAATATCTCGATGTCCACTCTATCCAGGCCTCTCAGTATACTGAGAGTTTCAATAAGACTCCCCCCCACCCAGCCCCTCAATATTTTAAAGACCCAGTGTCCTCTGTCGCTCCTCATGTGAGAAGCCTTTCATCCCTGGGGTCATCCTTGTAAACCTCCTCTGGAGTGCCCCTCCTTTGCCAGCACATTCTTCATCAGTTGTTCTTTTTTAGTTGTTCTTTTCTGGTTTTTAAAGGCTTCCCAATCCCCCGCTTCTCACTAATAGTCAGCACATTGTATGCTTTTTTTTTGTTTTGATGCTGTCCCTGACTTCCCGTGTGAGCCTCCCCTCGGTATGTTTCTTCTTCCTTGGGGTGAATTTCTGCTGTACCTTCTGAATTAGCTGCACAAGATCCTGCCACTGCTGTTCCACCGTCTCCCTTGCTCAGCTCTCCTTCCAATCAACTCTGGCTCGCTCCTCCCTCATGTTGCCTAATGACCTTTACTCAATTGTAATACAATTACAAATGATCCCAACTTCTCCCTCTCAAACTGCACGGTGAATTAAAGACATAGAGCATGGGAACAGACCCTTCAGCCTAATTTGCCCATGCTGACCATGTTTCCTAAACTTGCCTGCATTTGGCCCATATCCCTCTAAACCTTTCCCAATCATTTCCAGATGCCTTTTAAATGTTAATAATTGTACCAGCCTCTACCACTTCCTCTTAGCTCATTCCATACACATCCCACCCTCTGCATGAAAAAGTTGCCCCTTAGCTCCCTTTTAAATCTTTCCCCTCTCACCCTAAACCTATTCCCTTTAGATTTGGACTCCCGTACCCTGGGGAAAATACCTTGACTGTTTACCCTATCCGTGTCCCTCATGATTTTATAAACCTCTATAAGGTCATTCCTCAGCCTTTGATGCTCCAGGGAAAACAGACCCAGCCTGTTCAGCCTCTCCCCACAGCTCAAACCCTTCAGTCCTGGTAACATCCTTCCAATAGCAGGGCGACAAGAACTGTACACAGTATTCCAAATAAGAGAAAGTGAGGACTGCAGATGTTGGAGATCAGAGCTGAAATATGTGTTGCTGGAAAAGTGCAGCAGGTCAGGCAGCATCCAAGGAAATGTTGATTCTCCTGCTCCTTGGATGCTGCCTGACCAGCTGCACTTTTCCAGCACCACATTTTTCAGCACAGTATTGCAATGTGGCTTAACCAATGTCTTGTATCGCTGTAACCTGACGTCCCAACTCCTGTACTCAACACTCTGACTGATAAAGGCAAGTGTGCCAAACACCTTCTTCACCACCTGTGATGCCAATGTCAAGGAACTATGTCCCTGCACCCGTTAGTGTTTCTGTTCAACAAGACTTCCCAAAGCCCTCCCATTAACTGTGTAAGTCCTGCACTGGTTTGTCTTATCAAGATGCAACACCCCATTTATCTGAATTAAACTCCATCTGCCATTCCTCAGCCCACTGGCCCAGTTGATCAAGATCCTACTGTACTCTTAGATAACTGTCTTCACTGTCCACCCAACCACCAGTTTTGGTGTCATCCACAAACTTACCAACCATGCCTCCAATATTCTCATCCAAATCATTTATGAATATAAATTTATATTATGTAAATAATGAACAACAGCGAATCTAGTAACAATCCTTGCAGCACATCGCTGGACACAGGGCTCCAGTCTGAAAATCAACCCTCCACCATCACCCTCTGTCTCCTACCATCGAGCCAATTTTGTATCCAGTTGGCTAACTCTCCTTGGACCCAATGTAATCAAACTTTACTAACCAGTTTACCATGCTGTACCTTGCTAAAGTCCACTCAGATGACATGTACCACTCAGCTTTCAGCTAACTTCTCGATCACCTCAAGTTTGTGTGCCATGATTTCCCATGCACAGAGCCATGCTCACTATCCCTAATCCATCCTTGCCTTTCCAAACACACGTAGATGCTATCTTTCAGAATCCCCTCCAACATCTCACCCACCACTGACGTCTGGCTCACTGGTCTATAGTTCCCTGGCTTTTCCTTGCAGTCTTTCTTTAAGAATTAGCCACATTAGCTACCCTCCAGTTTTTTCTGGCACCTCACCCATGGTTGTCAATGATACAAATATCTCCGCTAGGAGCCCCACAATTTTTTCCCAGCTTTCCACAATGTTCTGGGATACACTTGATCAATACCAGGGATTTATCTATCTTTATGAGCTGTAAGACCTCCAGTATCTCCTTTTCTGTCATGTGGACTCTTTCCAAAACATCACCATTTAATTCCCGGAGTTCCCTAGCTTCTATATCTTCATCCATGGTTGTTACTGATGAGAAATGTTAGTTTAGGGTCTCACCCATCTCCTGTGGTTCAATGCATAGAATTTAAATGGACCCTATTATTAAATCCATTTCACTTAAAGATGGTTCACATTATGGAGAAAACAAATGTAATTATCAATGTTCTGTTGATCTCAAGAAGATTCTCCCCCTAGTCCCTCATCTGCCCTAAATCCATTTGGATTCTCCTTAACCCTATCTACCAAAGATATCTTATGTCCCCTTTTTGCCCTCTTGATTTCCCTCTTAAATATTGGACAATAGACAATAGACAACAGACAATAGGTGCAGGAGTAGGCCATTCAGCTCTTCGAGCCTGCACCGCCATTCAATATAATCATGGCTGATCATTCCTAATCAGTATCCTGTTCCTGCCTTATCTCCATAACCCTTGATTCCACTATCTTTGAGAGCTCTATCCAACTCCTTCTTAAATGAATCCAGAGAGTGGGCCTCCACTGCCCCCTGTGGCAGAGCATCCCACACAGCCACCACTCTCTGGGTGAAGAAGTTTCTCCTAAGCTCTGTCCTAAGTGGTCTACCCCGTATTTTTAAGCTGTGTCCTCTGGTTCAGCACTCACCCATCAG
>NC_057712.1:35816072-35817727 GCF_004010195.1 Chiloscyllium plagiosum
TTCAAGAAGATTAGTCAAGCATGGTTTCCCCTTCATAAATCCATGCTGACTCTGTCCTATCCTGTTACTACTATCCAGATGTGCCGTAATTTCATCCTTTATAGTAGACTCCAGCATCTTTCCCACCACTGAGGTCAGACTAACTGTTTTAGACTTTCCTGCTTTCTCTCGCCCACCTTTCTTAAAAAGTGGTATAACATTAGCCATCCTCCAATCCTCAGGAACCGACCCCGAATCTATTGAACTCTGGAAAATAATCACCAACGCATCCATGATTTCCCGAGCCACCTCCTTCAGTACTCTGGGATGCAGACCATCAGGCCCCGGGGGCTTATCAACCTTCAGACCTAACAGTCTCTCCAACACCAAATCCAGGCAAATATAAATTCCCTTAATTTCAGGTCCTTCAGCCACTGTTACCTCAGGGAGATTGCTTGTGTCTTCCCCAGATCTGAAGTACCCATTTAATTCTTCTGCCATTTCTTTGTTCCCCGTAATATATTCCCCTGTTTCTGTCTTCAAGGGCCCAATTTTTGTCCTAACCATTTTTTTGTCTTGCACATACCTAAAAAAGCTTTTACTATCCTCCTTAATATTCTTGGCCAGTTTACCTTTGTACCTCATTTTTCCTCTGCGTATTGCCTTCTTAGTAATCCTCTGTTGCTCTTTAAAAGCTTCCCAGTCCTCAGTTTTCCCACTTATCTTAGCTATGTTATACTTTTTCTCTTTTAACTTTATATTCTCCTATATCCACTATACTCATTAAGGATTCACTTGATCCCGGCTGTCTACACCTGACGTATATCTCCTGGTCTTTCTTGACCTCAATATCTCTGTTCATCCAGCATTCCTATTATAAAATTCTATCACATTATGATCTCTGGCCCTCACAATTACTTCACCTTAAGCTCCCTAATCAAGTCAACCTCACTACACATCACCAAATCCAGAACTGCCTGTTCCCTAGTGTCATTATATATAGTTTGCCGAGGTGTGTGTCAGCATAGACTTTGCCTAGATGTGAGTCACTATAGACTGTGCCCAGGTGTGTGGCACTATAAACTGTGCTGATGACTTCACAAAACCTTTCAAGTTAACAGTCAATGTTTCTGACTTGGTGGGAGGTACAGTCTTGTTAAAAGATGATGAGTTAGGCATAGAGAAGGCAGTTGGTAACTTTTCCAAAAAGCCAAATCTACACCATAGGTAAATACAGTGGTAAAAAACATCCTGTGAGTGCTGCTGGCTAGTAAACCTTTTGACGTATTTAAATGTCACAGCTACAGGGAGATGCTGCTATGTACTGATTACACTCCATAATCTCTGTGAAAATAATTGGAAACCAAAACACCCAATGAGTTAAATGGAGTTTGTTACTTACAGCCTTATCACTGAGACATTGTTCAGGTTATGGAGGACTTGAAAGTGGAGCCGCAGGTAGATAGGATAGTTAAGGCAGCGTTGGTATGCTTTCCTTTATTGGTCAGAGTATTGAGTACAGGAGTTGGGAGGTCATGTTGCGGCTGTACAGGACATTGGTTAGGTCACTGTTGGAATATTGTGTACAATTCTGGTCTCCTTCCTATTGGAATGATATTGTGAAACTTGAAAGGGTTCAGAAAAGATTTACAAGGATGTTGCCAGGGTTGGAGAAT
>NC_057712.1:35820950-35822421 GCF_004010195.1 Chiloscyllium plagiosum
TGAGAGTGTGAGTTTGGGGGTGTGTTTGTGTATGGGAGTGTGAGTGTGTGTGTGTATGGGAGTGTGAGTTTGGGTGTGTGTGTATCGGAGGGTGTGTTTGGGGTGTGTGTGTTACTATGAGGGTGTGAGTTTGGGGGTGTGTTTGTGAATGGGAGTGTGTGTGTGTGTGAATTTATTTCAAACATTCGCCTGCCTGGACCAAAGGCCTAACCCTGTATAAACTGTGTGCAGTTTGTATAAAAGCTGCTCTCTCTGAAGTAGCTGTCTGTTATTTTTAAGCTGACCTCGGACACCTCCGGCTGCTATTGGCAGGATCAGATTGCTGTGATGCAGTTCCTGCTTTATCACACAGACCAGGCTGACCTGATGTTGAAGTGGGGGGCTCAGTCTGGTTCACTTTGATGACTGTGGGTGAGGCTAAAGGTCACTGTGTGGAAGGAACTGGGCTTGCCTGTTGAGGGGGTGGGGGAGGGGGGAATTTCTGCTGGCAACATTTCCACACTTCAGACAGTGTTGTGTAATTGGAGCAACATCTCAGAGCGATGGTCAGTGTGGATGTTTTGACTGCCCAAGAATGAAACTGTAGGTGGAGGCTTGCTGCCTGGAGTTGGTTTCACTGCACTTTTCTCCAGTCTTATTGGAGCTACCACCTCGAGGTGCTCAAATCCCCGAAGGGTTTGTCACATCAGCTCCAGTTTTAGTCCAACAGCTTTTCCTTTTCACTATCTCCAGCTCTCTTGAGTCAGTAATTAGAATTATTGTAGGAGAACCGAAACCGTAAACAATTGCATTTCTCTTTGCGGTTTCTGTCTCATCACAATTAGTGATTTACCTGAAAATTCCTGGAAACTCCAGGCCAGTCCTGAAAGGTTTGCAGTTCCCTCTCTGGGATTGGCCAGGATGATGCGGGGCATTGACGGGAATGACAAGGATGTGTTTGCGCAGTGATGCTGGGGAGGCTGAACACAACAACCAGGACCATGATGAGATTTATCATCATGCTCTTGGATCAGGTAGGGAATGGACCAAACCATCATCTCCCAGACCATACAGAACCTCATCACCTCAGGAGATCTCCCACCCACAGCTTCCAACCTCATAATCCGGGAACGCCGCACTGCCCGGTTCTACCTCCTTCCCAAGATCCACAAGCCTGACCACCCTGGCCGACCCAATGTCTCTGCATGCTCCTGCCCCACTGAACTCATCTCTATCTACCTCGACACTGTCCTATCCCCCCTAGTCCAGGAACTCCCCACATACGCTCGAGACACCACCCACGCTCTCCACCTCCTCCAAGACTTCCGTTTTCCCGGCCCCCAATGCCTCATCTTCACCATGGATATCCAATCCCTCTACACCTCCATCCGCCATGACCAGGGCCTCCAAGCCCTCCGTTTTTTCCTCTCCAGACGTTCCCAACAGTACCCCTCCACCGACACTCTCATTCGTTTGGCCGAACTCGTCCTCA
>NC_057712.1:35823491-35825680 GCF_004010195.1 Chiloscyllium plagiosum
TCAGTCTCTCTGCCTTTATTCCTGATGAAGGGCTTTTGCCCGAAACGTCGATTTTACTGCTCCTTGGATGCTGCCTGAACTGCTGTGCTCTTCCAGCACCACTAATCCAAAATAGGAAATGGACAGCCTAGTCCATGGAGATTCCAGCAACTGGTTCCTGAAGAAGTAGGACCTTGACATTGGAGAGAGGGAAGTCCCAGAATTGGGAGGAGAGAGAGAGGGAGAAGGATTGGATGAAGATGTCAGCCAAGCTCTGTTGGTAGTGTGCTGAACCTCGGAGGTTATGACTTCACATCCAGAGCCGTAACCCTTACTTGGGCTGACCCTGCCGTTTGGGACATGGGTTAGGAACAAGAGAGGGGGAGGGATTTTTGTTAATGGTATTGTTCTTGGTGTGTCATGTTAGACTAAGAGGCTGTCATAACCAGAACCAATTCAGCACCTCAAGCCAGCACCAATACCATTTAATATGAACATGGATCTGTTTTTGGTTTCCATAACCCTTCACAAACTAAAGACCATCGATGTTACAAGTCCGAGAGACCAGGCTGTGTGAGAAATGTCTTCACTCAGAGGGTTGTTGTTCTCCAAACTTTTCTTCCCAGGGATTGGGAATCCTCAAGTTGTGAGTGTATTCGAAACTGAGATTGATGCATTTTGAATTCTAAGGATAAATAAGGAGAGAGGAAAGGAAAGTTGGGATATCAAGGAGGTGGGTGCCGAGTAAATAGGAAAGTTGGGATATCAAGGAGGTGGGTGCCGAGTAAATATTTTGAATGATGGGACAGGCCAGCTGAACTGGCCTCTTTTTTTCTCCTCAGAGGGCGATGGGGAGAGGTGCTGTGTGGCACATCACTGAGTATAAATACCACAGAGTGGCCGGAGTTAGAACACTCTGGAAGACTTGGAAAGATCACATGGCCATGAATATATGGAGCAAATAGGTTAGACCTTACCTCTTGTAATTTACAGGATTAGAATCTGATATATCTATGATTAAAATGAATCGCTGAATTTAGTATTGACACATAATAAATGATGTTACCATGATGTCTAAGCCTGATATCAGTTCTTGACTTTACTTATTCCTCAACCAGCTTGTCTTAAACCCAACCTCACAGGATGGTATCAAACCACTTGTGAAAAGATGGTGGGTGCTTCAGGATACACTGTCGAGAAGATGATGGCTGCAGTGAAGATCCAGAAATAGACCTGAGGTCATTGAGAGAAGAGAAGAATCTGAACAGTATTCTTTTGAAGAAATCAGGGGTATTGCTTTCAGACCAGCTAGCCAGAAAAGGCACAGAACTGAACTGCTGCTGTAAGGGGAAAAAAAAACTCTGATCAAAATACCCCTCTGAGAAATCACCAGAGCATAATGAATCTTAGCCATAGTGTCATAGTCATAGAGATGTACAGCATGGAAACAGACCCTTCGGTCCAACCAGATATCCCAACCCAATCTAATCCCACCTGCCAGCACCCGGCCCATATCCCTCCAAACCCTTCCTATTCATATACCCATCCAAATGCCTCTTAAATGTTGCAATTGTACCAGCCTCCACCACATCCTCTGGCAGCTCATTCCATACACGTACCACCCTCTGAGTGAAATAGTAGCCCCTTATGTCCCTTTTATATCTTTCCCCTCTCACCCTAAACCTATGCCCTCTAGCTCTGGACTCCCCCACCCCAGGGAAAATACTTTGTCTATTTATCCTTTCCATGCCCCTCATGAATTTATAAACCTCAATAAGGTCACCCCTCAGCCTCCAACACTGCAGGAAAACAGCCCCAGCCTGTTCAAACTCTCCCAATAGCTCAAATTCTCCAGCCCTGACAACAACAAAACTTTTCTGAACGCTTTCAAATTTCACAACATCTTTGCGATAGGAAGGAGACCAGAATTGCACGCAATATTCCAAAAGTGGCCGAACCAATGTCCTGTAGAGCCGCAACATGTCCTCCTAACTCCTGTACTTAATACTCTGACCAATAAAGGAAAGCATACCAAACACCTCCTTCACTATCCTATCTACCTGCAACTCCACTTTTAAGGAGCTATGAACCTGCACTCCAAGGTCTCTTTGTTCAGCAACACTCCCTAGGTCCTTACCATTAAGTGTATAGTCCTGCTATGATTTGCCTTTCCCAAAATGCAGCACCTCACATTTATCTAAATTAAACGC
>NC_057712.1:35826562-35833736 GCF_004010195.1 Chiloscyllium plagiosum
AGAGGGAGAGTGGGGGACAGAGAGAGTGGGGGACAGGGAGAGAGTGGGGGACAGGGAGAGAGAGGGGGCCAGGGAGAGTGTGGGGGCCAGGGAGAGTGGGGGCCAGGGAGAGTGAGGGCCAGGGCGAGAGGGGGCCAGGGAGAGAGAGGGGCACAGGGAGAGACAGGGGGACAGGGAGAGTGGGGGACAGGGAGGATGGGTGCAGAAAGTTGTAGAAGCTCTGTAGAAACCCTGATGCTGTTTCGACTGGAGGTTATTGCCCCCCTGTCACTGGGCACTGCGTGGTTCAGTCACACCCACATCTACATAACCAGCCTTTAACATCCCGAAACATACAGTGTCTCTGTCTCTTTGCAGTATCAGCTGTGGACCAACCTTTTCCTCAGGGAGATGGAATTATAACAAGGCATAGAGTACTGAGCTGGTGCCAGGACACTGGACACTGGGCATTGGACACTGAGCTGGTGCCCGGATACTGGGCATTGGGCATTGGAAACTGAGCTGGTGCCCAGACACTGGGCATTGATAAGCAAATACTGTTGCACATCAGCCAGATATTACATAAGTGAAACTCTTTGCAGTTGTGTTACATTTGTCAATTAATGTGTGGCACCAGGAAAACGTATCCAATTAATGGTGCCTGCACCATTGGAAACCCTGCTTCCATAGCACATCTCCTCCCCCTCTGCTTCTCCCAGACGAATGAGCTGGTTAAAGTGGGAGAAAGGGAGAGAAGCTGCCATGTCCACCAGAGACTTCAGGAATGAATTTTTGACTCCACCTCAGCAAGAATCAGGTTACATAACCTCTTCACTTCATGGATGAGATTTCCAATGAAATGTGTGACCTGCTATAGCAGGAATTGCAGTCTCAGCAGCTGGAAAGGTAACCGTGAACCTCTTTGTGTTGATCTCCTTCAAGAGCAAAACTGGCAATTGCCCTTTGCCTCACACAGAGGTATAAGTATTTTGCGTCAGTGTTTACTGTGGAGAAGGGCATGGAAGATATAGAATGTGGGGAAATAGTTGGTGACATCTTGAGACTTGTCCATATTAAAGAGGAGGAAGTGCTGGATGTCTTGAAACGGATAAAGGCGGATAAATCCCCAGGACCTGATCAGGTATACCCTGGAAGTGTGTGGGAAGCTAGAGAAGTGATTGCTGGGCCTCTTGCTGAGATATTTGTATCATTGATAGTGACAGGTGAGGTGCCAGAAGACTGGAGGTTGGCTGACGTGGTGCCACTGTTTAAGAAGGGTGGTAAGGACAAGCCAGGGAGCTATAGACCAGTGAGCCTGACGTCGGTGGTGGGCAACTGGTTAGCAAGGTTAGATCTCACGGAATACAGGGAGAACTAGCCATTTGGATACAGAACTGGCTCAAAGGTAGAAGACAGAGGGTGGTGGTGGAGGATTGTTTTACAGACTTCAGGCCTGTGACCAGTGGAGTGCCACAAGGATCGGTGCAGGGTCCACTGCTTTTCATTATTTATGTATTTCGATGTGAATGTAGGAGGTATGGTTAGTAAGTTTGCAGATGACACCAAAATTGGAGGTGTAGTGGACAGCGAAGAGGGTTACCTCAGATTACAACAGGATCTGGACCAGATGGGCCAATGGGCTGAGAAGTGGCAGATGGAGTTTAATTCAGATAAATGCGAGGTGCTGCATTTTGGGAAAGCAAATCTTAGCAGGACTTATACACTTAATGGTAAGGTCCTGGGGAGTGTTGCTGAACAAAGAGACCTTGGAGCACAGGTTCATAGCTCCTTGAAAGTACAGTTGCAGGTAGATATGATAGTGAAGAAGGCATTTGGTATGCTTTCTTTTATTGGTCAGAGCATTGGGAGGTCATGTTGGAGTTGGGATGTCATGTTGTGGTTGTACAGGACATTGGTTAGGCCACTGTTGGAATACTGCATGCAATTCTGGTCTCCTTCCTATCGGAAGGATGTTGTGAAATTTGAAAGAGTTCAGAAAAGATATACAATAATGTTGCCAGGGTTGGAGGATTTGAGCTATAGGGAGAGGCTGAACAGGCTGGGGCTGTTTTCCCTGGAGCATCGGAGACTGAGGGGTGACATTATAGAGGTTTATAAAATCATGAGGGGCATGGATAGGATAAATAAACAAGGTCTTTTCCCTGGGGTGGGCGAGTCCAGAACTAGAGGGTATAGGTTTAGGGTGAGAGGGGAAAGATATGAAAGAGACCTAAGGGGCAACTTTTTCACGCAGAGAGTGGTATGTGTATGGAATAGGCTGCCAGAGGATGTGGTGGAGGCTGGTACAATTGCAACATTTAAGAGGCATATGAATAGGAAGGGTTTGGAGGGATATGGGCCAGGTACTGGCAGGTGGGACTAGATTGGGTTGGAGTCTCTGGTCGGCATGGATGGGTTGGATCGAAGGGTCTGTTTCCATGCTGTACATCTCTATGACTCTAAATGAGCTCACTAACCTTCAGTACACAAAGTTGGGATGGGGAATAGACTGTGTTTTCCCTTTCCAAACTTCATTTTTGTTCTTTCTGCCTGACAGCAGGATATAAAAACCGCAGCCACCACAAGTGAGAGTAAGTGGTCTGAGCAAAACCCTGGAAGAAAGAGCCATGGCCCTCATGATATGCCACACCACTTCAGCAACTTTAACCAGCAGTACAAAGCATGTTTTACTATCTCGGCAATGGTCAACTGGAGCTTGTTAATCTACACCGTTAACATATTAGATATCTTAAATAAAAATCTCACAGAAACACTGTAAGACAAGATAAAGTACCGACTGTTCCCCAACAAGCCACATCAGATGATATTGCGACAGAAGAACAGCAATATGGGGAAAGGGAAGGGGTTTAAGGACTGTTTTAAAGAGAGGAATGAAGTAGAGGGGTGAAGGTTTTTATAAAGGAAGGAACTCCAAAGCTTGAGGGCTGAGGCAACCAAAGGCGCAGGTTCTCGTGGTGAAGAGATTAAAATCAGGGAGGCACAAGATGTCATGGAGAGGGGAGCAAAGAGATCTCAGACGGTGGTGAATGTGGATGAGATTAGAGAGGGCATGGGGGAATCGGAAAACAAGGGTGACAATTTTAAAATGAAGCTGATGTTTGCCTGGGTCCAAGGTAGGTCAGTGATAGGGAGCTGGTGCTTGGTTTGAGTTCAGCCACGGACTGCAGAGTTTTTGGCTGGCTTCCTGTTTAGAGGTTAGAAATGTTGGAGACTAACCACGAGTGCGTTAGAATAATTGAATCTAGGGGTAGCAAAGGCATTGCTGAAGCAAGCACAAACAAATCAGCAACTCACCCAGAAATGCCAGAACTTTAATAAATAGGAATAGGAGTGGGCCCTTTGGTCCCTCACTCCACCATTCAATGGGATTGTCACTATTCCGAAATTCCTCACCTCCACTTTCCCTAAGAATCCTGTGTGTTTCAATGAGACTGCCTCTCATTCTTCTAAACCCCAGTGAGTAGACTCCCAGGCTGTTTAGCCTTTGCTCAGAAGACAATCCTATCATATTGGGGACTACCCTCCTGCACCTTTTCTGAACACCCTGAGGTGGTAATCCCCACTGACGGGGTGTCCATTCTGTTGCTGAATGCATTCACAGCTAAGAAAAGGGTTCTAGTTATGAACAGTTGGGTCAAACGTTAGCATCTGGGACCCTGGGTTCGAGTCCTGCTCTGGCCGATCGTGGAATTTGAATTCAATTTTTAAAAATCTGGAATTAAGGGTCTAACGATGACCATGAATCCCTGGTTGATTGTTGGAAAAGCCCATCTGGTTCACTCATGTCCTTTTGGGAAGGAAACTGCTATCATTACCTGGTCAGGCTGACATCTAACTCCAGGCCCACAGCAATGTGGGCCATTCTTTCTGGGCAATAAATGCTGGCCTAGCCAGAGACACCCTCATCCTGTGAGTGAATAAAAATTACCAAATCAGCATTACAAGAAAATATTGACAATATGTAATTGATTTTATGGCTGTAGGTTTTAAGGAGAGTCTTAAAGGAGGAGAGAGGAAAGGTTTAAAGGAAGAAATTCCCAAAATTTAGGCCTCAAATGCAGAAAGGGGATTAATAGCAGGCATATGAGAGGCCAGAGGAATGTATAGCTTTCAGAAAGTCATAAAGATAAGACCATGGAGTGAATTAAAGATGATTTTGAAACTAAGAACTTGCTGAATCACAGGTCAATGCCAACCAGCTGGCACTGTGGTGGTACTACAAGTTAGAAGTCGGGGCACCAGGCTTTTCGATGAGGTGAAGCTTATAGAGGTCACAGTTTTGAGAGGTTCAGGACGTGACTCTGACTATATCCCTTCAATGAGTGAGCTGTGCAGCGGTTGCTAGATCAGAGTTTGCCAGTAAGCTGTTTTAGCAAGACCAGGGCAACATTTGTTATTCTCCTGGCGCGTCAGTGCTGCTCTGGCCTTGAGTGAAGTGCATTAATTAATAACCAGCACCGTGAACAATCCCTCAACAGCACAATTGTATAAACCAACTGACAGCAGGTTAGCATTTGAGGTGAGCGGCTGTGACACACACATCTCAAGAGTTTCAAAAAATAAACTGCCGCTCACTGTTAGGTGACTTATTTGTCCTGATAAATAAAATGCCAACGGTAAGTAAATGGCCTTGTTTCTCTTGACTCTCGTTAATGATTACATGACTGTTGTTGAGAGTTTAACCTGAGCCTCTAACTCCAAACGTACAACATGGAGGGGGGGAGGGGAGCAAACATCCACTCTCACCCATCACTCAATAACTCAGAAGCCGATTTAGTTTTAAAAGTACGGTGTGCTTTGATTTGCTGCATGGCCTTGAGTGAATGAATCATGTGACCTCTGCTGAACCAGGAGGCTGTAGGTTTGAATCCCAATCCAGACTGACCCACCTAGCGCAGTGCTGAAGGAGTGCAGCCCTGTCAGGGAAGCCATCTTTCGGACGAGGTAATAAACCAGAGCCCCCCTGTCTTTCTTCTCAGGTGGATGTGAAAGGCCACATTTGAGGAAGAGGTCATTTGACCACTGCATGTCCTGGCCAACAATATATGGGTTTAAAGATTAATCACCAGGATACTGCCGCAAGCAAACACCTCTGAGAACGTTCACTGTGGATGCTAATAAAATTAGTTGCTTTTTTAAAAATCAAAGTTCTTTTGTCTTAGAATCATATCATATCATTGATGAAATATCATATCATGGATCATCCATGTGAACAACAAAGGGTCTGTCTGTTTTCTAATTGGCCTTGTGGATATTCTGTGAAGATTGACAGGTTGGGCAGCCAATGGAGGATTTGGGGGCTGGAGCCTGGTATGTGGAAGGTCACATTATCAAATTCCACAGATAGGTGCAACCCTGCAGGGTGAGAGAGAGAGGCTGCCCTGAGGGGGACCAAAAAGGGAGTGACGCAGGCTCATGTGTCAACTTCAAGGTAGACAGCAAGGGACCACTGACCCCTGACCACCGGCAAACCCACGTGCAAGGCTAGCAAAAACAGCTCTTGTGTATTCTTCATGCTTCTGCCATTCCTCCTGTCCCTCGGGAAACCCTTAGCCTTTCTGTCTTGCTGTTTTGGTCTGAATATGGGAGAGTTGTGTTTACCATCACAGCTAGTGCCTCTAGTGATAACATTGTCTAATCTTACTAGGGAGAGGCTTATCTTTCTCCCAAGGCCTCTGAAGGCAAGACAAGCCACAAATTGGTTGCTAGGTAATAATTGTGAAGGCCAAGCCAAACTCCTAATAAATGAGGTGGTAACACTGCCTCATTTTGCGTCCTGGGAATGAAGTAAACACGATTACTTCCATTCTTCACATCAAACCCATACAACATTTCAATTTGATTGTCTTCATGCACAGCACTGAAGGCCCCATGACACGTTAGGCCTGTACTGATTCTTTGAACAGCTATCAAATTTGATCACAGAACAGTACAGCACAAGAGCAGGCTCTTCGGCCCATCATCTCTGTGCTGACCATGATGCTGTTCTGAAGTAATCCCATCTGCCTGCAGAGGCCCACAGTGCACTATTCCCTGTCTATAATTTGGCCGATTCCCTGATGCTTTTCCCCCATTGTCCTGTCATTGTTCAATGCCAGGACAATGCAAGTTTAAAGTTTCTACCCTTTGAATGTTCATCGTGTTTGGATAGCAGACATTTGATTCTCCCCGTTACACTAACATGAGAAACGGGCTAGAGACCGGTCCTTCCCTCTCTCCGTGGGAGCACAAAATATTATTCGTATGCAGAGGAAAAATGTAAACAATGTAGAAAACGCAGGCATCAATTTCTGCACAGCAAGATCCCACTTGTGGCATTGTGCAAAAGACCAGAGGTGTAGGTTGATATATCTATACATATTCTTATATATATATACTGTACATTGACATATGATATATCTGAAATCGACACATAAATTCGATATATATATTGGTATACTGTACACACTTAACGTGATGACCCTCCGACAGGGCACCACTCCCGCAGTTCTGACCCTCTGACAGTGCGGCTCTCCCTCAGTACTCACCCTCCAACTGTGCGGCACTCCCTCAGTACTGACCCACTGACAGTGTGGCACTCACTCAGTACTGACCCTCCAACAGTGCAGCACTCTCTCAGTACTGACCCTCCAACTGTGCGACACTCCCTCAGTACTGACCCTCTGACAGGGCGGCACTCCCTCAGTACTCACCCTCCAACTGTGCGGCACTCCCTCAGTACTGACCCACTGACAGTGTGGCACTCACTCAGTACTGACCCTCCAACAGTGCAGCACTCCCTCAGTACTGACCCTCCAACAGTGCAGCACTCCCTCAGTATTGACCCTCTGACAGTGTGGCACTCCCTCAGTATTGACCCTCTGACAGTTTGGAACTGCCTCAGTACTGACCCTCTGACAGTGTGGCACTCCCTCAGTCCTGACCCTCTGACAGTGCAGCACTCCCTCAGTACTGACCCTCAGACATTGCGGCACTCCCTCAGTACTGACCCTCTGACAGTGTGGCACTCCCTCAGTACTGACCCTCCAACAGTGTGGCACTCCCTCAGTACTGACCCTCTGACAGTGCCGCACTCCCTCAGTACTGACCCTCCAACAGTGCAGCACTCCCTCAGTACTGACCCTCCAACAGTGCAGCACTCCCTCAGTACTGACCCTCCAACAGTGCAGCACTC
>NC_057712.1:35838720-35846905 GCF_004010195.1 Chiloscyllium plagiosum
TGTGTGAGTGCATGTGAGAGAGTGTGTTTGTGAGTGCATGTGAGAGGGAGTGTGTGTGTCTGAGTGCATTTGAGAGATTGTGTGTGTGAGTACGTGTGAGTACAGGAGAGTGTGTGTGTGTGTATATGTGTGTGTGTGAGGGGGAGTGTGTGTGAGAACTCATATGAGAGCGTGAGCATGTCTGAGTGCATGTGAGTGAATGCGTGTGAGAGTGTGTGTTTGTGTGTGAGCGTGACAGTGACTGGGTGTTTAAGTGTGACAGTGTGTATGTAGGGGTGTGTGTGTCTCTGTGTGTGATGTTACAACTTAACTGGGCAGAGTGTGATTATGATTATGCTCCACTGTTGGACAAACCATCACAAACTGTATAAAACCCCAGTTGGATGGCTGAGATAGTCAATTTGCCTGACCAACTGCTATTCAGACCAAAATCAATTTACACCAGGCTTCATCATGATCAGAAAATATCTCTATTTATTGTAACATACAACTTTAACAAATGGCAGAGAAAATAAAGGACTTTCAATCAAGTTATAGAATCATACAACACAAAATTGGCCCTTCAGCCCATCAGCTCTGAGTTGGATTATCTACACCAATCCCAGCATTGAGATTGGCCTTCATTGTTAGGCCACTACAGGAGCTTTTAAAGAGTGTGAGATTCCCCACCTCTACTATCCCCTCGGTCAGTGCATTCCTCACACACACCCAGAGCGGCCTTCCCAGTTGGAGACATGGAGTCACCAACCAGCTGGGATTGGAAGGATACTGGTCCTCAGTGTGCCCCAACCTGGGGGTAAATGGGAACATAGATCGCGACCAGAAGGGGTGGGGTGCTGGATCTCCCCCTGCTTCAGCATTTCCCCTTGTTTATAGATCTCCCCTTGCTCCTTTACCTGCACCTGGATCTCACCTGCTCTGGAATCACCCCTGCTCTGGGATCCCTCTTGCTCAGGGATCTCCCTCTGCTCTGGGATCTCCTGGTGTCCCGGGATCTCCTCCTGCCAACTCACAGGCTTAGGCTGTAGTGAACTGGTAGGAGAAAGTGAGGTCTGCAGATGCTGGAGATCAAAGTTGAAACTTTATTGCTGGAACAGCACAGCAGGTCAGGCAGCATCCAGGGAACAGGAGATTCGACGTTTCGGGCACAGGCCCTTCTTCAGAGGCTGCCTGCTGACCTCTGATTGGCCAGTAGGGGCATAAATAATGTAATTCCCGGGTGACCTTTCCCCTCAGCAGTGCGATCAATAACCAGGGGGCACCGGTTTAAGGTCAGGAGCAGGAGGTTGATGGGATTTGTGAGACAGGTTTTAGGTATCTGGAAACTCACTGTTTAAAAGGATCATAGAGGTGGTCATCCCAAAGATATTTAAGAGCTATTTAGATGAGCATTTGAAATGCAATAGCGCACAAAATTACAGACCAAGAGGTAAAAAATGGGATTAGAATAGATAATGAAAAACCAAAGAACTGCAGATGTTGGAAATCAGAAACAAAACCATAAATTGCTGGAGAAACGCAGAAGGCCCAGCAGCATTTCTGGATAGAAATGACAACATTTGATGACCAGTGTGGACCTGATAGGCTAAAGGGGCTTTCTCAGTGTTGTACAGTCTGTCCGACTGTATAAGTAGATAAAGTTGGACATTACTATTCAAGGATGTGATTCCAGCAAACAGCCCACTGGGTGATCACCATGTAATCTGTTGGAGTGTCCCTATCTGAGTGATGGGAGAGATGTTCTTGCACTGACACACATACACAAGCAGTGGATGGGGGAGGAGTATTAGATTGGCACAACAAAGGTTAGTAAAAGAGCATTGAGTACAGGAGTTCAGAGGTCATATTGTGGCTGTACTTAATATTGGTTAGGCCACTTTTGGAATACTGCATACAAGTCTGGTCTCCCTGCTATAGGCAAGATGTTGTGAAATTTGAAAGGGTTCAGAAAAGATTTACAAGGATGTTGCTAGGGTTGGAGATTTGAGCTATAGAGAGAGGCTGAAGAGACTGGAGGCATTTTCCCTGGAGATCTGCAGGCTTAGGGGTGACCTTATATAGAGGTTTAAAGACATTATAGAAGTTTATAAAATCAAGTGGGGAGTGGATAGGGTCTTTTCCCTGGGGTGGGGGAGTCCATTTCTATGACTCTAAGCTAAAATATCAATGGAGCTGGGCTGGAAGTAGCCGGAGTGGATGAAGATTGCTTTCCTGTTTGTACATCCCTGCTCTTGGTGACCCCAGATCTTCAGATGAAGCTGGAAAGGCAGCCACGGTCAATGTTAGCAGTTACACAGCCTGTTCTGGTACACATCAATATCTACTGGCCTGAACAGAAATCTCATGACAAGGCTGTTTCAGGCTCTGGTTCATGCTCCGGTCTCAGTTCATTGCTAACTCGACGTGTAGCTGCATTCCGAGTGAGTGCAGTCAGCGGAGTGTTCTTCCTGTCCTGCCACCCTCCTCTTGTTATCAGGGCCAGGTAAACCTAGAGCTCAGGAGGGCAGCCCCTTCTCTGTCACACTCCCCACCCAATCCCCTGTACTACAGCGCCGTCTTGCTTTCCTCCCAGCCCTGATCCCAGCTCTCCTCCACAGGCACTCCGGTGAACAAACCACCTGGGAGCCAGGTACAACAGAGCTGCGGCTTCACGCACTGGCGAGAAATGAATGAGCTCGCCTGGTTGGTACCAACACCTAGCCCTAGCCTTCTCGAGCTAGGGAGGGTGAGGGAAAAAGGGGACACTCCTGATGGCAGCCTCTCTGGCCTTTATTGCTCTTCAGTAAGTGGTTGTGGGTGCTGCTGCTTTCCTGAACTGTTGCAGTCCACAGAAGAAGTTTCTCCTGAATCCCCTGTTGGATTCCTCAGTGAATACCTCCTCCTGAAGGTGTTGTGTTGTGATCCTTCGCCAAGAGAGGAATTGTTTTTTTTTCCCTGTATCCACTCTAACAAAACCTTTTAATGTTAAAGACCCAGATTAGGCCCCGCCTCAGCCTTTCCCCATGATAGAAGAGACCTTTCCTGATTTGTTTACCAACACATTTCTGTACCATCCTCATAAATCTGCTTCAAGCCCTGTCCAATGTCTCTGTGTCCTTTTTATTTTAGAGACCAGACCATACTCGGTTCTGTAAGTGTGGTCTAACCATGAGGTTAATACAGGTCAATACAGCTTTAGTATTAACCCCCTATGCTTCAAATCTAGATACCTACAATGCTGACAGTGGGTGAAGATGGGTCTGTAGCCAGGATAGGTTGACAGAAAATAGTGAAACTGATTAACTTTGAGAAAGAAAAGCAGATCAGTCTCACCCTTGTACCTCATCATCACTACATATGGGAACATTCAGTTCATACATAGCTGTGCATGTGTTTTAACCCTACTTCTTTATTGAAGGGAGTTTTTAGACACTGTTTATTTGTGATTGACTCTGACTATTTTCAATGTCTTGCCAATAGTGTAGCTGCACCAAAGGCAAAACTGGATAAATGTATCAGGGAGATGGGAATAGAGGCTTGTGATGGTTGATTTTATGGAGGAGGTTTGAATGGGGCACCAAGCCTGATCAGGCTGAATGGCCTTTTTCCGTGTTGTATCTGTAAGCATATGTGATCTGTGCTCAATGGTGTTGATAGTTTACAAGAGAAGTTCTCTCAGGCTCCAATGTGAGTGTGGACTTTACCTGCACATGTGCCTATGCTGGAAGCTGGGCACATGGGTGCCACGGTGGCTCAGTGGTTAGCACTGCTGCCTCACCACACCAGGGACCCAAGCTCGATTCCAGCCTTAGGCGACTGTCTGTGTGGAGCTTGCACATTCTCCACGTGTCTCCACATGGGTTTCCGTTGGGTGCTCTGGTTCCCTCCCACAGTCCAAAGATGTGCAGGTTAGGATGAATTGGCCATGCTAAATTGCCCATAGAGTTCAGGGATGTGTGGGTTTGGTGCATTAGTCAGGGGTAAATGTAGAGTAATAGGGTAGGGGAATGGGTCTGGGTGGGTTACTCTTCGGAGGGTCGGTGTGGACCTGTTGGGCCGAAGGGCCTGTTTCCGTACTGTAGGGTGTTTATGATTCTGTGATTATAGCACCAATTGCCTCTCTTGCTTGCTGACAACAAAAGGATAACAGTAAGCCGTATGGTTGAGAATGTGGTGCTGGAAAAGCACAGCAGGTCAGGCAGCATCCGAGGAGCAGGAGAATTGACGTTTCGGGTGACTTGACAGTCACCCAAGGCTGGAATCGAACCCAGGTTCCTTGCACTGTGAGGCAGCAATGCTAATCACTGAACCACCCTGCCACCCATGTACCCAGCTTCCAGCAGGTTGGACTAACACCAGACAATCTGTCACTGTTTCGTTTCACCATTTTGTTGGTATTTATGGAATCTTGCTGTGCACATGTTGGCTTCTGCATTTCCTAATATTTCAGTAGTGATTACATGCCAACAGTATCTCATAGGCTGGTGAGGGCTTTGCCACATACACTCACAGAATCCTGTGAAAAACTCTCAGGGTCTTGCTTTCTTTCCATGGGCCCCTTAGCTAGGATTCAGTAAAAGGGAGTGAGTTCTGAAAGGGTTAAGACAATAGCTTGCCTCATGAATAAAACACACGCACACACAGTCACTTGACAACACACAAAGCTATCTTGGCAAAGGTTCAAAATGTACTGGGCAACAGAACGTTTCTGTTGAGGGAGAACTGGGTTTTGGAAAACACACTTAGTAACATTGTTCCAGCTCCTCCCCCAGCTGTGGGGCACCCTAAAAGGAATGGCTGCTGCTGGTTTGGACCATTCCCATTGGCTGGGTCGTAGTGCCCAGATGGGAGGCTCACCACAAGGCGTCTTGTCCCATTTCCCACCAACGCCCTTCCTATGTATGGCACATCTGGGCAGGCACACAACTCTGGCTTTTACCCCACCCCACGCCACTCCACCCTCCCTCAGCATCTCCCCAGTTAGGCCCCACGTTTTTGGGTCTCTCTCGGTCTCTTGTCACGCTGTCTCCTGGTATGGCGCGGGGGTGGGGGAGAGTGGGTGTTGGGTGTGTGGGGGGGGGGGGAGCGCAGTAAAGGGGAGTGAGGGGAAAAGCATGGCACTCCCCCCCCACCACCGCTCCCCTCCCCCAACACCCCCTCCCCCCCTTCTCTTGGCTGTTTGCCATCCCCCCTCTGGGACCTCAAACAGCACCAGCACAGGAAAGACCTGTTTTTTCCTCCCTCGCTCTCTCTCTTTGCAAACATGTCAATTACATCACCTCTACAGAGGCCATTTGCTGGGAGATTCAATTAGAAACAGGCTCCAGGCTGCTTTTGACGCTGCAAAATAACAATTCCCTCAACTCCTTCCTTTTAGGTGGAGACTGAGAAATGATGAACTGAAGTGGGGCTGTATTTGGGAGAGTGGGAGTTGTGGTTATATTATTGGGCTATAATTCAGCTACAGCCACACTTTAAATCCTCGTACTGGGCTAAGCTACCTTAAATATGCAGAAATAGTCATAGAAACTAAAATTACTGGTGTTGGTGAAGGTGTCACAGCCATAAAAGCTCAATAGCTTCACCAGTGTCTGAAGCAAAATACTGTTAAATTGCTAAAGAAGCTCAGCATTGTGGAGAGAGTCCAATATGATTTTTCTTTAGAACTGTCAACAGCATGGAACAGTGCTGCTCACTGCTACCCTTTCAGGAAAGAACAGTCAAACAGCAAGGTGCATTTCAATAGCACCTTTCATCACAACTGTTCATCGAGGTCATGCTCCACTCCGTTCCAAGGTGCTTTCAGAAACATTCAGGAATTGCTGAGGTAGCGTTTGTAGTTACACAGAGCCAGGAGAATCAGCAAGGATCGAACACGGGCCCCTTACAGCGTGGTCCCCTGCCAAACCTCTTTGACCCAGTCAGCCATGAAGGTAATGCTGAGATTTGGTCACTGTTGGAAAATTGCTCCCAATGGTCCGACACTATCCAGATGGTATCCTTCCACCTGTCCCAGATGGGAATGGGTTTTCTGATCCAATCCCAGTCGCTAATGCAGTTAAACAGGGCTGCATGATGGCATAAAGTCTCTTCAGCGTGTTGTTTTGTAGGATCGACATCACAGAATAGATGGCAGTCAGTTATCACATGGACAGGAAGCTGCTCGATATAAGATGACCCCTTGCAAAGACCAAAGTCTCCAAGGACATACCTTGCAACTTCCTTTTTACAGTTGAATGTGCACGAGCTGCCAATTCAGAGCTGGGGATTGCAACATATCATGGACCTCTCTTGCAATACGACAACTTTGCCTTTAAAATGGACACAAAGTTAGCAGATGTGATGTGCCAGTCAGCTCCTGAAAGCCCTATCTTCAAGGCCATGGTTTCAGTACATGACCACAACCTGCCACTAATGGATAAGTCTGCCATCTTGGCTGCGCACTCCCTTGAGCTGCCTATACCGTCGACAAGACAAGAATTTACAAAGCCTTTGGCAAAGAAAGATAAGCATACCTACGAAACTGAAAGTCCGTAGCCAAAATGCCTGACATTCACTCACCAGAGCAAATCCTCGATAAACAGCATGAGTCCGTTATGCACTCTCACAACAGCCAAAGGAAGGGCTGCAGGGACATTCTAGAAACTTCATTTGCAAGGCTTCATGCCAACTTTGAGTCTGATGCAACAACATGTAAAACCAGTGAAGTGTGTATCGAGGAGGAGAATTCCTCAACCGTTCACTCATTCATCATCGAATCATTTGCGGTATCCTATTGGTAGCAGATTGGCTTCAGCAGTGCCCAAAAGAGCCAAACAAATCCCACACATGATAAACACGATGATCTTCAGCTTGAAGGATGACAAAGATTTGGTACTTTTTCACATAGATGTATGTTAGGATACAGGGAAAGGGAATGGCCTCGTGGTTTTATTGCTGGACTGTTAATCCAGAGACCCAGGAAAATGTTCCGTGGACTTGGGTTCGAATTCTGCCATGACACATGGTGGAATTTGAATTCAATTCAATAAAATCTGGAATGATGACCATGAATCGATTGTTGGAAAACCCAATCTGGTTCACTACTGTCCTTTAGGGAAGGAAACTGCCATCCTGACCTGGTCTGGCCTACATATGACTCCTGACCCACAGCAATTTGGTTGGCTCTCAACTGCACCTGGGCAATGAGGGATGGGCAATAAATGTTGACTTAGCCAGCTACATCCTCATCCCATGAATGAAGGAAAAAAAAGACAGTGATCATAATGTTAGCCAAGGAGATTCGAGGGGTCCATTAGTGGGGGCCGAATGTGGAGTGGTTTATAGTGGGAAATTGCTGTCTACTGTGCTGCCTTACCTAGTCTGGGTGTTGATGTGACTCCAGACCCACCCTGACAATGGCAAAGTCTCACAATGGCTCAAGAGAAGGTTTCAACTAACTACCTTCTCATGGTAACTAAAGGGACAATTGAGCCTAAAGTATTATTAAATAGGAGGTGAAGCTTATGAAAGGGGCTGTTCCCTCTTGCAGACTTCACCTGGAGAACTGCCCCTTCATATGCTTTCCTCGCGAAAACGCAGAGTTTAGAAAAAAAAACGGATTTGGCAGAAGAACAACTGAATAAACAAAAGCCAAGCTCCCAAGTGCAGGGTGTGCAAGGGAGGCCAGAGCTTAGGGTAAGTCTAGCATTCCAACTTCCTGCTCCACTGCTCCAGCAGCTCAATCACTTGGGAGCAAACATTCTGAAACTCCATTACAGATGTGGTTTGAGTTTTCAGAAACAGGAGTTGGACGATCTGTCAGACCCTGGGTGGTGTCCAAAAGGGAAGGAATTAGAGCAGGGTGTACAACAGGCCTGCTCTGAACCACTGCCGGCTGTCAGTGCTAAAGCTGGACAAAGACAAGAAAACCTTTCCAGTGCCTCTCTTCTTGTGTAGAATCTGTGTAGTGCTCTGTGGAGGTGGATAAACCTTCGTTAAAAATGTCACTCAGAAAACGTGCATTCGACACAGTGCTACCCCACAACTTAACCATTTAACATCAGTTACAATTCTAAGCTTTCACATGGATCATTACAGAATATTTCTTTCTTAAATCCTCCTTTCAGAAGATGTTCAGGAAAGTTGATTACCAGTAAGATACAATTTGTGTATTTTTCACCAAATATAAGGATAAGGGGTAAGCCATTCAAGACTGGGGGATGAG
>NC_057712.1:35847405-35858916 GCF_004010195.1 Chiloscyllium plagiosum
TCCTATGTCTTATGGTCTTATGGGACGGTGTGTCTATGTCTGGGACAGTGTGGTATGAATAAAGTTACTTTGTTGTCACAAAAATGACAGCTGACATTAAAGTCTGGATGCCCCATCCCTGAACATGGCCTGCACCACTGTCATTGGAAGGGGTTGGTGTTTGTGGGGTAATGGTGGAAGGTTCAAAATTGAAGATTGGACTATGGTTTATGAAGGCAACTGCAGAAATGAGGAGGCAGCCTTCATCCGGTGTGGGCAGATTAGATATGGTAGGAGCAGTTTTATATGTTGTGACATTTGAAGAAGTTTGGTAACCTTTTACAGAGATATGTATGGTGCTGGGATACCCATGGGTGAGATCTGGGGTCCATCGGGAACAGTGAGGTGCTCTTTGGGAGAGTTAAGGTTTCCTTTGGGAATATTAAAAAAAGACATGATTTTGTGTAAAAAGTGGACAACTGTCAAGTTGACTACAACTGTCAAAAGGAACTGTTAGAAGGAACTGTCGAATGTAACTGTTAATAGTACCAAAAACAACCATGAAAAGTATTGACAGGAGCTGCCAAGGGAAGCTGTGAACCTGTCAACTAATTTAAAACTCCTGGCCTTAAATATGGGAAGAAAAAAATAGTCTGGAAAGTTAGAAAAAGAGCTTACTATTTCACTCTGTATTTTGACGTAAGCCTGAGGGCTCTGATTACTGGATTAATGCTACTCAACCTTCCATTATCACAGTGGGGTGCTGACATTATGCAATCAAAATCAAAAGAACTGACGTAAATCAGAAACAAAAACAGAAGTTGCTGGAAACTCAGTTGCAGAAATGAGGGAGGGTCACCGGGCCCGAAACATTAACTTTGATTTCTCTGCACAGATGCACCCAGACCTGCTGAGCTTCTCCAGCCAGTTCTGTTTTGTTACGGACATTGCACAGTTTGACAACTACATGTGGTTATAAGCACTTTGAGTCAATGAATTCCATTTTTTAAACTTGAATAAAATGCTTATTTATATAAGGGATTATGCAGTTGAAGGATTGTAAATATAGCATTTTCATGTATGAGAAGTTTGTATTAAATAAATTCTGCATTAATCTTTAGTTTGCTTCATCTGAGCAAGCATCCTGAGTCTGCACATAGTGCATACCGGGTGAGTTGGTCAGAACAATGTCAGGGCTAAAGTTGGTGGGCACAGCTAGGGGAAGGGAAGTCAGCTTGAGTTCAAATAACTGTCAGTAAGTTCAAATAACTCCATGGAGACTGGTACCCCGTCATCAAGTCCCACTTTATTTCCATGTGGACAGTCTTTGACACTGATCCAGCTCCCTCAGAGCGACCTCTCAGAGTGAACAGGATGGCTGACACTCCTGTTTACATTTCTCAGCCTGTGCTCCCTGATTGGATCAGATTAACAGCCCCAACAGGGGACTCATGTTCTATGAGTCTGCCTGGCTGAGTTCATTATAATCATTACATTCCTCCAGCTCTGAGTCCGCAGACTGAGGCCGTTTTTTTTCTGGAGCTCCTCCTGGGTCATTTTAGTATTGGGTCAAGTTTCTCCAACTCTGTCTCTGATACGGGCAGCGTGTAATGCACAATTCTCCAGCTCCTCAGATGCTGCCTGACCTGCTGTGCTTTTCCAGCACCACTCTAATCTCGACTGCAATGCACAATAGCCTGCCTTTTGCACCGAGAGTGTCTTGGAAGAAATTTATTCACCTCTTCAGGTGGCAATGACATTGAGGCAGTGACATCTGCTGTGTCCATCTGAGATTCTGAGGAATCTTCAAAGCTTGATGGAGAGGGAGAACCCATGGTTTCAGTCAGAAAGGCAGTTGAGGAGCTGGGCTCATTGTGCTCCCGCACTGTTTGAGAGTTTGCAGCTTTCATGTGGTCTACCTGCTTGTTCAGGACCATTACACCTATCTGAACTTAATGTGGACCTGACCTTGCATCGGTCATGCCTGTCACCCAAACAGGGCCATCCCATGAAGTAAACTGTCTCTCTTGCTTAGTGAAGTCTTGCATCCAGCATTGGCATTCCTGCTGCTGTTTCACCCTCACCCCCTCAGGTCTGGGAAGATCAGATTTTACCTGGTGTGGAGTCTTCTCCCCATTAGCAACTCTGCTGGAGCTATCCCTGTAGTTGCATGAGGAGTGATCCTATAATCAAATGGGAACTGGGACAGTTTGGTATCAAATGAAGCTGTAGGCTGTTTCTTTAATTCTGCCTTTTGGACTGCTCTTTCTGCCAGACCATTGGACAATGCATGGTATGGAGCTGTCCTTATATGACAAATACAATTTAACTTCAGAAAATATCCAAATTCCCTGCTGGTAAATGATGGCCCATTGTCTGTGACCAACACTTCTGGGAGTCCTTGTATTGCAAAAGATGCAAAAGTTTCTCTATCCCATGTTTCCTGAATGAACTCCATGTAAGTTCAACCACTTTGAGTGGGTGTCCGCAATGACTAAGGACATTGAGCCGTGAAAGAACCTACATAGTGATATGTTGTGAGTCCAGGGTTTCCCTGGCCATTCCCGTGAATGTGGGATGCTGCTGGTAATTTTTGTCCTTGTTGGCACTCTGGGCACTGCCCTATCACATGGCTATGTCTGCATACAATCCTGGCCACCAGATGTAACTTCTTGCTGACATCTTCATTTTGGAAATCTCTGGATGACCTTGCTGGAGTTCAGCATATTATCTGGTGGCAACCTTTCCATGGGACAATAACTCTTACTCCCTGTAAAAACATGCCATCCTCTACTGTGATCTGGTCTCTCTGGGTCCATAAAGGTTTCAGTTCTGGTTATGTTGGCCTTTTGGTTTTCCCCTATCACCACCAGCTGTTTCAGTTTTGCCAGGACTGGATCTTTCTGCTTCTAAAGTCTGATTTTGTCAGCTGTGACTCAAAGTGTGTCCAGAAAATTAAAAACCATTGTGGGTTCTTCCAGTGGCCTTACCACCAGTGATAGGGCAGTGGGAAGCAGCTCAATGCATCTGTATTTGCTACTTAGCACCCTGATGATATTCCAACTTGTAATCATAGTATTTAGTATTCAAGTTCATTGCTGAATTTGGCCTGAAACTATAGGCAGCACAGCCTTTTCCTCTTTAATTAGACCTGGTAAGGGTTTGTGGTCCAATATTGTTATAACTTTATGTCCTGAGGTATTAATGGAACTTCTTAACCCAAAGATGACTGTGAAACCTTCCTTCTCTCTCTGGGTGTATTTACGCTCTGCATTAGCCAGAGTCCTGGATACATGCTCTACTGGGTGTTCCTTTCCATTCAGCCACCTGTAGCTAATACTATCCCGGGGCGTCATACAGGAAGGTGTCGAATGTCAGCACCAGATGTTGCTGGGGATCCTAGTGGGTGCCAACATCTTCGAAGATGATAGTTGTTCCTTCACTTCTCTGAAAGCTACTGGACATTTATCCAGCTGCAAAAAGCAGTTCACCATTTGTTTAAAATCTCCATAAAGGCGAACTGACCAATCAGGCTTCACAATCAGTACGACCACAGCTGCCCATTCTGCACACTGGACTGGTTTGATGATGCCTTCACTTTCCAGCCCCCCCGATCTCTGCCTTTACCCGGAAGGCAATTATACACTTAATGGTAAGGTCCTAGGGAGTGTTGCTGAACAAAGAGACCTTGGAGTGCAGGTTCATAGCTCCTTGAAAGTGGAGTCGCAGGTAGATAGGATAGTGAAGAAGGCATTTGGTATGCTTCCTTTATTGGTCAGAGTATTGAGTACAGGAGTTAGGAGGTCATGTTGCGGCTGTACAGGACATTGGTTAGCCACTGTTGGAATATTGTGTGCAATTCTGGTCTCCCTGCTGTAGGAAGGATATTGTGAAATTTGAAAGGGTTCAGAAAACATTCCTGATGAAGGGCTTATGCCCGAAACATATGTCGCTTCTCCTGCTCCTCGGATGCTGCCTGCCCTGCTGTGCTTTTCCAGCACCACACTCTTGATTCAGAAAAAATTTACAAGGATGTTGCCAGGGTTGGAGGATTTCAGTTGAACAGGCTGGGGCTGTTTTCCCTGGAGTGTTGGAGGCTGATGGGTGACCTTATAGCGGTTTATAAAATCATAGGGGCATGGATAGGGTAAATAGACAAGATCTTTTCCCTGGAGTGGGGGAGTGCAGAACTAGCGGTGAGAGGAGAATGATTTAAAAGGGACATGAGGGGCAACCTTTTCACACAGAGGGTGGTACGTGTATGAAATGAGCTGCCAGAGGAAGTGGTGGAGGCTGGTACAATTGCAACATTTAAAAGGCATCTGGATGTATATATGAATAGGAAGGGTTTGGAGGGATATGGGCCAAGTGCTGGCAAATGGGACTAGATTGGGTTGGGATATCTGGTTGGCATGGACAGATTGGACCGAAGGGTCTGTTTCCGTACTGTACATCTCTATGACCTTCCTGAGAAACCTCTAGGTTTGTAATTAGGGCTTCACTCAGGCAGCCATTTTCCAATCCAAAAACATTGATCCAATTTAGGTGAATCTTTATTAAACAATTTCACCCCATCAAGTTTGAGCCCGAGCCTTCTGCCACATAGATACATTGTCCCAGTTGAATATACACTCCCAGACAGACAGAATGACCCAGAGGGAGATGAATAAACTCAGAACAATACAGACTGCGAGGGGAAAGTGAGGACTGCAGGTGCTGGAGATCAGAACTGAAAATGTGTTGCTGGTAAAGCGCAGCAGGTCAGGCAGCATCCAAGGAGCAGGAGAATCGACATTTCGGGCATAGATTCCTGAAGAAGGGCTCATGCCCGAAACGTCAATTCTCCTGCTCCTTGGATGCTGCCTGACCTGCTGCACTTTTCCAGCAACACATTTTCAATACAGACTGCCCCAGACACAGACAATCCCAGACAGAGATAGACCATCCCAGACACAGACAGACTGCCCCAGACACAGACAATCCCAGACAGAGACAGACCATCCCAGACACAGACAGACTGCCCTAGACCTTTTAAAATGGAGATAAGGAGAAGCTTCTTCAGCCAGAGAGTGGTGAATCTATGGAATTCACTGCCACCAAAAGCCATGGAGGCCAGGTCATTCAGTATATTTCAGACTGAGAACGATAGATTCTTGAGCATCAAGGGGTTCAAGGGTCACAGGGAGAAAGAAGGAGAATGGAGTTGAGAAACTTAACACCATTCTGGTCAGACCACATTTAGAGAATTGTGCACAGTTTTGGGACTCATATCTCAGGAAGGATATACTGTAGTGGGTTCAGAAGAGATTCATAAGAATTGTCCCAGGAATGAACAGCTTAACATATGAGGAATGTTTGAGGACTCTGGGTCCATTTTTAATGGAGATGGATGAAGGAGGATCTAATTGAAGCTTACACAATACTGAATGGCCTGGACAGAGTGGATTTTGGGAAGATATTTCCATTGGTAGGAGAGACTAGGACCTGAAGGCCCAGCTTAGAGTGAAAGGAGGACCTTTTACAATGGAGATACGGAGAAATGTCTTCAGCCAGAGAGTGGGGAATCGATGGAATTCACTGCCACAGAAGGCTGTGGAGGCCATTGAGTATACTTAAGACAGAGATAGATAGGCTCTTGCTTGTCAAGGGGATCACAGTTACAGGGAGAAAGCGGGAGAATGGGGTTGAGAAACTTATCAGCCATGATTGAGTGGTGGAGCAGACTCAATGGGCTGAATAGCCTAATTTCTGCTCCTATGTCTCATGGGCTTAAGTTTACACAATACCTCAGCTAGATTGAGAATCTTTACAGATTAAGGGTCCAACTTCAGTTCCAGTCTTTTATGAGAAGGAGTTCAGGTTCACCACGCACTGGCTGAAGAAGCTTCTCCTTATCTCCATTCTAAAAGGTCGGGGCAGTCTGTCTGTGTTTGGGATGGTCTGTCTCTGTCTGGGATTGTCTGTGACTGGGGCAGTCTGTCTGTGTTTGGGATGGTCTGTCTCTGTCTGGGATTGTCTGTGTCTGGGGCAGTCTGTCTGTGTCTGGGATGGTTTGTCTCTGTCTGAGATTGTCTGTGTCTGGGGGAGTCTATATTGTTCTGAGTTTATTCATCTCCCTCTGGGGCATTCTGTCTGTCTGGGAGTGTATATTCAACTGGGACAATGTATCTATGTGTTAGTTGGAGGAGCTAGTCTGGGACATGGTTTCTGTTTGTTGATTAGAGGTTTGTCTGATATAGTGCTTATATCTATTGGTTAATGGGGTCTGCTCTGGGACAGTGACTGTTTTGGTTAACGGGGCTACTCTGCGTATTGGTTACTGAGGGTAATCTGCAATGATGTTCCTATCTGCGGGTTAATGGGGCTCCTCAGGAAAGGGTCTGTCTGCTGTTTAAAGGGAGTGGGTTAACCCCAGTGGACAGTAATGTGCAGGTTCTCTGCATTGTTTTCTCTTGTGTTGGTAGTTGTTTGAGAATTTGGCAAGACATCAGTCATATTCTTTCTCAGAACCACATCCAGCTTCTTCTTGGCTCCCAGTCCACATCCATTCACTTTGTACTCAGTGTTCATCCACACAGTCCCTGTACTATTCAAAAATGCAAACTAGAAGGTGATTTCTGCATGAGCAGAATTTTCAACGGGTTTATTTTTGGCTGCTGTCACCTCTGACTCCGAAGATTGAGAGTTCAATCCCACTTTAGAGTCTCACCTGAAAAGGCTGTTGGAAGCAGTTTCAACAGTAACTTGAGGAAGATGAATTGAATAAAAAATTCGTGAAACAAAATAGTGTGTGACTATGGTGAAGGACTGGGGTAGGTGGTGGTTGGGAATAATTGAGTCGCTCTTTCAAACAGCCAGCACTGGTTGAATGGTGCTCTGTGCTGTATGAATTGTACAGTTTTATTCTACAATAACTTCATTCTTTTGCTTTTCAAGTAATTAATCAATTCCCTTTTCAGTGTTCCCACTGGATCTGCTTTTATCACTAGTGTGTTGGTTTCTCAACATCAACAGTCTAGCATTGATGAGATGGATTCACTTTAACTATCAAAGCAACAATTCAACATTGGCCAAAAATGCGCTTCCTGAGGCACTGATACGCTGCTTATCCAACATAAATCTGACGGAGCCAGCTCCAAACTCAAATCTGCTACATTTTGGTTTCAGTGGGGTTCCTCAGCTCCCACTGAATTCCTACTTGGAGTTGCAAGATCCTGTTTCAAAGCCCTTAAACCTTTTTCAAAGAGAAACAGCCTGAGAGCAGCAGCCAATGTGCAGTTTGACATGAACTGGGCCGTGCCGCTAAGGGTTTGATGCCGGACTTTGAGCAGTGAGCCTTTTTTTAGGAAAGGAATTCAGGGTGAAGACAGAAAGAGCCTGGGAGGTAGAAGAAACAAAAACAGACGTTGCTGGAGACACTCAGCAGGTCTGGCAGCATCTGTGGAGAGAAAGGAGAGCTAACGTTTCAAGTCCACTGAGCCTTCTTCAGAATTAATTGCATCTGGGAAAAAGTGGCATTTCTCTTGATAACAAAGGGTGGGGTGGAGGAGATAAAGGAATGAGCTGATAGGTGGAGACGGAGCCCAGGGAGAGAGAGGGGGAGAGAGAGAGAAAGAGAAAAACAAAGGGACTATTGGTAGTAAATAGTTGTGTGAGGTTCGAAGTCATTTCCTAAACATGTGAATATTCCATCGAATCCCTACAGTGTGGAAACAACTATTTGGTCCAACAAGTCCACACCAACCCTCTGAAGAGTAACTCACTCAGGCCCATTCCCCTATCCTATTCCTCTACATTTATCCCTGACTAAGGCAGCTAACTCAAACATCCCTGAACACTATGAGGCAATTTAGCATGGCCAATTCACCTGACCTGCACATTTTTGGACTGTGGGAGGAAACTGGAGTTCCCGGAGGAAACCCACGCAGACACGGGGAAAATGTGCAAACTCCACACAGACAGTCGCCCGAGGCTGGAATTGAACCAGAGTCACTGGCGATGTGAGGCTGCAGTGCTAACTATTCAGTCACCATGCTGCCCTTATACATTGTTCTTCCTTCAATAACGAACAATTGTTCAAAATTGATCCTCCAAAGTATGTCATTTCTCTCCCTTTTGCTAGAGTTTGTGTGTATGTTGGAGTTATTTAGAAGGATAAATATGCACACATTTTATTTCTAATCATCCTTACAACTTGCCAAATATTTCCTTTTTGCAATAAATCAATAATCTTGTTTATTAAAGAAATCCGGTTGATGGGACTTTATATTCTAAACCTAATGTCGAGAAAGTATATAACTAACCATTCAAATAAAACAAAGAACTGCAGATGCTGGAGATCTGAAACAAATACAGGATACTGGAGAAACTCAGCAAGTCTGGCAGCATCTGTGGAGAGAAAAATAGTTAACGTTGCAAATACAGTGACCCTTCATCAGAACAGATCTGAAGAAGAGTCACTGGAACGTCAATGCTGTTTTTCTTTCCACAGATGCTACCAGACCTATTCAGTTTCTCCAGCATGTTCTACATAACTGACCATATTGAATTTAAATGTATGTTATGACCAATGTAGTGGTGTACTAGACAACAATAGTGCACTCTCCTACCGCAGTTGGAACATCAAATTAGTGGCTTGTCCGGGATAACTCAAAGCTGAAAAGGTGAAATCCAAAGTATGACAATAATAATTGAAAAGGAAAAGCAAGGAGAGTGAGCTTTTTGTGCATTTGAGTCAAGGTTACACTCCCAAATGGCCCCTTCTGTCTTTTGCGCAGTGACTTGGAATACACAATTATTCTTTCAAGGAACTGCCCATTGCCAATCTGCTGAGTATGGTCGATCACGTGCAGTTAGATATTAAACAAAAGCTAGCAAACCTGAACTTCAGATCCTAGGACCTAGAAAATTGAAGATTGACGTGAGAGGGTCAGAGGGATGAAAAGAATCAAATGAAAATAAAGTTATAGTGGCAGAGATTCAGTTGGAAACAATTATTCCAGTGCTAGAGTTTCTTAGAACAGGAATAAAAAGGGAAGAGCATTTAGGAAGTTACAATGTGAATTTCAATGGGAAGAGAATGCGAAATAGAATAATTGGTTAAAATGCTGAAACTGAAGAAAGATGATCTTAACTCCAATGGAAATGCAGATAAGTAAATATCTGGCTCTGACCCAGGATCTGATGGGAATCTATTTAAATTTGTAGAAGCCCTCTTGTAATTTGAGGATTTAGATGCACTTTTAAATTGCTTTTGCAAAGATTGCTGAGTAGATGAGATGGCCATGCAAAGCCAGCTGATTGGCAGTGCTGATGAAGTTCATGCCCTGCTTTCTGAGGAGTCTTCTATAGATTATAATTTGGCAAAGTATGTCGCTCTGATTGGTCCATGCTCCTAACCCTTTATGAGATGCATTGACGTCCAGGGTTACCTTCCACTGGTCGATTGTAAGATATTTATTTCTGCTGACATTATCTTCTGATTAGAATACAATTTCATGGTCTTTCTCACAAATGTGGAGTATTTGTTTCCTTAAGAGCTGTCTTAATGATGATGCTGTGTCAGAAACATTTGGAATGCATAGTGCTAGGAAATTATAAAACTTGAGTCATCTCTGCAGGACTTTCTTGTTATCAAGAGTAGACATGGGTGAAGATAGTTCCCATAACCAAAGAAATGTTGATATTCATTGGGCATTTCTGACTGTTGGAGGACTGTCCTTCCGAACAAACTGTGAAGGTTCTGTCAAACTCTTGGGTTTGCCCATTGCACACACCCAGGAATGCTTTCTGTAATAGCGTCCATCAGTTGCTGGAACAGGCAGACTGAAAGGTAGTCTCTGAAAACAATATCTTCCCTATGAGGTTCTGAAAGCAGGGACCTCTTGAGATGGCTGCCGGTGTACTGACTAGTATACATGCTTGGAGAAGAATTTAGCTCTGGCGAATTTGGACTTCAATTCTTTTACTTATGTGGGTATCTCTTTAGAGAAAGAATTAATTATCTCGGGTCCAAGCTGAAAACCGATTGTGCCATCTTTCTTAACCACGCACATATAATTTGCACATGTTGTTTTCAGAAAATCCTCACTGATACGATGTCACAGTATCCTTTTTGCTGTGTCCTTGAATGACCAATCTCATTCTCATAAGTAGCATGAGTTCAATTTACAATACAATCTCAGACTCATTTAATTACCTGACAAGCTGATAACTTGCATTTATAGAGCAATTTATGTCCACATCCTTTCTCTAGCATGCTACTACTTGGACTCATAGAGGCATAGAGTCACACAGCATGGAAACAGACCCTTAGGTCCAACTCATACAGACCGACCACACATCCCAATCGGACCTAGTCCCATCTGCCAGCACTTGGCCCTTATCTCTCTAAAGCATTACTACTCATATCCCCATCTAGATGCCTTTTAAATGCTGCAATTGTACCAGCCTCCACCCCCTCCTCTAGCAGCTCATTCCATACACACACCACACACTGCGTGAAAAGGTTACCCCTCAGCAACTTTTAAAATTTTTCTCCTCTCACTTTTAACCTATGTCCTCTAGATTTGGACTCCCTCACCCTAGGAAAAAAGACCTTGGCTATTCACCCAATCCATGCTCCCCACGTTTTTATAAATTTCTATAAGGTCACCCCTCACCAACACACTGTGGAAAATAGCCCCAGCCTATTCAGCCTCTCCCTAAAGCTCCATTTGGCTAATCCTGCCAATGTTCTGATAAATCTTTTCTGCAACCTGTAAGTTTAACAACATCTTTCTTATATAAGGGTGACCAGAACTGTATGCAGTATTCTAAAAGCGGCCTCAGCAATGTCTTGGAGATAATGAGGACTGCAGATGCTGGAAAGCCAGAGTTGATACAATGTGAAGCTGGAAAAAGCACAGCAGATCAAGCAGCATCAGAGAAGCAAGAGAGTCGACGTTTCAGGCAGGACTGATGGAGGGTCCTGCTCAATGTCTTGTACAGCCGCAATATGACAAGCCAACTCCGATACTCAATGTCCTGACTGTGTGCCAAATGCCTTCTTCATCCTCCTGTCTACCTGTGATGCCATTTTCAAGGAACCATGTCCCTGCATCCCTAGGTATCTTGGTTCAATAACACTTCCCAGGGCCCTTTCAATAACTGCATAAGTCCTGCCCTGGTTTGCCTCACCAAAATGCAACACCTCACATTTATCTAAATTAAACTCCATCTACCACTCTTTGGCCCATCGGCCTATCTGATCAAGGCCCCATCACAGTCCAGGATAATCTTATTCAGTAGGAGAAAGTGAGGACTGCAGATGCTAGAGATCAGAGCTGAAAATGTGTTGCTGGAAAAGCGCAGCAGGTCAGGCAGCATCCCAGGAGCAGGAGAATCGCCGTTTCAGGCATGAGCCCTTCTTCAGGAATGAGGAAAGTGTGCCCAGCAGGCTAAGATAAAAGGTAGGGAGGGGGGACTTGGGGGAGGGGCATTGGAAATGCAATAGGTGGAAGGAGGTCAAGGTGGGGGTGATAGGCCGGAGTG
>NC_057712.1:35859031-35898197 GCF_004010195.1 Chiloscyllium plagiosum
TCCACCTATCGCATTTCCAACGCCCCTCCCCCAAGTCCCTCCTCCCTACCTTTTATCTTAGCCTGCTGGACACACTTTCCTCATTCCTGAAGAAGGGCTCATGCCCGAAACATCGATTCTCCTGCTCCTTGGATGCTGCCTGACCTGCTGCGCTTTTCCAGCAACACATTTTCAGCTCGAATCTTATTCACTGTCCACTCCACCACCTGTTTTGGTTTCATGTGCAAACTTACTAACCATACCTTCTGTATTCACACCTAAATTATTTATATAAATGACCAAACGTAATGGACCCAGCGCCAATCATTGCCGCACACTGCTGGTCACAGGCCTCCTGCCGAAAAGCAATCCTCAATTACCACCCTTTGTCTCCAGCACCCAATTGGCTAGCTCCCCCAGATCCCATGTGATCTAACCTTATTAACTAGCATACCTTGCAGAACCTAGTCAAATGCTTTGCTAAAGTCCATAGACAGACCTTCTACCACTCTGGCTTCATCAATCTTCTTTGTCACCTCTTCAAAAAACTCAATCAAGTTATTGAGAAACAATTTCCCATGTACAAAGCCATGTTGGCTATCTCTAACCACCCCTTGCCTATCTAAACACGTGTAAATCCTGTCCCTCAGACTCCCTTCCAAAGACTTTCCCACCACTGGCATAAGGCTTAACGGTCTACAGTTCCCTGGCTTTTCTGTACTACCTTCATGGCTGCTG
Source organism: Chiloscyllium plagiosum (assembly GCF_004010195.1). Classification (NCBI taxonomy): domain Eukaryota; kingdom Metazoa; phylum Chordata; class Chondrichthyes; order Orectolobiformes; family Hemiscylliidae; genus Chiloscyllium; species Chiloscyllium plagiosum. The sequence continues at coordinate 35,859,749 of NC_057712.1, forward strand.
GTCATCTGGCATCACCCTGGTTCTTGGCTCATTAACAAACATATCTCTCAAAACAGTAAACCAGCAGTGGGGAGTGTTGCACTGTCAGAATGGCAGTACTGAGGGAGTGCCGCACTGTCAGAGGGTCAGTACTGAGGGAGTGCCGCACTGTCAGAGGGTCAGTACTGAGGGAGTGCCACACTGTCAGAAGGTCAGTACTGAGGTAGTGTCGCACTGTCAGAGGGTCAGTACCGCACTGTCAGAGGGTCAGTACCGCACTGTCAGAGGGTCAGTACTGAGGGAGTGCTGCACTGTCAGAGGGTCAATACTGAGGTAGTGCTGCACTGTCAGATGATCAGTACTGAGGTAGTGCCGCACTGTCAGAGGGTCAGTAGTGAGGGAGTGCTGCACTGTCGGAGTGTCAGTACTGAGAGAGTGCTGCACTGTCAGAGGGTCAGTACTGAGAGAGTGCTGCACTGTCAGAGGGTCAGTACTGAGGGAGTGCCGCACTGTCAGAGGGTTAGTACTGAGGGAGTGCCGCACTGTCAGAGGGTCAGTACTGAGGGATTGCCGCACTGTCAGAGGCTCAGTACTGAGGGAGTGCCACACTGTTGGAGGGTCAGTATTAAGGGAGTGCCACGCTGTCAGAGGGTCAGTACTGAAGGAATTCTGCTTTGTTGGATAGGCAGTACTGAGGGAGTGCTGCATAATTAGCAGAAATGTAAATTAACAAGCTAGTTTATTGTGTAGAACATGCTCAACAATTTTTACACACAAGTGGTGGAGGCTGGTACAATTGCAACATTTAAATGGCATCTGGATGGGTACATGAATAGGAATGGTTTAGAGAGAAATGGGCCAAGTGCTGGCAAGTGGGACTAGATTAATTTTGGATATCTGGTCAGCATGGATGAGTCGGACTAAAGGTGCTGTCCATCTCTATGACTCTATCTCTCTGTCTCACAGTACACTGTGGGCATAAAAACTATGGGCAAAATGCTGCCACTGCGTTAATGTTCTCCATCCTATTGCCAGATATTACTGAGAAGGGATGTGTCATTGGAGACAAGGAACCACTCAAACTCGTCTGTGGGAGACTGCAATTCTATTGTGCAACAGACACTTCAAACCACTTAAGGCAGGAAAACCCTTCTCTGACAGCCCTCCACCTTTTACTAGATATTAGTTTCAGGTCAATTAGCCACTTACTAATTGAAATGGAGTCTTCCTTGCCAAACCCTATGTAGCCTGTTTTATAAAAAAAATGGACAATGATGAAGGCTGGTCTAACTATTGCAGCTTCGAGTTGCAGGTTTTATATTCATTGATTTACAGAGCACTAACATGCATCCCAGGAGATCGCTCACTTAAGCTGCTATAGTCAATGGCTTTGATGGGAAAATTACCAACAAAATGGAGGCAAATCTGAGCTGCCATGTTGTAAAGCAGATCTTAGCCATTTTAAAGAGAATGTTATCTCTCACTCCGTTTCCACCAACAGCAGTAACTACAAATTCAACACATTTGCAAGTGTTTTAATGAATGTGTTAGAAGTCAGCAGGTGAAGGTCCAAGATTCATTCCAGAAGTTGGAGCAGGAAATCTGGCCTTCCACTTTCAATGCAGTTCTGAGGGAGTGCCATAATATCCGAAATGTTGTCTTTCAGATGTGACATTGGGCCTTGTCTGCCCTCCTGAGTGGGTCTAGAAGATCTCTGACACTATTTCAAAGATTTACAGGGAATTCTCCCCCATAGTTCTATCTCTATCCCTCAGCTGACACGATTACAAGAGATGACCTGGTCATATATTTCACTACTGTGCACAAGAACTTTCTTTGCACAAATGAAGGCATCTACATTATTACAGTCTACATTGTTGTTTATAAAACACTTCATGACGTTATGAAGTTGTAGACGGTAATATATAAATGTGAAACTCACTACCACACTATTTAGTTGAGTTGAAGGGTATAGATTCATGTAATGGTAATCATACCAGGAGAGAGGAACAGGAGAATATGCTGTTAAAGTTAATGGGAACAGTCTCATGTGGATAATTCACAGAACTGAGGTCAAGATATATTGGTTCAGTTGTATCCTTGACTCTGAATCATAGGCTTCCAGGTTTAAATCTCATTCTAGGACTTGAGCACTGAAACAGTGAGCCTCCATCACCCATCAGAGACACTCCATCATCTATCAAGGAGAGCCTAACACCCATCAGGGAGACTCCATCACCCATCAAGGAGAGACCAACACCCATCAGAGAGACTCCAGCGCCCATCAAGGAGAGACCAACACCCATCAAAGAGACTGGATCGCCCATCACAGAGAGACTCCATCGCTCATCACAGAGAGACCAACACCCATCAGAGAGACTCCATCCCCCATCAAGGAGAGACCAACACCCATCAGAGAGACTCCATCACCCATCACGGAGAGACCAACACCCATCAGAGAGACTCCATCGCCCATCAGAGAGAGACTCCATCCCCCATCAAGGAGAGACCAACACCCATCAGAGAGACTCCATCACCCATCACGGAGAGACCAACACCCATCAGAGAGACTGGATCGCCAATCAAGGAGAGACCAACACCCATCAGAGAGACTGGATCGCCCATCACAGAGAGACTCCATCACTCATCACAGAGAGACCAACACCCATCAGAGAGACTCCATCGCCCATCAGAGAGAGACCAACACCCATCAGGAAGACTCCATCGCACATCAAGGATCGACCAACACCCATCAGAGAGACTCCATCGCCCATCAAGGAGAGACCAACACCCACCAGGGAGACTTCATCACCCATCAAGGAGAGACCAACACCCATCAGAGAGACTGGATCACCCATCAAGGAGAGACCAACGCCCATCAGGGAGACTCCATCGCCCATCAAGGAGAGACCAACACCCATCAGAGAGACTCCATCGCCCATCAGAGAGAGACCAACACCCATCAGAGAGACTTCATCGTCCATCAGAGAGAGACCAACACCCATCAGAGAGCCTCCATCGCCCATCAAGGAGAGACCAACACCCATCAGAGAGCCTCCATCGCCCATCAAGGAGAGACCAACACCCATCAGAGAGTCTCCATCACCCATCAAGGAGAGACCAACACCCATTAGAGAGTCTCGATCGCCCATCACGGAGAGACCAATACCCATCAGGGAGACTCCATCACCCATCAGAGAGAGACCAACACCCATCAGAGAGACTCCATCGCCCATCAGAGAGAGACCAACACCCATCAGGAAGACTCCATCGCCCATCAAGGAGAGACCAACACCCATCAGAGAGACTCCATCGCCCATCAAGGAGAGACTGACACCCATCAGAGAGACTGGATCACCCATCAAGGAGAGACCAACACCCATCAGGGAGACTCCATCACCCATCAGAGAGAGACCAACACCCATCAGAGAGACTTCATCGTCCATCAGAGAGAGACCAACACCCATCAGAGAGCCTCCATCGCCCATCAAGGAGAGACCAACACCCATCAGAGAGACTTCATCGTCCATCAAGGAGAGACCAACACCCATCAGAAAGACTACATCATCCATCAAGGGGAGACCAACACCCATTAGAGAGTTTCGATCGCCCATCACGGAGAGACCAATACCCATCAGGGAGACTCCATCACCCATCAGAGAGAGACCAACACCCATCAGAGAGACTCCATCGCCCATCAAGGAGAGACCAACACTCATCAGAGAGACTCCATCCCCCATCAAGGAGAGACCAACACCATCAAAAAGTCTCGATCACCCATCAAGGGGAGACCAACACCCATCAGAGAGACTCCATCGCTCATCACAGAGAGTCTCGATCGCCCATCAAGGAGAGACCAACACCCATCAGAGAGACTCCATCCCCCATCAGAGAGAGACTCCATCCCCCAACAATGAGAGACCAACACCCATCAGAGAGACTCCCTCACTCATCACGGAGAGACCAACACCCATCAGAGAGACTGGATCGCCCATCAAGGAGAAACCAACACCCATCAGAGAGACTCCATCGCTTATCACGGAGAGATCAACACCCATCAGAGAGACTCCATCACCCATCAAGGAGAGACCAACACCCATCAGACAGACTCCGTCACCCATGAAGGAGAGACCTCCCCCCATAGACAGTCTTCTTTCTGTATGTCTGTGAGGCAGACTCTGGCATAGCATCAGGGTATCAGGTTGATACAGGTTGTGATCTGGCTATGCACTCACTCCTCTGGAGAACCCCCCCCCCCTTCCTTCTGTAGCTCAGACACACATGGACACACCTGAATGTTGAGTTCACTCTTTGATGTTGGCCAATGTTTATCAAGTTCATCACTTTCTTGGGTAATGTTTTGAGCGTATCCACCCATTGGCCAGCCAGGTTTGACACACTCTCAATGGAGCTGGTTGTGAGCTGAAATCTCACAGAGATCTCACAGCAGCCACAGCAGGACAGATTTCTCCATCTGCATTGTAAGCCTGTGTAGTGTCACTGGGAACTTGGGCAGTTCTACTCACATGGCCTTGTTTGTCAATCTTGAGACTCAGCTTTTTTACCCAGTGAGTATGGCAGTAGCTGTCCTCCGATCTATAGTAAGGACTCCCCCTCGAGTCCCTGCCTCCAACACATGCTCCTGTTCACATATGAAATACTGCTCAGATCGTGTCACTCTGTCTGGCTGCTAAACCAGAGCCCAGGAGGTAAGTGTCTCTGCACTGCTGGAGGATGTGCATGTGGTAGTGCTTTCTCAGAGTGCTGCTCCTTCTTTGAAGATTGTCCAACCTCAGGCAAAGGCAGGAGCTGAATGACATTTATTCGTGCTGCAAGGAGGTGACTGGGGATTCAGTTCCTGACCATTTTGCAATCCATCTGGATTAATGTTAGTGATGGGGCTCCGTGGATAACAGGTCAGCGCCAAATGGTTGGGTAATCAATGATGCTTTCACCAAACTCTGGGCAATGCCACCTTACCATCAATGGCAGCTGGCACCTTCTGCCAGTCTGCAATCTCCAGGACAGCCTCCTCCATTGTTAGCAGAGCAACCAACCCAACATGCTACTCCAAAACCTCGGCCCCAGTCTCTGGCTCTAAATTGGGTGTGGGAATGCAGGCTGCCAGCTGGGGATTCCCTATTGCTGGACATCAAGAAGTCACTGAACCACTTCTTACATCAGATTCACATCCTCCGCAGCATCCAGTGACTATTCAGCATCACTGTGTGCTCCAGAGCAGCCAACCCACTGAAGATGACGAGCCTCCTTCTCTGCTAAACTACCTGCCTCTGCCTCTAACTTCACCTCCTCGCAATTTGGACACGGGGAAGAGGCCAAAGCATATCTTCCCTGTCTCCAGTCCCCATTCTCCTCCTCTTTCATATCTCTGAATCAGTAAACCGCACTGCACAGTGAGGATAGCTGGGGTTTCTCCAAGTATAGAGGCATCGCTTCGTTTTGTCTGTTCCCCCTAATCAGATTGCAGTCCTGGGGGTCAGCTCATTTGGTTATTCCTCTCAAAGTCAACTCAGTGGCCTGATAGTCCAAAAGTCCGCTTCCAGGCTTAGAAATGGCCTCAAAAGGTTCATCCAAAAGGTGTATTAAAAATGAAAGTACTAAGAATCTGCCCTCGCCTCTGTTACTCACCCCGTTCTCTCAGCTTTGTCTGCTATCATTTCTATTATTCTCTCCTTTCTGTCTACATTGTGCTCTCTGTTCCTCTGCCCTTTCTCTTGATATTGTTGTCTGTCTGTTACTCTCTTCTCTATTATTCTCCACTTTCTCTCTATATTGTCCCCTCCCCATTACTCTCCCCTTTGACCCTGCAGTGGCACAGCGTAATACAGTGTTGGTAAGCTTAGGTTATTGATTATAAAGATGGAAACAGGCATTTCTAATGAATGATGTTGAGTGGAAATGAGATTTTTAACACATTGATGCATAATCAAGTGAAGCACTGGTTGTCCTGGCAACTATATCTTTGCTGTGATTTGACTCTGCAGATATTCTGTTGTTGCTATTTGAGTGCCAGGAGGGTAAAGAGCAGATTTTCATGCTACATTTGATTAAACAGAAACAGAACATAACCAATTAGAAAGGAGGACTCTCCTAAAGTTAACCAATGAGGATGGAGAATATTGATGGGTGTTGACAATGGGAAAGGTGACAGGATTTATAACCACGGCAGACCTAGCCACACAAAACACTTTGTCACTGCCTCTCTTGGAAATATATCAAAATAAGCACACACTCCAGAAAGTAGGACGGTAATTGTTACTTACCATGGTTCCCATGGAAACAAATAACTGTGAATACAGATTACCAATGCACTTTGAACTGACCAATAAAAATACTGAAAATATATTTGAACTTCTTGCTTCTTAAAATGGGAGGAAGGTCAGGATTTAGAATGCATTTTTCTTAGTTTGAAACTCATTGGAAGGATGATATAGAGTCATACAACATGGAAACAGCCTTTGGTCCATGCCGATCATAATCCCAAACTCAACTAGTTCCACCTGCCTGCATTTGGCCCACATTTGCAACATTTACATTTGATTCCCTACAGCGTGGAAACAGGCCCTTCAGCCCAACAAGTCCACATCAACTCTCTGAAGAGTAACCCACCCAGAGTCATTTCCATCTGACTAATGCACACACTACGGGCAATTTAGCATAGCCAATTCACCTGACCTGCACATCTTTGGGCTGTGGGAGGTAACCGGAGCCACCGGAGGAAACCCACGCAGACACGGGGAGAACGTACAAACTCCACACAGACAGGAATCAAACCCGGGTCCCTGGCTCTGCGAGGCAGCAGTGCTAACCACTGAACCACCGTGCCACCCCAAACATTTCTTATCCATGTACTTACCCAAATGTCTTTTAAATGTTGCAACTGTATCCCCATCCACCATTTCATACGCGAATCACTCTCTGTGTAAAATAATTGTCCCTCGTGGTTTTTTTTAATCATTCCCCTCTCTCCTTAGAAATATGTCCCCTGGTCTTGAAATCCCCCACCCTAGGAAAAAGACACCTGCCATTCACCTTATCTATACTCATGATTTTCTAAACCTCTATATGGTCAGCCATCAACCTTCTATGCTCCAGTGCAAAAATATAGTTCTAGATCAGCTCCAACAATAATCCCCTAGGCACCAAAACAAGGAACTAACAAGATAACATGGTCAAAGATAAATCAAATCCAGAATTCAGGGGAAATATCTCAGTCTGAAGAGTAGTTAGAATCCACTACCACATGGAGTGGCTCGGAAGAATAGCACAGATACACTTAAAGGATGCTCAAAATGATGAACATCAGCAGAGAACTGTTGGGCTAAATGGCCTGATTCTGTACAGTACATTTTTTGTACAAAAATGTATCTCTAAACAGTAAACGATTCTATGCTCTTCAAATATAGCTCTGTGTGCTGCCTTTTTAAAGGTTCACTGTCAGGATGTGGACATTTCTGCTATTGCCCATCTCTAGTTGTCCCTGGAGAAGGTGGTGATGAGGTGCTTTCTGAAGCAGTACCGTGGTCAAGGCACACCCACAGGGCTTTTTCCGAAGAGACATCCAAGATTTTGAACAAATGACACTGAAGGAATGGTGATTTGGTTCCAAGACAGGATGCTGAGTGACTTGGAGGGGAACTTGCAGGTGGCCGTGCTCCCATGTATCTTCCACTCTTGTCCCTCTTAGTGGTTGAGTTTGTGAACTTGGCAGGTGAACTGACGAACATAAGACCACTGGAATTAGGAGCAGGAATAGGGCTTTTGATCCACCAAGCTGGTTCCATCTTTCAGGAAGATCATGGCTGATCCAAATGTGGCCTTAACTCCTCTTTCCCATCTGAACTCATAATCCTGACCCCTTTGACAATCCAACCTTGAATATATTTCATGACATAGACCCCAGGAAAATTCCAAATTCTTACAATACTGGACTAGATTGCCCAATTTTTGCCATGGCCTAGCGACATTTATTCTTAAAGCACACAAATTGTGAAATCTGGGAACTTAAGTAAGAGAATAAGTTCAAGGTAAAGCACTGGATAAGGTTCCCCACGGTAGGCTGTTGTTGAAAATACAGAGGCATGGGATTGAGGATGACTTAGCGGTTTGGAACAGAAATTGGCTAGTGGAAAGAAGACAGAGGGTGGTATTTGATGGGAAATGTTCATCCTGGAGTTCAGTTACTAGTGGTGTACCGCAAGGATCTGTTTTGGGGCCATGTTATTTGTCATTTTTATAAATGACCTGGATGAGGGCGTAGAAGGATGGGTTAGCGAATTTGTGGATGACACTAAAGTTGGTGGAGTTGTGAAAAGTGCCGACGGATGTTGTAGGTTACACAGGGACATAGATAAGCTGCAGAGCTGGGCTGAGACATGGCAAATAGAGTTTAACATGGAAAAGTGAGAGGTGATTCACTTTGGAAAGATTAACAGGAATACAGAGTACTGGACTAATGGTAAGATTCTTGGTAGCGTGGATGAGCAGAGAAATCTTGGTGTCCACGTGCATAGATCCCTGAAAGTTGCCACCCAGGTTAATACAGTTGTTAGAGATGGAAATGTGTTGCTGGAAAAGCGCAGCAGGTCAGGCAGCATCTAGGGAACAGGAGAATCGACGTTTCGGGCATTAGCCCTTCTTCAGGAATTCCTGAAGAAGGGCTAATGCCCGAAACGTCGATTCTCCTGTTCCCTAGATGCTGCCTGACCTGCTGTGCTTTTCCAGCAACACATTTCCATCTCTGATCTCCAGCATCTGCAGACCTCACTTTCTCCTAATACAGTTGTTAGGAAGGCATATGGTGTATTAACTTTTATTGGTAGTGGGATTGAGTTTCGGAGCCATGATGTCATGTTGCAGCTGTACAAAACTCAGGTGCGGCCACACTTTGAGTATTACTAACAGTTCTGGTTGCTGCATTATAGGAAGTATGTGGAAGCTTTGGAAAAGGTTCAGAGAAGATTTACCGGAATCTTCTAGCATGGAGGAAGGTCTTCTGAGAAAAGGCTGAGGGACTTGAGGCTGCTTTCATTAGAGAGAAGAACATTAAGAGGTGACTTAATAGATTTAACAATCAGAGGATTAGATAGGGTGGACAGTGAGTCTTTCTCCTCTGATGGTGATGACTAGCACGAGGAGACATAGCTTTAAATTGAGGAATGATAGATATAGAACAGATGTCAGAGGTAGATTCTTTACTCAGAGAACACTAAGGGTATGGAATGCCCTGCCTGCTACAGTAGTGGACTTGCCAACATTAGAGCATTTAAGTGGTCATTGGATAAACATATGGATGATAATGGAATAGTGTAGGTTAGATGGGCTTTAGATTGGTTTCACAGGTCAGCACAACATCGAGGACCAAAGGGCCTGTACTGTGCTGTAATGTTCTATGTTTTGAACAAAGAACAATAAACTTTGCTATGACTATAATGCACACATATTTCTAACATTCTGAATTAACATGCAGTATACATGGGTAATAGACAGTGATCAAAGCCCCCAAGGCATACATTAAACAACAAATGTAATCAAGAAAGATCCCTCAGACTACTCATCAAGTCCTTTCAGACTCTAATGACACATTGGGTCATCAAATCCCAGTGAACATTACGAGAGACTACAATTCTTCAGTTTTGTTGATCAAACTTGAAACTCACCCTTCATGTTTAGCTCTGTCATGGACTGTCTCAATCACTGCTTCTGTTCATGTTGATTACCCTTCTCCATGAGCCAATGCTCCCCTGGACTGTAGGAGACAGACGGTGGTGGCGGACGGTTGTTTTTCAGACTGGAGGCCTTTGACCAGTGGCATGCCTCAAGGATTGATACTGGGTCCATTGCTATTTGTCATTGATATAAATTATTTGGATGTGAATATAGGGGGGATGGGTAGTAAGTTTGCAAATGATATTAAAATTGGTGGTGTAGTGGTCAGTGAATAAGATTACCTCAAAGTACAACAGGATCTTGATCAGATGGGCAGATGGGCTGAGGAGTGACAGATGGAGTTTAATTTAGATAAATGTGAGGTACTGCATTTTGGAAAGGCAAATCAAGGCAGGACATATACACTCAATGGTAAGATCCTGGTGAGTGTTACTGAACAAATAGACTTTGGAGAGCAGGTTCATAGCTCCTTGAAGATGGATCACAGGTAGATAGGATAGTGAAGAAGGTGTTTGGTACACTGGTCTTTATTGTCAGTGCATTGAGTATAGGAGTTGGGAGGTCATTTTGTGACTGCGCAGAACATTGGTTAGGCCACTTTTGGAATACTATATGCAATTCTTGTCTCCCTGCTATACGAAGGATGTTGTGAAACTTGAAAGGGTTCAAAAAAGATTTACAAGGATGTTGGCAGGGTTGGAGGATTTGTGATATTGGGAGAGGCAGAATAGGCTGGGGCTGTTTTCTCTGGAGGATTAAAGGTTGAGGGGTGACCTTATAGAGGTTTATAAAATCATGAGGGGCATGGATAAGGTAAATAGACAAGATATTTTCTCCAGCGTGGGGGGTGTCCAAAGCTAGAGGGCATATGTTTAGGGTGAGAGGGGAAAGATTTAAAAGAGACCTAAAGGGCAACTTTTTCAAACAGAGGGTGGTGCATGTATGGAATGTGCTGCCAGAGGAAGTGGTGGAAGCTGGTACAATTACAACATTTAAAAGGCATCTGGATGGGTATATGAATAGGAACGGTTTGGAGGGATATGGGCCGGGTGCTGGCAAATGGGACTAGATCAATTTAGGATATCTGGTCGGCATGGATGAGTTGGACCGAAGGGTCCGTTTCCATGCTGTGCATCTCTTTGACTCTGGAAACTGCTTTCCAGCACTCAGGGGTACAAGCTTAGTTTCTAACCAACAGCAGCCTTACAGAGCAGAGCCTCTCCGGGTCAGCTGCATGATGTAAGTACTCCCCAAAGCTGCCACACAGTTACTTTTGGGCCCTCACAACTCTCAGGGCATTGTGAAGCCCTCACTCGAACACTTCGCTGCCTACTAATTCCTCAAACTTCTCATGAGTTCAATAAAACAGAGCTTGACTTCTTGACTTCTCATTCAGTCCTTAACTGTATTGATGACTCAGTTAGTGTTGTTGCCATTCAGCAGCACTGTTCACAGCAGTCCTAATGTTGTGTCTGCTTCTTCCTCTCCCTCTCACATACTCAATGACTTTCCCAACTGCTTGTAACCTTGAACTTCTCTGTCCCCAAATAGTCATGAGTGATCTATTGAAAATTAAGCCCTGCCCCTAGTGCTGGGCTGGATTGAATGTAACTACCTAGCAACTCTCGGTCCTGATGTGCTCTGAATGTTACGACTCATCGATTGCTAGCTTCCTCAGTACTTTCGTAATAAAACAGGAAATGGTTTCATTACGAAACATTAGCAACCATCTGAGGCAAGCAACTGCTCCTAATCTCTGACTTAAATGGGGGTTCCCATATTTTTAAAATAACTCTGGATTTCTCCGTAGAGGGTGGTTCGCATGTGAAATGAGCTTCCTGAGAAAGTGGTTGATGCAAGTACAGTTACAACATTTAAAAGACATTTGGCTAAGTACATGAATAGGAACAGTTTGGAGGGATATGGGCCAGGAGCAGGCAGTTGGGACTAGTTTAGTTTGGGATTATGTTCAGCATGGACTGGTTGGACCGAAGGGTCTGTTTGCATGCTGTATGAATCTATGACTAAGACTCTGAAAGATCCTGTTAGTATCCATCCTGTCCAGCTCCCTTAGAACATTACATGTTTTAATAAGGTCACCTCTCAAACTTCTAAACTGCAGGAACTTGGCTGTTGATAAACAATACCTTTTTGTGACCATTCAAACTGATCTCCAATTTATGTACAGGACATGGCTTTACATGAGGCTTCAAGACAGAACCATTTCCCAGTCATTCTGAAGATATGATCTTACAACTGGTGATTATCTTACTTACATTTTAACATTAACCTTTTACACTATAAATATAGGTCCAACTTGCTCAACATTTCTTCATAAGACAATCCCTTCATCCAAGGAATCAGCCTAATAAATCTTCAGAGAACTATATCCAAATCAAGTATATCTGTCCTAAAGTAAGGATCAAACCAATTCACAGTACTCCAGATATGGTTTTACTAAAGCCTTGTACTTGTAGATAGATTTCCCTACTTTTACACTCTATACACCTCTTGCAATATCTTCCTGAATAGATGCCGTACCTGCGTGTTGGCTTTTTGCAATTCGTATACGCAGACACTCAGATCCCTGTGTACCAAACAATAATACAGCCTCTCTCCACTTTTCTATTCTTCCTGCCAAAGTAGACAAACTTACATTTTCACACATCATATTTCATTTGCCCACATTTTTGCCATTCACTTAATCTATTAATATTCCTCTGAAGATGCTCTGTATCCTCCTCATAGCTTGCTTACTTCCTGACTTTGTTTCAGCAAATTTGGCTCCAAATATTTGAGCCCTTTATGTAGTCTTTAATAGAAGTTAGATATAGTTCAGGCCCCAGCACTGATCACTGTGTTTGTTACAATTTGTCAAAGTGAAAATAAAACAATTAACCCAATATTAATTCTTGTTAGTTAGCCACTGCTATATCTACGCTAATACATCAGCCCAAAAACTATGAATCATTGTTTTATGCAATCACCCTTTTATGAGCTACAAGTAAGAAGGATGGTAATATTTAATATTTTAACTTTGTTTTCTTTATTTTTCTGTTTTGCACCAAGATTCTGCATCTCGGTACTTGCCTCCGATGGCGCAGTAAGTAGTGATTTCTAAACTTTTCACCGCACCCATGTGAGTACATGTGACAATGAGTTTAATTCAATTCAATTCAATACTGGTTCTCCCTTATCCATCCTGCTTCCTACATTCTCAAAAAAAAATGTTGTTAAAAATATTTTCCTTTCACAAAATCATGTTGAATCTACTTGATAGTAATACAATTTTCTTTTTGCAATGCTACTTCATCTTCAAGGTTTTCCACTTAAATGAGGCCTTTCTAGAAAATAGAAGTGAGTTGCTGCAGTGCAACTTGTGGATGGTGCACTCTGCTACCACTGTGCAATTGATAAAGGGAGTGAATATTCAAGGCGTTGATGGAGAAATATCGTCAAGGGTGGAGGGGGTTGACGGATAAGCATTGTCTGGGAAACCAACAAGATACAGGTTAGAACACCACTCCTCTTCTTTGAATCGTACCAGGGGATTTCCGACATTTACTTGACGGGACCTTTATTTAATATTGCACCTAAAAATAGAAGCCCTCCACCAGCACAGTTCTCTCTCTGTCCTCGTGTTCATGTCCCTGGAGCAAGACTGGAACGCACAGCCTTTCGATTCAGAGACAAGAATACTTCCTCCTGTGTCATGCCTAACATTAGCACTCACATGCAAACCATATTGGTGACATTCTGCATTCTGCTCTATGAACTTTCAATTTTGAAACAGGAGAACATGTCAATGAATCATGGCTGGAAGAATGTCACATAATCACCTCTGGTCTTTGAAAACTCATATTACAAACAGCAACTTCAGAATTTGCATAGGTTAGGAACAAAACTGTCATCTTCTGAAACCCAGAGGAGCGAAATGTTCAAAGCTACAGAGGGGCATTGGTATGATCCTGGAGCAGCAATCCTGAACCCAACATTCATCGTTTCAGCTAAATTAATCTCTCCGGAACCCAATAGGAAGCTTTGGCAGTTTTGAAACATTGAACATTTGCTGAAAAATTATTTTTTAAAACCTCAGAGTCACAAAACTCCATCTGGTTAAAAACAACATGAAACTCTCTCCCTCCGAAAAGAAAAATCCGCTGGGGAAGATGTTGACAAATATTGATTTTCTTCCTGAAATAAAGGCCAATAACTTGTACCTGGCTGTGTGGCACACATTATTATCTTTCCTAACTAAGTTTACTTTCCACTCGTAGCAAACCGTTCTGCTTAATAAAAACTGACCATGATACAACGGGGCAAAAATATTGAAGGTGAAGAAATAGGATACTATTAAATTGCCCCTTTTTACCTACTATTAAATTGCTTCAATCTCAACAATACTCAAAATATTCCTGACAACTGGAACACCTCCTATTATCAGTTTAAATATTGGCATACACTATTTACACCCTTACACTGCAGATTTACTTTGATAGCAGCTGGCTTGTTCCTATGTCACGGCAAATGGATTTGGTGGTATGTATCCTTGAGCGACAGATAAGTTGCATCTGCAAAGGCCTACACATGGAGGTCTGACTGTCTATTGCTTCAGGCGAAACTATAAGGAATAAGTAGCGGGCTGTCATTATGAGCAATCTGCCTCAATGAGGCAAATAATAACAGTGTCACTGCTCAGAAAGTATAGGTGAGCATCAATTGAATGCTTTGGTCAATGGTAACATTCCCATCTAAAAGTTGGGAGGTTATGAATTTGAGATTTACATGGTGAAGGTAGTGATTTCTGGATACTGTGATAACCCCTTCGAGGCTAGATGTTGGATGGCAGCACTGTACTGTAACTTAGCAGTTCTACTGATAAGTTGGCTGAGAGGTGCAGCTAAATATCTGTCTACATACTGGAATGATACTGAAGCTGAAAGGCTTGAGGACATGTTGCCTAGACTAGGCCTGCATCCCCTTGAGTGTAGAAAATGAAGAGGTGATTTAATTGAGATGATTATGATATTAGTGTCGATAGAGAGAAACTGGTGGGGCAGTCAACAATGAAGGCGCATTACCATAACTTTCGAGCCAGGCCATTCTGGGTTGGTGTCAGAAAAGCATCTTCATACCTGAGAAAGAGACAGTGCCTCAAAAGCTAGTGTTTCCAAACAAAGCTGTTGGACTATAAATTTTAACTTCACACAAAGAGTAATGGGAATCTCCTGCTTGAAGCTAGGCATCAATTAATGTTGGGCAAAAGCTAGAGATACAGAGCTACGATTAGAGTCAATGAGATTTACTGCACAGAAAAGGGCCCTTTGGCCTACCATGTCCATGCCAGTCAAAAACAACCCACTTCTAATCCCATTTTCCAGCACATGGCCCATAGCCTTATATGGCTTGGTTTTGCACATCTAAATGTTGCTTATTTATCATGTGGATTTCTGCCTGGACCATCTTTATAGGTAATGAATTCCAGATTCCCATCTGGGAAAAGGTTTTTTTCTCACATCTTCTCTAAACCCTGCCCCAGAAAGGGGAAATGTTTATTTCTGTCTACCTATCTATGACCTTCATACTTTCTCTGTCATATCTCCTCTCAAAATCCTCTGCTCTAAGGGAAAAAACCCAGTCTCTACAATCTCACTTCACAAAGACTGGTTAGTAAGGTAAGATCATATGGGATCCAGGAGGAGCTCGTCAATTGGATACACAATTAGCCTGAAAAGGTACAAGGCAGACAGAAGTGATGGAGGGTTGGTTTATGAACTGGAGGCCTGTGACCAGTGGTGTACCACAACGATTGGTGCTGGATCCATTGCTTTACGTTTCACCAAAGTAGGTGGTGTAGTCGACAATGAAGGAGATTATCCCAGAGAATAATGGGGCCTTGAACTGATGGGCCAATGGTCAAGGAGTGACGGATGGAGTTTAATTTATATAAATGTGAGGTGTTGCATTTTAATAAGGTGAATTAGGGCAGGACTTAAACAGTTAATAATAGGGCCCTAGGTAGTGTTGCTGAACAAAGAGACCTTTGGGTGTCAATGCATATTTCCTTGAAAGTGGAATTGCAGATAGACAGGGGGGGTGAAGAAGGTGTTTGGCACACTTGCCTTTATTGGTCAGAACATTGAGTATAGGAGTTGGCATGTCATGTTGTGGCTGTACAGGACACTGATGAGGCCACTTTTAGAATACTGCATACAGTTCTGGTCATCCTTCTTTCGGAAGGATATTGTTAAACTTGAGAGGGTGCAGAAAAGATTTGCAAGGATGTTACCAGGACTAAAGGGTTTGAGCTATAGGGAGAGGCTGAATAGTCTGGGGTTTTATCCCTGAAGCATCAGAGATTGAGGGGTACCTTATAGAGGGGCATGGACAGGGTGAATGACCAATCTTTTTCCTTGCTTGGGTGAGTCCAAAACTAGATGGCATAAGTTTAAGGTGAGAGGGGAAAGATTTAAAAAGGGCCTTAGGGGCACATTTTTCACACAGAATGTGGTGCATGAATGGAACAAGCTGCCAAAAGATAATGAAGGCTAGTATAGTTACAACATTTAAAAGGCATCTGAATGGGTATATGAATAGGAAGGGTTTAGAGAGATATGGACCAAATGCTGGCAAATGGGACTAGATCAGATTGGGATGAGTTGGACCAAAGGATCTGATTCCATGCCGTATGACTCTATAAGTGAAACTCTCCAGCCCATGCAACATCCTGGTAAATCTCCTCTGCGCACTCTCCAGGGCTATCACATCCCTCCTATAATGTGGATTCCAGACCTACACACAATACTCCAGCTGTGGCCCCACCAACATTTTGTACTGTTCCTGTTTCAGCATCACCTGCCTGCTCTTAAACTCAGTGCTTTGACTCATAAAGGCAAGTATCTTAATCATTTTATCTCTCTGTTACACTACCTTAAGAGACTGATGGACATGTACACCCTTGGTGCCTCTCAGGGTCCTATCGTTCGTCATGTATCCCCTTGCCTCGTTTGTCCTGTATCACTTCACAAGTCAGTTAGGAAACTAAACTTTTTCAGAATACATGAATCTTGTTTAAAGATAGGTGCCATACTCAGTTGTAGATCCTAAGCTCAAAGGCTTTGGTTATTTATTTAAAGCTAACAAGCAAACGTTAAGTTGCGCTGAGTGTAATGAAAACTGACACAATGTGTTAACCCAAACCTTTATCACCTTTTACTCCAGTCTTCCAACTGGATGAAAATCAAACCATACTGTTCGAAAAGGTAGCTGAGGCCAAATCCTAACATGTTATTTCAGACCAACATAGCCCTACAAAAACAACTGTAATGGCAAAACGTTACAATTCCGAACATGAACAGAGCCGATTCTGCGTATTCTCTTTTCCTTGTACTGTAGCTGCTGTTTTTATTCCCACCTCCAGTGCCTCCCAGACTCATCCATTCAAAACCATAGAATTTTACAGTACAGAAGGAGGCCATTCAACCCATCGTGTCTGTGCTGGCTCCCCAGAGAGTTACCCAGCCAGTCCCATTCTCCAGCCCCATCTCTGTAGCTAAATTCATCCCTTTCAAATACATATGCAGCTCTCTTTTGAAGCCTTCTATGGAATCTGCCTCCAACTCTCTCCCAGGCAGCGCCTTCCAACTCCTATCAGCTCTCTGATTTGTGGGGTGGTAGGTGAGGACCAGTGGGGTTTTGTCCTGGTGGCGGTTGGAGGGGCGGGGTTCAAGGGCGGAGGATCGGGAAGTGGGAGAGATGCGGTGGAGGGCATCGTCGACCACGTTGGGGGGGAAATTGCGGTCCTTGAAGAAGGAGGCCATCTGGGTTGTGCGTTTTTGGAACTGGTCCTCCTGGGAGCAGATGCGGCGGAGTCGAAGGAATTGGGAGAATGGGATGGCGTTTTTACAGAGGGCAGGGTGGGAGGTGTAGTCCAGGTAGCTGTGGGAGTCGGTCGGTTTGTAGTAGATTACCATTAAGTGTATAAGCCCTGCTCTGATTTGCCTTTCCCAAAATGTAGCATTTAACATTTATCTAAATTAAACTCCACATGCCACCCCTCAGCCCATTGGCCCATAACAGGACGTTGAATCTGCACTGTTAGATTGGATTTATAAAAATCAGTAAATGCTAAACTGGATAGACTAAAGGAAAGGTTAACCCTATGATGTCTCGTCAAAGGACGTGTTAGAGTAGGATGTCCTGAGGTATTTCCCAACCAATGAAGTCCTTTGAAACATAGTCATTGTGATACTGTATGCGAAGGCCAAATAAAACACAGCAATATCTAATGGAGAAATGAACATTTAATCTGTATTAGTGATGTTGACTGAGGAATAAATATGGGACAGAACTTTCCAGTTTTTAAAAAATAGCGCCTGGAAATTTCTTTTAATGTCTCCTTTGGTCTCACTTTAATGTCTCATCTGAAAAGGCAGTACCTTTGACAGTGCAGCGCTCCCTCAGTATGGGCTCCAGATTTTTGTCCAAATTCTGATGTGGGGCTTAAACCAGGGCATCTTTCTCAGATGGCTGAATGCCAGCACTGAACCAGCAAATGAAAGGAGTTATTGAGTCCTCACAGCAATGAGGGGGAGCTAAATTAATATTCACAACAGAAATGTCAGGAAATCTTCAAGGCATCGTGTGTTAATGACTATCTAGAATGATGTTGATTCAGCTGCCTCACAGCATTGGTTGCTCCTCCCTGGTGATTTAGACAGTGCAAGGCTGTCAGAGTTCCTTGTTCAAACAAAAATCCTTCATAAATCTTCAGATACAAAAGCTGATAAGATGCTCTAAAGGGGCACCGATGACAAGGCATCCTTTATAACAACAGCTATATCTGCTCAGCTTGTACAAACATGTTAACGCAATGCTTCCCACCCCTAATTACCAGACCTTAAAGTCTCAGTATGAATTAAACAGCCGTGTGAGCTTTAATATGTCCAATTTAATCTGAAGACAACTTATTTAATAAATATTGTGTCCATTGTACCTGTGACAGAATTACATTTACCACAAATCAGCAAGAAATTGAATCAGTGAAACTCTGTCCCACGAATGGAGGAAATCCAGTAAGCGTCAGGGAGGCATGAGGGAGTTAAGTAGATGACAAAGAGAAAAAGACTTGCATTTATTCAATGCCTTTCCTGACTCCAGGGCAGTCCAATGCATTCCACAGCATTTTTAAAGTGTGATTTCAAATGTTGCTATTGTAATGTGGGAAACACATCAGTTAACATGCACACAGCAAGCTCCCACAATTCAGTAATGAGTGACCGGATTATCTATATTTTGATGGGTTGACAGGGAATGGCCTTGTTTTTCTTCAAAATAACGGAATCTTTTAGACTCATGTGAAAGGTAGGGCATCAAAGGTCTCAATCTTATCTGAAAGACAGTGCCATCCAATTGTGAGGCACTCCCTCAGTGCTGCACTGAACTGGGCCTGAAACAAACTCATTTGAGAGTAAAATGTGATTGAAAGCACTAGATCTGACAAGGTCATCACCAACAAGATCAGCAACACTGTCCAGGGAAACTGAGGTCTCTGGTTAGAGCTTTCAAAGACTCAACAAAGACACAATGTTAAAAATCACACAACACGAGGTTATAGTACAACAGATTTATTTGGAAGGACTAGCTTTCGGAGTGCTGCTCCTTCATCAGAAAGCTAGTGGGGCAGGATCATAGGACAAAAAATTTATAGCTAAAGATCAAAGTGTCATACAACTGATATGACGTACTGCACAAATCTAGATTGCCGTTAAGTCTTTAATCACTTAGAACGGGGTTGCAGATTTTGATTCATTAGAATGTACATCCCAGAACTTCTTTCAAGGCACATTCCCGAGATAACGTAAGATTTAATAAAAAAAAAGTGACATCTCAGCTCAGACAATGCATTAAAGGTGTGAGGTCAGAGTCTGTCTGTAACCCAATCTTGAGTCAGACTATTTCCAAAGTAGGAATTTATAAAATGTCACAAGGCCTGCAGATTGTGTACTCTTTGAACAAAATAGAATGTATCTGCAAATACAAATTCACCCCATAGACTTACATGCATGTGTTTGTGTGTCCAATTCCTTCTACAGCCTCCTCGCCTCCTTAATGCTACTTGTCCTTCTATTTATCTTTGTATCGTCTGCAAACTTAGGCACATGCCCTCAGTTTCTTAATGTATAAAGTGAAAAGTGGTGGTCCTAACACTGAGCCTTGCGGAACACCATTTGCCATCCTGAGAAGGACCTTTTATTCCCATTCTTTGCTTTCTGTGAGACAGCCAAGTCTCTATCCATTCTAGCACCTTGCCTCTGACACCATGGGCCGTTATGGGTCCATTTGGAGGTGGCGGAAATGGCGGAGGATGATATGATGTATACAGAGGTTGGTGGGGTGGGAGGTGAGGACCAAGGGGTATTCTGCCCTTGTTACGGCTGGAGGGTTGGGGTTCGAGGGCGGAGGTGTGAGAAATGGAGGAGATGCGCTGGAGGGCATCATCGACCACATGGGAGAGGAAATTGCGGTCTTTAAAGAAGGCAAGGAGGCCATCTGGTGTGTTCTGTGGCGGAACTGGTCCTCCTGGGAGCAAATACAGTGGAGGCGGAGAAATTGGGAATAAGGGATAGTATTACAGTGGAGGCGGAGAAATTGGGAATAAGGGATAGTATTTTTGCAGGAGGCAGGGTGGGAGAAGGTGTAATCCAGGTAGCTGCGAGGAGCCAGTGGGTTTGTAGAAAATGTCAATGTTGAGACAGTCACTGTTGGTGGAGATGGAGAGATCCAGGAAGGGGAGGGAGGTGTCTGAGATGGTCCAGGTGAATTTAAGGTCACGGTGGAATGTGCTGGTGAAGTTGATGAACTATTCAACTTCCTCATGGGAGCATGAGATGGTGCCAATGCAGTCATCAATGTAGCGGAGGAAGAGGTGGGAAGTGGTTCACGTTTCTGACAAACAGACAGGTATAGCTGGGGCCCATGCGGGTGCCCATGGCTACCCCTTTGGTCTGGAGGAAGTGGGAGGATTTGAAGGAGAAATTACTGAGGGTGAGGACCAGTTCAGCCAAACGAATGAGAGTGTCAGTGGAGAGGTCCTGGTGAGGACACCGGGAGAGGAAGAAACAGAGGGCTTCATCATGGCAGATGGAGGTGTATGGGGACTGGATGTCCATGGTGAAGATGAAGCATTGGGGGCCAGGGAAACGAAAGTCTTGGAGGAGACAGAGGGCATGGGTGGTGTCTCAAACAATTGTGGGGAGTTCCTGGACCAGCAGGGATAGGACAATATCGAGGTAGGTGAATATGAGTTCAGTGGGGCAGGAATAGGCTGAGATGATGGGTTGGCTGGACCAGTCAGGCTTGTGGATCTTGGGTAGGAGATAGAACCGGGCGATGCAGGGTTCCCAGACATCAATATCTCTGCCAGTGGCTCATCAGTCTTGTCTGAATCAGGAAATTGTGGGTTCATTTCATGTTAACATATTAAGTGAGGGCTGCATGATAGGATGTTCATTTTCTCTCGGAGAGATTGATGTGAGCTCCGGCCACGCCTTCAGACCAGTGACCTCACCCAGGGCTGTGAATGGACGTCTTGCTACAGAAACGAAAACAGGTCCCGTCCTTTTCCTATCAGTTCTTTATTTTAAAAAAAAACTGTTGTTAACGACATGCAAGTAAATGATCCGCAAGCCTCCAACAGGAAAGAGCAGCTAGCAATAGGGGAAGTGTCGCTCCTGTACGTTAGGCGCCAAGACAAAGCTGTTCCGGAACTGCAAGGGTTACAAAGCCTTTATTAAAAAAAACCTTTATATCAGAAGTTCCCATCTGCTGTCTGCACAAACCACGTGTTGGTTTCGCTCACCAGATTAGCATTCGGTTTGCATCTGTATCAGTAAACAAAGCCTAATGCTGATGTAGAGGAATGAAGTCAGACAGGCTAATTAGTCATGTGTGTCTTCAAACATCATTCTTTCCCCATCTGTACCCAAGGGGATTTATTTTTAAAAAGAAAAAGGGAAATCAGAGCAGCATGCATAATCCCATCAATTCAAACAATCTCGAATCTGTTGTTGCTGCCGTCTCTTCGCTGTTGTGGCCTGAATTTGACGCTAACAGAATTTACTGTCCATTCCTTCGGTCAGCTCCGAACAGAAATATTTGTGTATTTATCCTAAAGCAGCTACATTGATCATTTTGTAAAACAAAATAGACTCGGTATAGGTCATTGTTGGAATGTATGAACTCGTGTAATTAAACTAAGAGTCGGGATTCAAACAATTGGTTTATTTCGAAGCCATTCCTTCTGCCGATACACACACGATGCAAAAGCCAGTGGCTGAACAATGAAATATGGACTGAAATCGGAATCACGCTTTCAAACATGCGCCCACAAACCGCTTCGACAGAATTACTCGTGTGTGAGGAGAAAGATCCCAAAACACAAGCTTAATCTTCGCGTCTCAATTACACTGAGGCCGACAATATTACAGCTGGAGTCGGTATAGTGTTTACAAGCCTCTGTCTCTCTCTGCATTTACCAGTATGAACTGGGGGATGTTTCCACTGTTTCCTGCTGTTGCAACGAGGGAGAGAGCTGATGAGAAATGAGCCTACGTGGCATGTTCGCAACACCCCCCCCCCCCCCCCTCAACTGTGCAAAGTCCTGCAAACACTTGAAAATCCTACTGCAGTTAGGACAAGTGTGTGATGCAACAAATGGCGTTTCGCAACCTTTTCAGTTGATCGTGAATTGTGCCAATCGTGTCTATTTGTCAACGAAATTGCTGGCATTGCACAGCAAGCTGATACAATAACAAAACAGAGATGACTCTTTGCATTTTAATATGCATATCGACGCTATGCATTCTATGCACTATATGGCTTACTATATATAAGCAACATATATAATTTACTGTTAATAAAAACATATTCATGAAATGAACAACATAGAAACAGGCCGTTCATGTCGTCTGCTTTGTTCAACACAACTGTTCTAATGTACTTCCTTGATAATGTTACATGAATACGCTAAGATACTTGTGTACTGATGTGATATGAATGCCTTATTTCGGTACACATGAGTTCAGGCTATCTGTAGGAGGTGAGCAGATGTCGAGGTTCTCCAGTGCTGGAAGCGGGAGGGCAGAATTGTGAAGATTGCCTTGTTGGGAGAGCTTCTCTTGCTGCAATGACTGCTGGCTCCGCTCCAAGTTTCCCTTTGCCAGGCGGGGGGAGGGGACAGCGCCTGCGCACTGTTAGCTTGGCTGGGTGCCCAAGCTGAGCAAGAGCCTGAGGGGTTGGGCACTGAGAGAGAGAGAGTGTGTGTACGTGACTGAACTGCCTAACATCCTCTTTCAGAAAAGTAATGATCGCAGGCACTCAGCAGCAGCAACCCCCACCCAGACCTTGTTGTTGTTTTGTGTGTGTGCACATTTCTTACGCATTGCCTCACCCGGTTCGGAGCACAACTGTGAACGTCGCTGCTTTGTGTGCAACTCGAAAAGAGGGGAGTCTCCCCCAACCCCCCTTCTGGGAACATGTACATATTGTTCCAAGTCTGTTATAGAGAGGGAAACGGAACCCACCCTAACATTTGCCTTAGGCAAACTGGTACGTGGTAATTATAAAGTTACAAACTATAAGTCCCATGTGCCCCAAACACTCCCTTTTATTGAAGCCCGCTTGGATGTGCAGCTGCTGTTTTAAATAGCCACACATTTTTAGCAGCACACATTTCTTAAAATGGAAATGTGTTCACTGTTTGCTTACTCAGTCGTTTCACAGACTTTATTATCAAAATCCAAGCCGCGTATGTTGACTTTTTAAGTTATCCTCCTTACGCATTAAATAAACTTTTTTTTCGTGTTTACAATCCGCGTCCTTCAAAAACTTAAAACAAAATGGTTTGCCACTTGTGAATTAATGACATTACATTGGAAATAGTAGCGCGCAATGTTCGGCATTTCTGCTTGAATGTTGACATTTATCCAACCCCCGCCAGCGCCAGAGTAATTTTTTTGATGACACATTTTGCAATGAGCTCATTATTTAGAAGGGGAATCTTCAGAAGTGCCCTGTAAGTTGTAAACACGCTACAATGCACCATTGACAAGAGGATTCAAATAATAATGATGTGCAACAGCCGCGAGTTGCACCATATGTAATCCCCTGCGTATTTAAAAACGAAACTATGCGAGAGCAAAAATAATGTGCAAACCGTACGCAGAGAGCATAGCATCTACCAAAAATGAAACAAAATGGGGGTAAGGGTTGTTTCTTTTTGCAACTACAGTTGATGCACAATTAGACTCCCTCATTTGCAGTGCCAAAAGAAAACACAGGAAAGTCAAAGGCTTGCAGTATGTAGTTGGCAGAGGTTCCTGTGACATTTCCAATATCAACAGGAGGGCATTGGAACCGGACCTTGACCTCATCTTGGGCTGTACTATGTGCAGACAGTACAGAGAATTAGTCTATGTTCACGCTTCACCCCCCCCCCCCCCCCCGCCGTCAGTTTTACTTTGCAAATTATTTCCAGAACTTCATGTGAACCTTAAAGTCCCCTCAATATGAGACGGATGAGGGAGGGAGGGCGCTTTTCAATTTAACAAAATGCACACCAATCTCTCACCAATGCACTTCCATTGCAGGCTTTTTGTTCGGAAATGGTTAATGCAAACAACCAGGAGCAATGCAGCAAGAAGCCCCTGAAGGGTTAAAGAAGGCGAGCCCGCCAGGTGAGGAAAGAAGGGGGAGGAAAGCACACAAAAGTATTTTTAAAATCTGCATTTTGGCACTTTTATTTATTGGGGTTGTGTGGGGCGGGTTGGGGTGAAGAAAAAGTCCCATTCATGACAGCCGCTTCTAATTTTAGAGTGGTTGAATCACGAATTTGCAGTGCACTCAGGATCTCCTTTCACTGCCGTCTTGTGTGTGTGTGTGTGTGTGCACGCGCGCGTTTTTCTTTTTTTCAACGGCGTTGTCTTTGCACTGAGTGGCGCTTCCGCCTGGTGAGGCTGGCCCCGGGGTTCTTGTTGTTTGTTTTGCATTGCAGTCCGCTGCTGCAAAATGAAGAATTTAAAATAAAACGTGCAGAGCTAGCGATGCACGGGTGCCGGTGGCGCGCCTCGGATGCGGGGTGGTGGTGCGCGCCGCCGGCCGCCCTGGCATTCCGAATGGAATGTTGGTAAACGGAGCTCTTCTGGATATGGAGCGTGAGAAGGAATAGAGGAGGGACGCATGCGCACCTCTACCTTCTCCCCCCCCCCGCAGGGGGTGGGGGGGGGGGGAGAGAGAGGGGGAGGGGCAAAGACAATGGCAGTACGTCACCAGAGGTCCACTCCATCTCCTCACACTGTTGAAGGGATTGCGCGGCGCATGCGCGGCTGTCGAAGAAACACTGGGCCCAGGAGGAGGGGTGAGTGATTGACAGGTGACGTCAGGCCGGGGCAAGCGAGGAAGGGGCAGTGAGAGGGAGAGTGAGTGAGTCCGGGCCGCGCGCTCCGGGGACAGGCGCTGCCGCTGCCATGAAGTTGCAACTTAGTAACCATTTCGTGTAGATACTTTGTTTCTGTTTTTTTCTCTCTCTGTCTCTCAACATCGCCGTGTTATTGTTGTTGTTGTTGGATTGTTACTGTATCTTTTTTTTTGTTGCACCGAGATTGTTGCATAGTCAGCAAGAAAAGGTGGAAGAGAACGGAGGGCGAACCCTGCATTACACACACACACACACACAGAGTGAGACACACACCCACCCACAGACTGTGAGAGCAGCGGGTGCGACACGGTGAGCCGGAGACTTACCCACCCCCAGCCCCCTTCCTCCTCCTCCTCCTCCTCACCCACATCTCTCCTCCAGATCTAACTCACGGCAGAAGAGGATCTTGGAGGCGCCGCTCGCCATGTCGTCCGCCACGGTCGCCTCCACCCGGAGACAGTCCTGTTACCTGTGCGACCTGCCCCGCATGCCGTGGGCGATGATCTGGGACTTCACCGAGCCCGTGTGCCGGGGCTGCGTCAACTACGAGGGCGCCGACCGCATCGAGTTCGTGATCGACACGGCCCGCCAGCTGAAGCGGGCGCACGGTTTCCAGGAGGGCCGCTCGCCGGGGCCGGTCGCGGTCGCCGCCAAAGCGGCGCTGGCGAAGGAGAGCTCGGCGCCGCTGGTGCACCCGGCGGACGGCTGCTCCTCGGGGCCGCCCCGGCCGCTGGATCGCTACCCGCTGGCGTCAGACCGGCCTCCGCCGCGCTTGGACTTCCCGGCCGCGGCCCGGCAGAACGGCTCGCTGCTGAACGGCTACGCCAAGGGGGCGGACGAGCCGCCCGAGCTGAACCGGCAGAGCCCCAACTCGAGGAGGGGCGCCCCGCCGCCGCCGCTCCCCAGCCTGGTGCCCATGGTGAACGGCAGCTCGCACCCTCTGCCTCCTCCGCCTACTCCGTCCTCCGCCGCCTCCTCCTCCTCCTCCTCCTCGCAGCCGCACGGTGTGAACGGTCGCCTCCTGGATGTAAACAAACGGCCCGGTAGCGGGTCCGCCGCCTCCTCTTCCTCCTCCGCCGCTGCCCCGGAACACGAGGCGAGCGCCAAGGACTGCAGCAGCAAGCACCGAGCCGAAGAGCTGGCCGACAGCCTCAAGAACCGGGTCGAGGACTGGGCCGGTAAGCCCAAGACGGTGAAGGAGACGCTGATGAGCCTGGCCGGGCACCCGCCTTTCGATGTCCGCTTCAAGAAGGAGCACCCGCTGCAGCACGGCCGGGTCCTGGCCTTCGAGGCCACGGCGGCGGCGGCAGCAGCGGCGGCGGCGGCTGCAGCCAAGTCAGGTAGGCGCTACAGGAGTGCAGCACTCTCGGCTCTCCTGTGCCAACACCCCAGTGCACAAAGTTGCTGCAGGTGGGGGAGGTGGTTGGGGGGCATCCTTTGCATGTTCCTGGGAACTAACTGACTCCCCCTCTCTCTGTGTTTGTAAGCACAGTGGGGTGAAGGTCGGATCAGGAGGGTGGGGTGTGATGGCGAGCAGAGGGTTATTTTTGGAAGGGATAGGCCGCTCGGCCCATCGGGCCTGTGATAGCAGCGTGCTACTTCCGGGAAGTGGCCTTGACTACAAAGGCAGTCAAGACAATGAGTGTGCGTTTAGGTTTTGGTAAGGTTCCCGCTATTGTTGTTTATCTCTGTTGCCAAACTGCCTTTAATTTGACATGCCCTCGCTCCCACTCCTCCCTCCTCCCTCACCAGGTACCCGAGGAGGTCGCAAAAGAAAAGCCTCGCCTGAACCAGACTCAGAAGGCACTGGGCCACCCCTTGGCAGCAAGGTCAACGGGGAGGGGCAGCCCTGGCCCCTGATATCCTCCGACGGGCTGAAGATGACACCAGCGTCTTATGCCCCCTCGCCATCCCCCCACTCCACGCCGCCGGACGGCGGGCAGAATGGACAGTCTCCCATGGCCGCCCTGATTCTGGTGGCAGACAATGCGGGCAGCGTGCACTCGCCAAAGGAAGCTGGACAGGTCCATTCGACCACCCGACGCAATAGCAGCAGCCCCCTCTCGCCATCGTCCCTCAACCAGAGGCGGATGGGTCACCGGGATGGAGCCGCGCCGGCGGGTAACCCTCACCCAGGCATCGAGCCGGTCCACCCGCCAAACATTCCAGACTCCTCGGTGCCCAGCAGCGTGCCACTCTGTTGTACGTTATGCCACGAACGCTTGGAGGACACCCACTTTGTGCAGTGCCCATCGGTGCCCTCGCACAAATTCTGCTTCCCCTGCTCCAGGGAGAGTATCAAGCAACAGGGAGCCACAGGCGAGGTGTATTGCCCCAGTGGAGAGAAGTGCCCACTGGTTGGCTCCAATGTGCCCTGGGCTTTCATGCAAGGAGAGATTGCCACCATCCTCGCTGGAGACGTCAAAGTAAAAAAGGAGAGAGACCCATGATTCACGTTTGTGCGTTTGTGTTTTTTTTTAAAAAAAGAGAGAACAACCCTCTTGAAAATCCCAAAAAACTGATTTAATTGTATATACTCAACACATAAACATGGCTGTACAATTTTGATTTTCAATACATTGTGTTTCTATATTTTTTGAAGATTAAGAAGGTATGTACTCATAATCGTTTTTCCTCTCTCTCTGATGTAAATCATTATTATACATTATTGGCAAAATCTTTCTGTACTGGCCTTTTTCTTGGTGACAGTAACTGTTTAATGTAGACTGTGACTAACATTGCTTTCAGAGCACTTGGCAAAAAAAAACTGAATGCTTCTAGTTGTACCTGTATGCACTTGTTAAAATTGCCAAATACAGTTTTCTGGCATTTTATTAATACTTTGTTAGCGTCTGTGATTACTTCTTCCTTTTGAAATGAGTAATGCTTGAGTGGGGTGGAGCGGGAGCACATTGACAGTGTTGTGAGCATTGTGATGTCACTGGGTACAGTAGGGAGTGGTTATATATACATATAAAATGAAAAAGTGCTATGGTGTGACCTTGAAAACTGCAGACGTTACTGTTTTATTGAAAAGCACAGTGCAAGACAACATGCATGTACTTTGACTTTAGTGGCATGATTCTTGTTGTCTGGCTATCGATTTCTGTTCTTTAGATTGACTGCGTAACAACTACTCAGGAAGTGGTAGAAATGCCTAAGGCATCTTTGTCTGTTTGTTGGTCTCTTTCTTACTCTTTTTTTCTTCCCCCCCCACCCTTACACTTACACATGCACAGTTGGCTACAATAAATGTGTTTACCCCCCCTCCCCATCCAGCTATGTTATTTGTTTGGTGTAATTCAATGTTTAGATTTTGGCAGACAATTTAAATTTTTAACAAAGACTCCATTTATCACTGTGCCAGGACCCAGCTGAGAATGACTTTGTCACTTACACTTACCAGCCACAATACTGCCAGAAAAGGAAAGGGTTCATTTCTGATATTTACAGTGCCCAGGAAAATCAAAGTATCGCTTAAATACGGCTTTGCATGTCTTTTAGAAGAAAGCAAGTAAACTTTGCTCTTTTTTAAAGTTGGGGAAAGGCTGCATCTTTTTGTAAGAAAACCTGTTCTAAAAATAAAACAAATGATGCTTGTTGCATGTTTTGCTGCATCACTGTAGTTCGTGGGGTGCTGGGGGAAGGGAATCTGCAGCATCAGCAGTAAGGCAGAGCCACGTGACTTCCCTTGACATACAAGACTGATCTCAGATGTACATTCATAGTTTCTAATCCCGTTGATCAGTGCCTGCTGGCTTCAGTGCTAGACACAAGGGAGAGGGCAGTGACTTGCTATTCCAACACGACGTAATTACAAAATATACCCCAACTTACACCCCTCCCCAATTGTGTTGTTTCTCAGGATTTCTGGAATTGTTTTTGTTGATATGAATGTTTTAATGAAACATTAACATGGGAGATGCACACTGAACATCTGTTTTCCACTTGCTCCCTTCCTCCACCTACCAGAATGTGCACAAGTGAGTCCGTATAGCTAAGCATAGAAGATTGTGACAAATTATGACCCCAATTCTCAAAATAGTCCATAAATAAATGGTGTCATGGTGAAGGGACTAGCTTGTGGTAATCACAGGTTCCACCCATCAAACCAAACCTAAGCTTGGGTTAGAAAAGAATTCACTGGTGAAGGTAGTTATTTTGCCAGATCATCATTCAGTCGCTGTGATTGCAGAATAACACGTTTCTTCCTGATTCTCAGCTGGAGATGTGGAATCATTCAGCTTTTAAATACTTGATCAGATGACAGCTCCTGGAATCCCTGAGTCACCCAAATGCCTTTTGTTCTGGGTACAATGTGGTGCTAGCACGCCTCCTCGTCACACTCACACCGTGCTGCTTCAATGCAATCCAAAGAATTAATTATAGTCCCACCAAGGTAGTCACCCTTTCAATAAATTCAATGAGATATTGGTCTTGAAAAGAGATGTAAACATATTGTGCAGTGAGCCTGTTCAAATCCCCACAGATATCTGCAAATCCAAATTCAGTATTTGTTGATTTGAACCCTGTTATTTGAGGTGTGTTTAATTAATTGCCATGATAACTTTTGTTTTCAAATGCGCCCTCTCAAGATTTGCATGAGGCAGGGACAGTAATTATGGAGGGAAACAAAGTTGAAGCAGAGAGTGTTACATAAGAACAACTTCAACTCCTATCCTTTCCTCTTTCTTTCTCCCTTCCTCCCACCCCATGTTTCCTTGCATCAAGAAATTAATTTATTTTTAAGGCAATTGTCTGTTTTCAATATAAAGTAGCAGGGGCGGGTAAGGTATCTTCCGTTCATTTTGAGATTTGATGCTTACCCACCTACACTTCCTTTAAAACAGTATTCATAATCACTTCATTACAGTCATACCGTGTTGTAATCATGTTCAAAAGTTAGGCTTTTAATGGCAGCTTTTTGAGGTGTTAGTTTAAGATTGGGTACAGCTGATTCAAGTGGTTGCTCTTGATTTTTTTACCCCTTTGAGAGCTGACCATAAGTTCTCATGTGCTGAATCCCAAATGGCATGGTGCACTTTTAATCATTTTGCTCAAAGTGAGACAACCATTGCTGCTGTTGTAAGTTGTTTGGGAAATGCAGGTCGCTCAGTTCACTGACAAGAAGATAGGTCATGTACACTCAAAATGTTTTATTTGTTTATTCAAGGCTGCATTTACTGGTTTTCTCTGTCTCTTTGCTTCCTCCTATACAATAGTGTTTATATTTAAGATAGCGTTGCACTGGCTGTATTATGTAGGTGCAGCATTACTAGTCAGTGAGGAATTTCTGAAAAATAATTAGGCATGTTTAGCAGAATCAGCTTACAAGTTGACAGGTTGATCTAGTTCAGAGAGGTGTGTTAGTCAGCTTAAGCATGACTATATTTTCACGGTGTTGACTCAGGTCATAGTAACAGGAAGAGGCCATTCGCCCCCTTAACTGTACCAGCATTTAATCAGGTCAAGTATTGATCTATGCCTCGACTCCATTTGATACTTGTTTGCTCCATGTCCTGGGCTACCCTTAGCCAACAATGACATGCTCAGTTCGGGGAATTTAAATTTATTCTCACTCTTCCTGGAACATTCACAATCTTTCAGAGGGGGAAGACCGGAAATGCCAGTAGAGTTATGCAAGGGCAAGGAAGTAGTGTGTGAAATCAATTTCTGTACAATAGTATGGCAGATTGGAGAATCCTTCCCTGAATTAAAATGGTCAGGTAGCCCACTGTAATTGTTCTTTGAACATTGAGTCACTGTGATATTGCTGCTTCTCAATC
The DNA here is from genome assembly GCF_004010195.1 of Chiloscyllium plagiosum. NCBI lineage: Eukaryota > Metazoa > Chordata > Chondrichthyes > Orectolobiformes > Hemiscylliidae > Chiloscyllium > Chiloscyllium plagiosum. Next base: position 35,890,679 of record NC_057712.1, read on the forward strand.
AGCCTAGCTCTTTGCATTTTGGACTTCAGAGTATAATTGATATCTCTCATGTAAATGTGAACAGCTCCGAATGAGGAGTGATTATTACTGGTGGGTGTGTTTGTCCAGATTCCTATCTCTGTTGCTCTGAGGGATCCCTGTACCATTTTATTATCTGATTTTATTAAATATTAAAGAAATTGGTTGTGTGATCTTAATGCACTGCTGGAGAGGAGAGTGAAAACCGGTTCTATAACAATTAGGAAAGAAATTGGCTAAATACTTGCTGGAGCTATGGGGAAAGAACAAGATAATGGAATTAATTGGATTTGGTTTGAACAGTGGGCATGGCAATGATGGGCTTTATCATTTTGTGCTGACAGACCTCCGTTATTAATCCATCCCAAAAACACAACAGCCTCTCCCATACAAACTGCCACTCGACACTGCCAAAAATTCCAACTTCTTGTGAAATGTTTATTCACAATTTCTCATCCGTTTCCGCTGAGCATGATGTTGATCTGACATTCAATAGATAGTTCTAGCACTGAATTGGGATCAAGTATTTGACCAGCAACACAGCCAAATAGTAATATGGTGTGGCCCAGTTTACAAATCAGTGCAAAATTGTCTTTGGCACCTGGGAGCAGTATTCTAATGGTCTAGACTCTCCCTGCTTCTGCATCTTTCTCCTAAAAGGGATGGACAATAAATGCAAACCAACATGTCCAGTTCAATATCCAACCTATGCTTCCAACATTCCCAGCTCTCAGTCTCCTGCAGTTAACCTTGACTGTATCCGCAAGGAATCTTAGCAGAAAGCAACACGTGCTGTCGGAAAGTCATTTGGTATTTCTTGTAGCCTGATGATGCTTTCCTGAGAACCGACGAGTTCAAAGTTCTCTCCCAGTAACCAGAGGTCTTACTGGTATTCCATGGTTATTGGTGGAATCTGTAAACAATAGCGAGCTCCCGTTTAAGATCTCCCAATCTTCGTCCAATTCCTTTTGTAGCTTACACCAGCTCTAAGCTGCTTATTTGCACTTTTTTTTTGCAAAATAGTTTCTTCATCCCCTAGATTGTTTACCTTTGTTGATCTTCATTTGAGCTGTAAAACGCAGCACAAGCCCCAGCAGTGGAGTTCCCTCATACAAAGGGGCTTGTGTAGGAGCGGAGTAATATTTGAGACTTGCCAAGGGGGCTATCTCGGAGATGGGGGGGGAGGAGGTTTAGGTAAGGACAGCTAGGGTATGTGTGTTTGAAGATATGGCGTTTGCTGGCACTGCTGTTTCACTTCTTTCTCTCATACACGCACACAGTGGGGGGTGGGCTAAGGTTTAGGTAAGACGTTTAAGGACAGTGAGGATATGTGTGTTTTTGAAAATATGGCGTTTGCTGGCACTGCTGTTTCACTTGAGGACTATCACATGCTATCTCGAGAGGGCTGGTATGGGTGCGCTCTGATAGAATAACCAACTCAGGGAGTCCTGAACTTCAGAAAGTATGTAACAAAGCACAAAGCACTAACCTCCTTCCTGGAAACCGGAGCGGTGGACATAGAATTGCATCAGCATTCTAGCCGTGAAGTAAAAGCTGTGGAAAATACACAATTACATTCTGCAATGTTGGCAAGTCCAAACCGGCCTCTTGCAGATTAGCAGTAGAGACGTTAGAATAAGTGCAATTTAATCGGACCCAATCACAACTGACAGGGTACATTTTACATCACTTGCCCGCGGTGCTTTGGGGAGCGTGTCTTTGTTTTTGGCAAGAAGTTGGAGCTGGTATCGTGACTAGAAAAAAGTCAAATCGCCTTGGGTGTATTTTTGAAACTTGAATGAAAAGCGGAACCAGACAAGCACTAATAGAAACCCGAGTTGAAACTTTATTGCTGGAACAGCACAGCAGGTCAGGCAGCATCCAGGGAACAGGAGATTCGACGTTTCGGGCACAGGCCCTTCTGAAGAAGGGCCTGTGCCCGAAACGTCGAATCTCCTGTTCCCTGGATGCTGCCTGACCTGCTGTGCTGTTCCAGCAATAAAGTTTCAACTTTGATCTCCAGCATCTGCAGACCTCACTTTCTCCACTAATAGAAACCCGTCAATGCCCTGAGGCTCTGTGTGTGCGCGCATATGACACCCACACGTTATTATACAAAGCATGAGGATGCGGAAGACAGCATGTTACTGCATGAGAAAAGAATTGCAAAAACAGCTGTCGTTTGCCAAGGTATGTGGGCATGTTTTGAGAAGTTGGTTTATTTATCCTTCCGTGCTTCAGAGATGTAAATTTCCTATGGACCGTTGACAGAGAGAGAAGAAAATACATCTGGCTGTGAGCTTTCAATATCACACACCTGGAATTCCCCCCACCCCCACCCCCACCCCAAACCAATAACAATGGCTGCATTTCAAACTACTTTGGAAAAAGATTTGGAGTGCCCCGAAGTTATGAAAGAGTTTATACAAATGCAAATTGTTTTCAAAGATGAATGTATTTTCCAGCCTGGACTGGTAACCCTGAAGGCCAGGCCAAAGTTCTGGGCACACCCCGCCATGTTAGATGGTCAAATTTCAATTCAGTAAAATCTTGAATTTCCAAAAAAAAACCTGGCTCTAATGTTGACTACCGTCGACTGTTGGAGGAAAAAAAAATCTGATTTACTGTGTCATTTAGGGAAGGAAATCTGCCATCCTTACTTGGTCTGGCCTAAATGTGACTCCAGACCCGCACCAATATAACTGACTTTTAATTCCACTCTAGGCAATTAGGGTTGGGCGCTTAATGCTGGCCTAGTTAAGGATGCCCACTGTGAACGGATTTTTTTTAAATTAAAAACAGAGCAATTCCATATACCAGTTTCCAAGATTTGAGAACATTTCAGCCCTGGGCACTTCAAATCCTATGATCACCATGAGACCCAACACAAGTTGTACATTAGCCAAGAGATTCCTATGTGTTCACATCAGTGCAAGAAAGTTAGCATCAATCTACGATTCTGTACACGAGGCCATTCGGCCCAAAGTGCTTGTGCTAGCTAATTTTTTTCCTCCTTTTCAAAAGTGTAACCTTCAGAAAATGACCATTGAACTAAAGTACATTGTACCAATGACTTCTCCTGGTTCCCCCTCTCGCGCCCCACATTCTTATGCCAATCATTTGAAATCTGTTCCCAGCAGCTGTATCTCCTTGCCGGTACATGCAGTACACTCTTTCCAGCCAGAAGCCCTTCAAGATGTTGGAACAATTGTCCGTTCTGTTCGCTCCTTGCCCCAAGGAGAACAAATGTGTTATCCACAACTCGTTTCATGCTTTCACCACCCAGCGATAACAACCGGTCTGGGGGAGGGCGGAAAGAAAATGCTGCCATCCAGAATTTCAAACCATCATCATCCCTAAGTAAGGCGGAGTGCAGGGATCCAAATAGCAATTGCTTTGGAGTTGGGACGCCTGTGCGCTAATTTTATTTGTTGCCGCATTGCAACGAGGTACAAACATGTCCCCTTGCATTCCGCTATGAGAGTGAGCTGTGTGGGGTAGGGGGCAGGAGGTTGATGCTAAACAAGGCATGGTAACCAATAGGCCAGCTGGATAAACTATAATTAGACAAACCACTGGGCTTTCAGCAGCCATTCATCACTGCAGCTCACACCAAGAAAGGAATTTCTGTTCGGTTGTCTACTTGTTTTTTTTTAATTCTTTATGTGTGTGTAAATATATATATCTGGAAGTCAAAAGAGACCGATTGCGAGACAGAAGTAGTGATGTACCGCCCTGATTGCTTCGAGCCGCTGCCTGCATTGTATTGTGAACCTCATTCTCCTGAGCAAGGCTTTGGCTTGTTAACATTAGACAGCCTGGCAAAAGCACGTTGCAGTTGCCAAGGTGACGTGGATGCGGGGCTCTTTGCAAAACAGTTTATATCTTGCAGGATGATGAAATTAAAAACAAAAAAAAACCTCCCCGCCTCCGTTCGTGCAACCGTAAATCATTATTCAACAAAACAGTAAAAGGGCGCAGGCTCCTCAGAGAGGCCGCTTTGATCCAATAGGGAACTATGTGTATTTCAACCAACCACAATGAATACCCCTTCCCAACACATACGCCCCTTCCAGTTCCTCTGATGTGCACGCAAGCCTGGACACTGCAGTATTTTTACCTGTCACTCACTCTGCCATGTCCTTTATTTAAACTGGGAATAGGATACACACTGGAGAATTGAACTGTTACAAGAGGGAAGTGCGTTCGTGTTTCATTCTGTAACCTCTGTAGTTCTTTTACCATATCCGAGTGATATCAGTCAGTAATTACACGGGGATCAGAGAAGCAGAATAAAAGAGAATGCGGTTGGCTACCGAGTGCCTTTTTTTTCACTTCCTTATTTCCAGGTCACTCGGTTTGCAGAGCCCTTTCGCCATTTAAACTCAGGGAGCCTTTCCTCTGGACATGTGACCTTCCAGAAGCCGTCTATCTCGTCCTTTAAAGCGTGGGTTTGCATTCCAAAACCAGTTTCTGCTTTGCTGCTTCGTTGAGCATGGCAGATTTCATTTTTACAGCAGCTGGAACAAAAAAGGCTGTGGTCTCTTTTTCCAATACTCCTACAAATCCCACCCCCCGCCCACCTACTGCCCAGTTATTCCCCCCCCCCCCCCCCGCCTTTAGTTGCCGATCGGGTCTGAGGTATTGGAGAATTCCTGAAGAAGGGCTTATGCCCGAAACGTCGATTCTCCTGTTCCCTGGATGCTGCCTGACCTGCTGCGCTTTTCCAGCAACACATTTTCAGCTCTGAGGTATTGGAGTAAAAGCATTGATTGGATCACATTGTGCAGGAATATTGGGAGCGAAAGGCCCCATTGTGTCCTCCAGCCTGGTCTGCCATATCATGAGTCAAGATTAGTGTGGTGCTGGAAAAGCACAGCAGGTCAGGCAGCATCCGAGGAGCGGGAGAATCGACGTTTCGGGCAAAAGCCCTTCAAGACCATTGGCCGATTTGCATTTTAGAATCCCTACAATGCCCATCGAGTTTAGAGCGACCACCAGAAAAGTATCCCACCCGGCCCCACCCTATCCCTATAATCCTCCATTCCCCACAAGGAATCCATTTAATTTACATATCCCTGGACACTATAGGCAATTCCCTTAACCTGTACATCTTTGTAAGGGGTCAGGAAACCCACACAGGCACTTGGATAAAGTCAATAGCCAGAGACTTTTCGCCAGGGCAGGATTGACTGGCACGAGGGGTCATTGTTTTAATATATTAGAAGGGGATGTTCTTTATGCAGAGAGTTGTGAATGCATGGAATGCAGTGCCAGTGGTGGTGGTGGAAGCAGAGTCATTAGGGACATTTAAGCGACTTCTGGACATGCACATAGCAGTGAATTGAGGGGTGCGTAGTTTAGGTTATTTTAGTTTAGATTAGGAATAATCCTCAGCACAACATCGTGGGCCGAAGGGCCTGTTCTGTGCTGTACGTTTTTATGTTCTAGGCACAGGGAGAACATTCAAACTCCACATAAACAGTTGCCCAAGGCTGGCATCAAATCCTGGCGCTGAGAGACAGCACTGCTAACCACTGAGCTGCCCCACTCATTCTCCTTATTCCTAGAAAACCCATCAATTTCTGCTTTGAAATGTTCAATTCAATCCCCACCTCGCTATCAACGTTCATGACAGTAGGGTTGGGGAGGGGGTTCCAGATTTCTACCACCATGAGGGTTAAAAGTGTCATGTCCCCTCGTGGTTTCGCCCTCGTCCATGACACAGCTTCTGTCTGTCCATCTAACAAATCACCTTTAACACTTCAATTGGAGCATCCCTTATCATGGTGATCAAAGTTAGAGTTGGGAAGAGATCAACTATATACAGTCCAAGACATAGGCGCCTGAACAATCAGCAATGGAGGGAAGCCAAACAAGGGATCAAACCAATGACTGAAGTGTGACAAGTCAGCAATGCTGACTTCCCATCTATTCACAATACAGAATAAACACTAATCATTGGACTGTCCCATTCAATTTATTAGTTGTGGACATCTGCATTTTATCTCTCATGAAATGTTCATAAAATATTGATGCTTTCACAAATGATTGAACATAGACTGATATGGATGCCACGAGATTGTCAATGGATCATTGTGCATAGTTTTGTTTGTTCATTTGTGGAATGTGGGCATTGCTAGTTGGTCTGGCCTGTATTGCCTGTCCCTAGCTGCCGTTGAGAAGGTGGTGGTGAGCTGCCTTCTTGTACTGCTGCAGTCCGCCTGCTGTAAGTAGACGCACAATGTCATTAAGGAGGGAATTCCAGGATTTTGACCCAGCGTCAGTGAAGGAATGCTGATATATTTCCAAGTTGGGATGGTGAATGGCTTGGAGGCGAACTTGCAGGTAGTGATTTTCCTATGTATCCGCTGCCATTGACATTCTAGTGGAAGTGTTTGTGGGTTTAGAAGGTGCTGTCTGAAGATCTTTGGTGAATTTCTGCAGTGCATCTTGTAGATGCTTCTACTGAGCACTGGTGATGAAGGGAGGAGATAATAGTGGATCTGGTGCCAATCAAGTAGCTGCTTTGTCTTAGACGGTGTCAAGCTTCTTGAGTGTTGTTGGAACTGCACCCTCCAGGCAAGCAGAGAACAATTCATTACACTCCTGACCTGACCTTGTATATGGCGGACAGGCAATGGGGAGTCAGAAAGTGAGTTACTTGTCGCAGATGTTGAGGTCTCCAGATGTTGGAAATCAGAGTTAAGAGTGTGGTGTTGGAAAAGCACAGCAGGTCAGGCAGCATCCGAGGAGCAGGAAAATTGACGTTTCAGGCAGGAGCATTTACTGATGAAGGGCTCCAGCCCGAAATGTCAATTTTCCTGCTCCTAGGATGCTGCCTGACCTGCTGTGCTTTTCCAACACCACACTCTCAATGCAGTATTCCTAGGCTCTGACCTGCTTTTGCACCCACTTTGTTTATATGGTGAGTCTAGTTGAGGTTCTGGACAATTGCAACCCTGAGGATGTTAATTGGGGGAATTCAATCATGGTAACACCATTGAATGTCAAGGAGCAGTGTTTAGATTGCCTCTTATTGGAGATGGTCATAGCTTGGTATTTGTGTGGCACGAGCCCAAGTCAGGTAATTTCCAGATCTTGCTGCGTTTGAACATTGACTGTTTCATCTGAGGAACTGCGAATCATATTGGACATTGTGCAATCATCCGCAAACATCCCCACTTCTGACCTGATGATGGAAGGAAGTTCATTGATCAAGCAGCTGAAGATGGATGGCCCTCGAACTTCTGCAGAGATGTCCTGGAGCTGAGATGACTGACCTTCAATAACATGGAATACAGGGAGAACTAGCCATTTGGATACAGAACTGGCTCAAAGGTAGAAGACAGAGGGTGGTGGTGGAGGGTCGTTTTTCAGACTGGAGGCCTGTGACCAGTGGAGTGCCACAAGGATCGGTGCTGGGTCCTCTACTTTTTGTCATTTACATAAATGATTTGGATGCGAGCATAAGAGGTACAGTTAGTAAGTTTGCAGATGA